>NC_077232.1:35683707-36283707 GCF_027887165.1 Monodelphis domestica
CAAGATTCATTAATAACAGAAATACTGATAATTAAAAACTTATCAAACCATAAGGCAGTTTATGAGACTGCCGTGTATACAATTATTATAGCTTACCTAGGTATTGTACTGATTCCTCAAAATCCCACCAGCTGGGCCAGTGCTTGGGTTCCTCTTGTCAGTGGTCTTCTCTAATGCAGAAACATCTCTGCATGATGGTCCCAGGACATCCAGATCTTTTGAACTCACAAAGTTACTGACAAATCTAGTTCTGCCCATCTCCAAGTCAGTTGCTCAGTTATATGAGAAAAGGAAATAAAATGGAACTGATATTCCTAGTTTCAATCTTGCCTGGTTAATAATTCCTTTTGTTCTGGCTTCCATCTGGGAACAATTGTTGCATGGACAGAAAGGATGCGAACCCTTCTAAACTCTCACCAAGGAATTCTTCATCCCTGAAGGACATAAGAATTGGGCCAGGAAAAGTGTTGGTCAGAATTGGGAGGGCAGCTTCTCCTTGTCAAGTTCAAACATCCTATTCTAATAGGGTCATATGGAAAGCACCAGACGTAATGAAATTTAACCATTTCTTTTGACAGATATGGACCCTTGAGGTCTAGATAGGAGAAATGTCTTTCCTAAAGCTATAAAGTAGCCCAGATGACATTGAAACACAGGTCATCTGAATCCATCCCCCTTTGCCCTTTCCATTGTAAATGCCTATTCAGGTCTCATCACCATGCTTAGAGCTGGGGACATAAATGCAATAGGACAGTTGCTGTCCTCAAGTTTATATTCTAAGGGCTTTTCCAGTTCAAAGAAACCAAAATCTTAAGAGCAACAAGAGCCTCTAAACTCCTCCTTCCAGGCTTTCCCTTTCTAACTCTCTCCCTCAGGCTAAAGGGTTATAGGCTTTAATGGGTCATCAGATCAGGGCTGTTTGTATTTTGAAGGGCAACCACCCAGAAGGGACAAAACTTAACCCTCCAGCAATCTCAGCCTGGTGGCAACATCTTCTCTAACTTGAAGGTTATTTATTTCTATCAATCCCCTCTCCTGATGACAAAGTCTGGAAGGTAATAAGCATATATAAGAGGATTGAATTTTACAATTTAAAGAGCAGGAGCCTACTTGAAATTGTCAAGAGCCACCCACTTTCAATCATTTCCTTTTTCCTGAGAACAGAACAAATGATAAAAAAAATGATAAAAGTACCTTCCTACACAGACTGAAAGGATGTGAGAGAGAGAGAGAGAGAGAGAGAGAGAGAGAGAGAGAGAGAGAGAGAGAGAGAGAGAGAGAGAGATGCCGTTTTGTGTCTTTTTATTTTCTTTTAATCCTTTTTAACCAGTACAGGGCTTGGGGAATTTTTATTTTTATTTTTGAAACGCTGAATAATTATCCCCATGAGATTCGGTCAGGCCAGAGTTGTAGGAACTGTGCCCAAATAGAATCCAATCAATAGCTTTGAATCTCCTCCGAGCGCATTCTGGAATATGACTCTCTATTCTCTCAAGGGTTAGCTTATTGATTTCAGAAAATTGCTCCCCAACTCTTGGTCCTATATAATTATACTCCTCCCTATACCAGAGTGCTTTGTTCATCAACCTACCCTCCCCCATCTCCTATAGCTCCTTTCCCTAAATGATTGCACTCTGGTCAATCAAGGATATAAAAGGATGAGAATACAAAACAGGGATTTTCCGCCTTTCCCAGATAATTCATATTTTTTGGTAAACACAAACTCAGAACTCTGAAATCCTTTTTTTCCCTGGGTTTTTTGTTTGCTGAAGCCTTTTCAAATGAAAACCAGCAGGAGATTTTTTTCCTCTATCTTTCCCCATTATATTTTCATCCCTGCACTGGTATTCATCCCTTAGATTTCTCCACACAAAGTTGTCTTTGTTTGCATTATACCTGGAAGAATAATAGTGAGGAATATAGGAACAAGGCTGGTTCTTACCAAGGATTGACTCCTAGGTATTTGGTTCTTTTGATCAATAGAGATCATAGTTACCTAATTTTTGTTCTATAGCTCACACGAATCAAATGGAGATGGAGGAAGAGGTTGGGTTTCACTTTCTGCTTGGCAAGGTACAAGATATTTTTAATTGACCCCTATACCTGGAGAAGATCAGAGTCCATTGAAATTAATGTTTCTTCTTGTTCAACTTGGAGAGTGAATTATAGGGACGATATCATGAAAGAAAATGGTAAACTATCTACTTGCTCCTGCCTTACTTCACAACTCAATGAAAATTCCACCTTCTGCTCAAAATCTTTCCAGAAACCCATCCTACTCCCTCCTTTAGAGATAATTTTCCATTTATATTTTCACTCTTTCCTCTCTTTCAGCCTTTCTTTGCCTCTCTCTGTCTCTGCCTCTCTCTCTCTGTCTCTCTCTCTCTCTCTCTCTGTCTCTCTCTCTCTCTCTCTGTCTCTCTCTCTCTCTCCCTCCCTCCCTCCCTCCCCTTCTATGCATCTATCATCTCTAGAACTATTTTTTATTAATGTAGCTCATTGTATGTTGTATTCCTCAAAATTAAGCCATTGAGGGCAACAGCTATTTTTCTTTTTCTTTATATTCACAACATTTAGTACCATTCCTACCTAGTATATAGTAAATACTTTAAAATGTTTGTCAGTTCACTAATATTTAGGATACTGCTCTTGGAAGTTATTCCTAAAAATGTCATCTTTTGCTCAAATTGATTGTCTGTGTTTTTCATTGCTCATTCTGAAAATGAGGAAATTGAAGACCAAAGAGTTAAATGAGTTGCCCAAGCTTGCACAAGGTAAGGTGGAAAAGTCTAAGGTGGAAGAGTCCTAATTTGATAATAGGTCATCTAACTATGAATTTGAAACTTTTTGCAATGATGACTGACAAAATGACCAAGTGCTGAGTGTAATAGAAGGATTGGGAGGGGAACAGGGGGAATGGAAAGAGAGAGAGGGAAACAGGGAGAGCCTTGTCTTGTCTCCCTGACACCTTCTCTCTCCCTATTTCCCTCTCTCTCTTTCCATTCCCCCTGTTCCTCCCCTCTCACTCCTTCTATTACATGAGGGAGAATTGAAAGGGACTCCAGACAAAGCCTTTGGGGTCATCCCCACTTAGTGATCATGAAATGGATGTCATTCTGGCAAAAGAAGACAGCTGAGGGAGAGAGGAGTCACAAAATCCAGAGAGGAGAGAGGGTAGAAGTTGATCAACTGTCAAATGCTGGAAAGAGGCTAAGGAGGAAAAAAGTATGAGAAGAGGTCATTTTATTTAATATGTCCCCCTAGTTCTCACCCTTATTTTACTTCCCTTTCTAACCCCCCTTCTTATTCCCCTTTTATTTTCTTTACAGTCTTTTTAAACTACCCCCCCATCCTCCCCCTCCCTTTTTTGCTTCCCTCCCCACCAGTCCCTTTGTTACCCTTCTACTCCCCTATAGGGCACAAATCTATTCTCTGCCCCAATGTATTTGGTTGTTCTTCCCACTTCCAGTCAATTTCAATGCATATAAGAATTGAATATTTCCTATCTCCAACCTCTTTACCCTTCCAGTATATTGATGTTCTTCCTCCCACCATGAGCTTCTTTGTGACATATAAATTTACCCCATTTTGTTTCTTTTCTCATTTCTCTTAGCATTAACCTCTTAAAAAAACTCTAGTTATATATATGTATATATATATATATATACACACATACATATATATTTTTATACATACATATATCTATATACATATTTGGCATTTCATTCTATACAGTTTTTCACCATTCCCTCTAAGTATAATTTTTCTAGCTACCCAAGTGATAATAACATTTTTTAAGAATTTCCAATATCTTCTTTTCTTGTTGGGATAAATATCATTTTAACTTATTGGGTCCCTTAAAAAATGTAGGTTTTTTTGTTTTTGTTTTAATTTTCTTCCCCTTTCTTAAATACCTTTTGATGATTCTCTTGAGTTCTGTGTTTGAGCATCAAATTTTCTGTTCAGGCCTTGTCTTTTCTTTATGAATTCCTAGAATTCTTCTATTTTAAATGACCACACTTTCCTCTGTAAGAATATAGTCAGTTTTCCTGGGTAGTTGATTCTTGGTTGTAGACCTAGTTCCCTTGCTTTCTGGAGTATCATATTCCATGTCTTTCAGTCCTTCAGTGTAGATACAGCCAGATCCTGTGTTATCCTCACTGTAGTTCCATGGTATCCAAATGACTTCTTCTTAGCAGCTTGTAATATTTTTACCTTGGTCTGATAGTTCTTGAATTTGGCTATAACATTCCTGGGTGTTGTCAGTTGGAGATTAAGTACAGGAGATGATCTGTGGATTCTTTCAATCTCTACTTTTCCCTCTTATTCTAGAATATCAGGGTAGTTTTCTTGGATAATTTCCTGTAGGATGATGTCCAGGTTTTTTCTTTTGTCATGGCCTTCTGGTAGACCAATGATTTTTAAGTTGTCTCTCCTGGAATGATTTTCTAAATCTTCTGCTTTGTGAATGAGGTGTTTCATATTTTCCTCAATGTTTTCATTCTTTTGGTTTTGTTTTATAGTGTCCTGCTGCCTTGTGAAGTTGTTTGCTTCTAATTGTTGTATTCTTGTTTTTAAAGACTGAATTTCATCCCTGGCTTTTTGGTCATCCTTATCCTTCTGGTCTGATTTTCTTTTGAGGCCATCTTTCATCTTCTTTGCCTCATATTTCATTTTCTTTGTCTCATCTTTCATCTCTTTTTCCTCATTTTCAAGCTGATTAATTTTGGCTTTCAAGACACTATCTTCTCATTTTAGTTCAAGTGCCTCTGTTTCCAGATAACTTATCCTGCTTTTTAAGTTCTTTCCCCAGTTATCTTCAACCTCTCTTAATTATGTTTTGAATTGTATTTTGAATTCTCCTGAAGCTTGTGTCCAATTTAGTGGAGTTTCTGTGTTTTTTCTTGGTGTTCCTTGATCCTCCTCCGTTATATTTGCTCTTGGTTCATTGCCTAGATAGAATCTGTTAATTTTAATTTCTTTTTTCTTTTTCTGTTGTTTGCTCATATTTGCCCCTTCTTTTCCCCCTGTAGTTGCCTGTAGTCTTGCTCCTCTCATTATGCACGGGATCTGTGGGTTTGGCTTTTTCTGTCAACCTTCACCCTTGGAGCTTAACAAGGCACTCAGAGCAGTCTGTGGGGGAGGGGTGTTGGAGCTTGAGCTTCCCTGTGATCTGAAGACTTGATAAGATTAAGCCCATCTAGGTTGAACTTGCAGAGCTGAATGTGCCCTGAGGTCAAAACCTTGGGAAGGGTGGGTGGGTGCTTGGGGCAATATGGAGAGTCTCAGCTGTGTTTGGGCTGCCTTCTTTGAGGTTCTTCTCTGGCTGCCTCCCTGCTCCTGAGTTCAAAGCCCTGAGCCAGGCACAGCTTTGCCCGCAAGATAGTCCATCCAGACTAATGCCCTTTCCTGCCCAGAGATTCCAGCCACTGCTAGAGGCTCAGTACTGTAGGTGAAGGAGGGATCTAGGGACCTTCCTTCTTCCTTCCCCTTAAACTCGGGTGTTCTCAAAATCAGGATTTTGGGGAGCATACATTTTAAGTTGAGTCCAGCAGGAGTGTTTCTTAGCTCTGTCCTGTTGTTAGATTTGGTTTTCAATCCCCTAGGAGCATTTGGTTTTTAATTGGTGAGGAAGGGTTTTCAGAGGTCTGAACTTTCACTGCTTTTATGCTGCCATCTCAAAACCACCTCTATGCCATTATATTTAGCAGTTGATCATTCTACTTCTTCTACTAGTTCGATCATTGGTAACTTTGGAGATGGACATTTCAATTAAGCTATGTTGTCTGTGACCAGATTTCAGAATATTTATAAGAAAGTGTGAGAGAAGGGATTTTAGAGGGATTTTAACTGAGAAACAGAAAAAGCAGGAATATGCTGTAGTCAGTGTACACTGGCTCATGAGAGCTAATTATTAAATTTTTATTGGGATCATTTATAACTCAAGAATTGTCAATCTATAAATCAGGTCTTAATTTATTGATTTCTTGATTGTGTGGAATTAAGAAAGTGAAGGAGAAATGTTGATAATGTGGATTATACTTAAACATGTGTCATACCTTTTCAGAGAACAGTCTGTTAAATATTCACTAGCACATCTCTGTAGGAGAACTATAGGATAATAACTGATGAGGAATGGTAAGATATTGTGAGGGTTTTATAAAGCATAGGAAGAAATTTGGTTTTGTTTGTAGGCAACAGAGATGGAGTCACCAGATAGGGAGAGATTAAAGATTATACAATGAGAAAAAATGATGAAGGCAATCTGAAGAAAATAGGAGAGGAGAGGAAAGGACCAAAGGTATTTGTGAACTATTAGAATGCATGGACATAGCTTCACCAGTAGGGCTATCTAATTTGGGGACTTTGTGAAGGAGGATGTAGTGGGGGTGGGGGGGTGTCAGAGGAGGAGGAGAGAAAGAAGTCTCAGAAAATGGCCTCAGTAAGTATGAGATGAGATCTCTTTAGAAGACAAGGTAGAATAAGGGAGGAACAGAGAAAATGTTGCAAAGATATATAATTATTAATATAGTTTGGTCAGATCCAACTCTTCATGAATCTCATTTGGGGTTTCTTGGCAAAGATCCTGGAGTGGTTTGCCATTTCTTTTTCTAGCTCATTTTATAGATGAGAAAACTGAGTGCACTTGCCTAAGATTACACAGCTTGTAAATGTCTGAGACCAGATTTGTACTCAGAAAGATGAGTCTTCCTGACTTTAGGTAGGGCACTGGGCCATGCAGCTCCCCGGACAATAGCAAGGATTATTAGATATTTATTTTTGTGAAGGCATTTATTGTCACTGTTGTTGCTGTTTGTTAATTGAATGCAAATGTATATTTGGACTATTTTTGTTTCTCTTTAAGCACCTCTTTCAGAAACACTTTCCCAGTTCAAGTCCTAAAGACATCTCCAACCATCACCTAAACCTGCCTGGGATAACTGCTCCAATTGCTGAAAAAGAGGCAGAGCTCTGTCCACTATTGCCTGCATTTGGTACCCACTAATATTGTAATGTTCTCTTGCGATGAAGTATTCCTCCCAATTAGCCCACACGCTTTCCATTATGCTAGGAAATTGTTAAAATAGGATTATCAGAAGCAATTATTTATGTCTAATCTACTAGTTGACCCTTCTATAAAAATGAATAGAAATATAAGCACTGTGCAGATACACTGTGAAGGGAAGTTTAGATACTATACATTATAATGCTGAACTGACATTAGGATTGAAACATGGCTACGATATTACCTGTTTTGATGGCAGAGATGGAGGAGGTTGGGGAGAAAACTCTATTTTTCCTCCCTGGATTTTGTGACAGGGACTGTCATTTGTTGTGACCAGATTCCCAAGATTTAATCTCAACAGCTTCAAACCTAGTGAAAAATGCTGTAAGAATGACCTTTTCAAGGTGATAGTGTGTTAATTGACATACTGGCAGTTTCTGATTCCTCGAGCTCCTGTGTCGAGTTGTCAGTGCTATTTCCAGGCAGTGATGCTGATAGCAATTTGTTCAAAAATGGAGGTAGAAAAGACCAGTGGAATATTGCAGTCTCTTTCAATAAAGCCCAGTCCAAAAAGCATTTATTAAGCACCTGTTCTTGGCCAGGCTTCTTACTAGTTGATAGGAATATGAACACAAAAGTAAAATAACAAAACTAAAAAATTGTGCCCTTAAATATTCTACCAGTCTTCCATTCTTTTCATTATTGATTCTTCCTCCATTATATATATATATATATATATATAATATGTGTATGTACACACACATACATATATAAATATTATATATAACATATATAATATACATGATGTGAATTTTATGTGAATAATCTATGTATATATATTTATACATAAACATATCTACATGTAGCTATATAAATAACTTTCTATTCTAATTTTGTATACATATCCATCCATAGGTAAGGTATATTCTTATGTTGCCTGAGTATGTTTTGTGTGTCCATGCAGGTTTGGCACTGTGGCTTGTGAGGAGTCTTTAATAGATATCTCTAGGATTTCAACTATCCCTTTTCAAGGGGAATTTTGATTCCTTCCTGGAGGGAGCAGGAAATTGGGGTCACAAAGCTAGCCTCTTGAGATCCTTAGAAAAGGAATAGTAAACTAGAATTATATCAGTTTGCCTCCCATCAAAATATTGCAAGCCTAGGTGATTTATTTTAGGTCCCAGCCAAATTTCCTGGTTACTCTCCTTTAATAAGGAAGGAGTGCCATAAGCTCTATCCAAAGATTTGACTCCCTTCTTTCCAAATATAAGTTACACAAAGGCAACCGGAAGACGGAGTAATAAATGAAGCCATTCAATCACGCTTATGGCAAACAGAAATCAGAGAAGTTCCACAGAGTAGAATATACCAGACAAAATATGTAATGAATGATCCCTCCTATTGGGAGCAAAATATTTCAGCTCACCTAAGAGTAGATTGTCCCTGATCTCAACCACAGGGAAATTCCCTGACATGTCTCCTGTGGCAGCTTGAAATAGGAACATCCCACTTCTCTATGTGTCACCTTCTTCCCAGAATCTTCCTCTCTCTGCAGAGACTTCTCCTTGAAGAGACACTGGAATGGAGAAAATCCTTGGAGATTAGTCTAACCCTCTCAATCAACAGATTAGGAAAATCTCTTTTCTCCCTAGTTCTCAGAGACTCTACCCTGCATATAGGTAGTGGAAACTGGATTATCGTTCTGTCTACCAATGGGAGAGTTTTATGTAGATGTATAGGTTCAAATCTTTATCAAATTGGTCATATGCACACAGATGTATACATATATATATATATATAATGTATGAATAAATACTCTGTTTTTTTCTATTTGATTGATACACTCATGGATAATTTTATAAATATGTTTATATATATTCTGATGCTTTTACTAGAAATAAAAAACCTCTTCAAGTGCAACTAATGTATATTTCTTAGGATGTTACTAATTTACTGATATCTGGTAATGTGCAAGTTGTGCATAAGTGAGAGATAGAGATAGAAGGAGAGAGTGGAAGAGAGAATGGAGGAAAGAGAGAAGGAGGGAGGGAGAGAGAGAGAGAGAGAGAGAGAGAGAGAGAGAGAGAGAGAGAGAGAGAGAGAGAGAGAGAGAGAGTTTTATTCATTCAAATATTGACTCCCCCAATAACTAGTCGAGTGGCCCAGGGTAAATCATTTTTCCCCTTTCTCCCCTGGGACCTATTTTCCAATTCTGTTGACTGAGAGGGTTAGGCTAATCTCCAAGGTTCTCAGCCTATTCTAAATCCTAGGTTGTTTGATTTTAAGGACTTCTCTAAATACACCTTCCCATTTGACCCTTGCCACCCCATATATGTCCTGGGCTTACTCTGGAAGAAAATAGCAACAAAACTGTTGTGTCACCATCGGTCCTGGAAGGCTCTCTTACAAATCTGTGGCACTTTGGGCACTTTTATGAGAACACCATGATGTCCAGGCTAATCCTATGACTTGAATGGACTCCCTTCCTCTTCTTTAGCTCTTAGAATCCCGAGTTTCCTCCACAATAGGGGCCTTGTGCTGCTTCCTACATGTTGCTGACCCTGATATCTTCATTTATAGTGTTTACTCCCTCTTGAAATTGCCTTGTATTATTTGTCATGAGGTTTGGATTTAGTGCTATATATGTAGTACTCTCTGAAGTAGTATGTAAGTTCCTTGAAGACAAGAACTGTTTCTTCCTTACCTTTGTACTCTCAGATGCCTAAATGGATACTAGTACTAAATAGGTAGGTGCTTAATACATCTTTGTTGCAATGAATAATTGACTTGAGGTCATCAGTGTGGTGGAGTGAGAAAAGGACATTGGATTTCACTTTGGAGGATATTAGTTTGAATTCTGTCTCCTTTATCTATTATTGGTGTAACCTTGGCCACATTACTGATTATCCTTTCTGGGTCTCATTTTCTCCATTGGCAAAATGAAATGGTAGATCTAGATGATGTTGTTGTTCAGTCATATCCAACTGATTCTCTGTGACCCATGGACCAGTGATGGGCAACCTTTTGAACTTGGTGTGTCAAAATTTGCCAAAGACTGAGCGTAACTCGGGTGGTGTGCCACTTCAGGAAAAAACCATAATTTCACAATATTTATAGTTTAAATAACAAAAAAGTATAATTGTAATATATAACTGTATTTAATAAACCAAAAGCTAATTATTTAACTTACCTGGTTAGTTTAAAAAATAGACTAGAACTCTGGACTTCAATCCCCACAAGCCCTTGCTCCACTTCCCCAGAATGCTTTGTAATCTTGTGCAATTCTGAAGTGGGCCGAGATTGAGGAAGGATTTAAGCTGATTGCAAAGGCTTTTGCGGTCTCTTTTGGACTTCCATTTTGGGGCAGATGTTGCTCTTTTCATAATGTAGGTGAGGTTGTGTCTAGGCCTCTCTGTGGCCTGGACACATGTTTTCTTATCCTGTATTTTCTTTAATCCTTAACTTTTAATAAACCTCTAAAAAATATAATACTTCTTGTAGAGAGAAACTGATTTCTACCTGCCTCAGTTTCCTCAGTCTCCCCTAAATTTTAATCTTTACAGTTTGGCGACCTAATGGGAGAAAAACCTCTCAATCTTCTGATTTCTTTTCTGACCTTTAGTTCAGCTTTTAATATCTATTGCCTAGAAATTTTTTTTTTTTGATCCACATTTCTCCAGCCGAGGTTTATTTATTTATTTTTTTTACCCTAGCAAAGCTGCAGTCCCCCATCCAGACCTGTTGCGTTTGCCTCCCACCTGGCCCCTGGCTGCTAAGTTCTGCCTGCCTGCTTCTCCTGCTTCTGCTCCTGGCCTCTCACCTGGTGCCCGAGCTCCCGACCCTGTTTGTCTGCGCTCTGGTTCCTGGCCCTGCCCACCCCCACGGTCTTTCTCTCACTCACCTGACTCACCTGATTCAACCAAGATTGCAATAACCTGGTGACCTGCCAGCCCAACAAACCAAGTTCCTTGGAACAGATCACTCAGGACTCATTTCTATCAGCTGGTAACAAAACAGGGGGGGGGGGTGTATTGGCTCCATGTGGGCAGCCTGGTTAGTGACTTCTTTGTTCATCTGTCAGTCAGTTTCTTTTGTTGGTCTTGATATTATTTAACTTGTGTGTGGTGATATGAAATAAGATAAGTGAGGGGGAGGGGAAATTCTTTAACTAACCTGCCTATTAATGACTTTTTTTTGTTGAATTTTATTGGCTAAATCTTCAATTGAGGTTGGTATTTTGTACACTTCAAGCCCAAGAAAAGAGCTACTAAATTCATCTGTCAGTCTGTTTCTTTTCTTGGTTTTGATATTATTTAACACTGAGAATAAGGTCTCACAAAGTACATAGAGGGAAAAATTGTGAGTAAAGCCATTGCTATGTTTTTCAGGGTGCTAAAAGTGTCTGGTAATCAGTCCCAGGCACTCCTCCATTGCAGGTGGGCCTGTGCCCCACCCAGTCTTCCACTGGCCCAGCTCTGCTCCTACCCAGCTGTCTGGCCCAGGGACACTGTGAGAGAATTGACTGCTGCCTGCCAGCCTGCCTGCCCATGCATGCTCCTCCTCCCTGTCTCTGTGGGAGCCCTACATGACCCATCTACCTGGTGCCCACTGCCCACCACTCACTACCACCCCCCACTGGACTGGGGCATGGCCATGGCCACAGCTGTGGGTGCTAGGCTCCCTGGGCAGCTCCTGGGTCCCAAGGTGTGCTGAATCTGCATGCAGCCACATGTCATCAAAAATGGCTACCTGTATCAGTGTTGACACATGTGTCATAGATTCACCATTATGGCTATGGACCATAGCTCTTGTCCACTATCTCCTGAAGTTCATATTGATTGTTTCCATTATACTATCTATCCATCTCATTCTTTGTCTTCTCCTTTTCCCTTGGCTTTCAATATTTCCAACTATCTTTTCCAATGAGTCCTCTCTTGTCATTATGAGGCCAGAATACTTCAGCTTCAGCTTCAGTATTTGACCTTCCAGTGAATAGTCTGAATTATTTTCTTTAAGCATTGACTCATTTGATCTACTTCTTGTCTAAGAAACTCTCTAAAACCTTCTCTAGCACCTAAGGTCTAAGGACCCTTGTAACTCTGAATCCAGAATGCTAAGTGCCATGCAAGGCTTTAGGAAGGCAGCTTCTCTCTTGTTTGGCATAATACTATGTATTACAAAGTAGTCATTGTTATTTAAATTTAAATTTAAAATTAATTGGAGACTAAAAAATCCTAAATTCTCAGCAATAGAGGAGCTGTTTTTGTTCTTATGTAATAAAGGGAATTAAAAGGGAATTCACAGTTTAAAGGGAAAACAAATGTTTCTTTGTTTATTGTTTAAATTCAGTTCCTAGTAAGAGAGAACATTGCTATAATTTCTTTATCCTTGGGAAATTTGTGTAAAAATATGTTTTAATGGGCTTCAGCAGAATGCCTCTTAGGGAAATGAGAAATTGCTTGGAATTAATTAACTCCAACCAGTTTATTAATGTTTATGATGTTTATGTGTCCAATCTGGCAAAACCTCCAGGAATGTCAATCTTCTTAAGGTTTTCCCCAAGCCGCAACCTTAAGAAGAATCAGCTGCTTTTCAAATAGCTTTTCAGTATTTTTGGCACCATGAAGCCTCTAATATCTAACAAAAATCAATGTCCCAAATCTTAAAAAAAGTCATTCTGATCTTTATTTACTAATAAATTCAGAATCACAGATGAAAGGGAAGACAGCAAAATTCTATCTTTGCAAAAGCTAGATACATGTGTAAGCTTGAGATTGTTTCATTCTTTTAATTTTCTTATTTTTTAAACCCTTAGCTTCTGTCTTAGAATCAATAAGAAGTATCAACACCAAGACAGAAGATAAACAAGGGCTAGGCAACTAGGGCTAAGTGGCTTGCCCATGGTCTCACAGCTAGGAATGATTTGGGGCCCAATTTGACCCCAAAACTTCCCATTTCCAGATCTGTCTCTCTACGCAAGGAGTCATCTAGCTGTACCCATTCTCTTTGGAGACCCAGCAGATCACTCAGTGCTTGACATCTGGTGGGTGTTTTGATGGTCCCCCCCATCCCCAATATCATCTCATCTGCATGGAGACAATTCATATGTGAGTAGACTTTGGATGTCATTGTCATCATGATCACAAATGCCACTTGTATAGCACTTTGAGGTTTGCAAAGAATTTTACCTTTGCTATTTCATTTGCTTCTCAAAGCAGTTCTGCAGTGTGGGTGCTATTATTATCCCCACTTTAGAGATGAGGAAACTGAGGATGAAAGAAGTTCAATTACACACTTGGGGTCACACAGCTAGTAAGTATCTGAGGCTAAATTTGATCTTAACTCTTCGTGACTAATTTTAGCATTATACCACCTGAGTGTCTAATTTTCTAGTTTATAATTAACTTTTAATTTCATTTAATTTCTCTCCAATTACATGTAAACATTTTTCTAGCTTTCTAATCATGATGATATAGCTAATAAAGAGCAGATGTTGAATTCAAACCCAGTTCTTCCTGACTGCATGCCTATGTGAATTTCAAAACTACTCAAACCTGTTCAAACCATTCTTTAGAGGATGGGATTTGGCTATTTCCTGATTAATAACAATGGAGATATTTGGAATGACAGAATCAGGTCTTGGAAACTACAATCTCCACTCTATTCAGGGTAACAGGATTTAGGAAGGGCTGCAGCAAAGCTCAAGATTTAATTATTTGAGAATATGACAAGTTACTTAGCCA
The DNA here is from genome assembly GCF_027887165.1 of Monodelphis domestica. Taxonomy (NCBI): domain Eukaryota; kingdom Metazoa; phylum Chordata; class Mammalia; order Didelphimorphia; family Didelphidae; genus Monodelphis; species Monodelphis domestica. The sequence goes on from NC_077232.1 coordinate 35,697,457, forward strand.
CTTTGGGCTTGAGAGTTCTCTTTTATAAAATAAAGAGCTTGAGTTCAGTGATGCCTAAGGGACTTTCCAACCCCAAATCTATGATCCTATGAGTTAAAACCTGCCTGTAGTAAAAGGATAATAAGTCAATTGCCAAGCCAGCAAACATGAATTTTTTTGTCCTTTAAAATAAAACGCAATTAATGTAGAGTAATGAGCAGCTGGAAGGTATATTGTCAGTAGGGACTTGATAACAACAGGGATATGGCATTTAAAGCAAAACAAAAACATCACATCCCTGGAAGAAATGTAGTTTATTTAAAAAATTCTCAGCTCATCAACAAATAGCATCAAGCAGTTGCTGGGGTATATCAAACCTTAAACTACAAGAGAATTTGGAAGGTCAGAGGCTTGGAGTAGAGGCTGACATTCAAAAAATCCAATTGGAAGCATTCTTACAAGGTTATTTTGAAAAGATATATGGACAGGGTTTCAAGTTCTACCTGCCACAAACTGTAACTTCAGGAAGGTTACTACTTCTTTCTGGGTCTTGGTTCCCTCATGTAAAATGAAGTTGGAAAAGTTGACCTTTAGGAAATCTCTGTTTCTCCTTCCAAGTCTATGATGGCAGGACTCTAGGCCAATGACTGTCTTTGATCCCTGGGCTAGTGTCTCAATCTATCCTCACTCCCATTCAATAGGGCAAACAATTACACTATAGTTTTCCAGAGGGAATTGGGAGATTGTTTCTTCAGCAAACCAAAATGACGATTAGCAAATCTAAAGGTACTCCTTTGGCTGAATCATTGGTCTCCTTTGATTTTTGTATATTAAAAGAGGCCACCACATTTCCATTTTTGTTCTGTACTTCAGAAATGAAAGTTTATTTATAAAAACAGTTAATATGGGGGGAATGAAATAGCCAAGTTATCAATTGCATTGATTCATCTGGTAGAAGATAATCTTAATGTAGTCAGGGACTTTCTGTACCTGAACATTGATGATGATGATGAAGAAGATGATACTGAACTGTACTGCTTTTTGTCAAATATCAGCTCAGTTTCTGATAGTTAGCCTGCTTTTTGAGAATGAATTTCAAGGATTTGGTGCATTATGTTTCTGAATATTAAAAAAATGACTGATAATTAAGTGCAATAATGAGCAGAATAGTAGAGAAGGTTTCAGTGGGGAGGTATACAAGGATACATTTATTAAGGATTTATGATGGGCAAGATGCTTCATTTTGTTGTTGTTCAGTAGTTTCAGTTGTATACAATTCTTTATGACCCCATTTGGAGTTTTCATGGCTAGAGCAATTTGCCATTTCCTTTTCCAGTTCATTTTCCAGATGAGGAAACTGAGACCAACATATTTAAATGACTTGCCCAGGTACACAGAACAGGTAAATGTCTAACTCCAGATTTGAACTCAGGTCTTCTTGACTCCAAGCATGGTGTTCTATCCACTGAACCACCTTACTGTTCTAGGTGAAGGGAACAAAGCCAAAGCTAAAAATACTCCATGCTCTCATATTCTACTGAGATAATATTTGTGTGAGAATGAGAATAGTGAACTACTCCAGTATCTTTGCCAAGAAAACTCCAAATGGGTTATGAAGAGTTTACTGAATGCTTGTTTCTTTCTTTTCTACCATTCTTGTGATTTCCTAGGAAAGTAGCCCATTTTCCTTTTAAATTTCTTCTGATCTTATATAATATAAACTTAACCTATATCTTATGCTCAGAAGGTATTCAATATTTGTTTTCTGAATGAGTGAGGGACTTTCACTTTGCGGCCCCAAAGTGGTACTTCTCCTGGTCTCCCCTGAATATCTTATAAGAATACTCTTACTCTCCTCTTGTTATGATATATTCCTGTTTCCCTTGAAGTTTTGTTCAGGCTATTAGTCCTGTGAAGATCTGCTTGGCCAATTCTCAGGCTGTCAGCACTGTATTAGAGATATCAAGGACCTCCTTTGACCTTGCTTGTACATCTCATAAAATAAAGGAGCCAATGACATCAAATTCTCTTCTCTGAATTGTCTGGATTCTTTCAATAAATTATATGCTTAGGAATGGAATATATTGGAATTGCATTTGTTCTTTCAGGCTGCGGTTACGGAGGGCTTCAAGGATGCTCTCATGGTGTTCCTTAGATTTTTAGGACATAAGGGAGTGGGCTTACCTGTAACCTTCCTAGAAGCTGGAAAGAGTTAAGCAATTTCTAAAAAACAAGACATTGAATCAGGAAGTAGCTCAAGTTCCAGAATAATTATCTTTGTGAAGCTTCCTAAGTCACAACACCTATTAGAGAGTGTTGGGATGGAAGCTCCAGCTTTTTCATCTCACTAAGTGGTGATGCTGAGACATAGTGATCAGAGCCCTGGATCTGGATGGATTTCATTTGAGCCTGAATTTTCAGCCTGCTACTTATTAGCTCTGTGACTCTGAAGAAGTCACGACCCTTCTGCAGCTCATTTTCTAATTGGTCAAATGAAGGAGTTGGGTATAATCCTTTTGCTCACCCAATTGTGAAACAATTCATACAGTCTCTCTCCCAATGCTTTTGCCCTCTGCATATCCAAAAACTTGCCACATATCATTGATTCTTCGTTCATATACTTTTCAGTTATACAGCTACCCCCATTTTCATCTCTCATGTGAAATATTTATAACAGGCTCCTAGGTGGACCTCTGAACCACTCTTTACTTTCATTGATCAATTCCTTTAAGTTTTTTTTTTCAATGGGCAAAATATTTTCCCACCCAAAATAACCTACTGCCCATCGAGGAAAATAAATTATAAAGCACATAATAAATATGTATAAGCAGGTGAAACAAATTCCCCTGCACATCTAGCTACCCCCTTAGTTTAGATTCTTTTCACTTTTCCCCCTAGATTATTACAATAGTCTCCCAGCTGGACTCTTAAATGTCTCTGATCAATTTTTTTTAATTAAAAATTTTAAATTAATAAACTTTTTTTCTCCATTCAACTCCCCATGACCCATCTTAGAGAGGGAAAAGCCTTAACAAATATGTATAGTCAAGCAAGACAAGTTCCTACATTAATCATGCCCCAAAATAGTCATCATTCTTCATTAGTCCCTTGGAATCATGGTTGATCATTACACCACTCTATGTCTTTCAAAGCTGCTGATTTTATAAAATTCCTGCTATTATATCTATCTATCTATCTATCTATCTATCTATCTATCTATCTATCTATCTATCTATCTATTTATCCATCCATCTATCTATCTATCTATCCATCCATCCATCCATCCATCTATCTATCTATCTATCTATCTATCTATCTATCTATCTATCTATCTATCTATCTATCTATCCATCCATCCATCCATCCATCCATCCATCCATCTATCTATCTATCTATCTATCTATCTATCTATCTATCTATCTATCTATCTATCTATCCATCCATCCATCCATCCATCCATCTATCTATCTATCTATCTATCTATCTATCTATCTATCTATCTATCTATCTATCTATCTATCTATCTATCTCTATATGTATATGCAGTATATACACACAGGTACAGACACTCAGCTCAGATTCTATTAAAAATTGTTCTGCATAGGTTCGCATAAGTCTTCACAGGTTTCTCGAAACCACCCCCTTTGGCATTTTTTAAGACACAATAGTATTACATTATTTTAATATCCCATAATTTGCTCAGTTATTCCCCAATAGGCAAGTACTTCATTATTTTCTAGTATGTAGCTGTTTCAACTTTACTTTCATTGTAACTGGCTCAGAGAGGAAATAACATACTCATTGGGGTCTAAAATCCTATCTTACCTATAGAGAAATAGAAAAGGAATAATACAAGGGAAGAGGGGAGGTAATTAGAGGAAGGGGAAGTGGGGGTGATGATAAAAAGAAAAACACTGGTTAGAAAACACAGAGTGAAAGGAAAAAGAGCAGGATCAAGAAGGGAAAGTAAGATGGAGGGAATACACAGATGGTAATCATAACTGCAAATGTGAATGGAATGAACTCACCCATAAAATGAAAGTGAATAGCAGAGTGGATTAAAAACCAGAATCCTACCATATGTTGTTTACAAGAAACACATATAAGGCAAGGAGACACACACAGAGTAAAGGTAAGGGGCTGGAGCAGAATTTAATGTGCATCCTCTAAAGTAAGAAAAGCAGGAGTAGCAATCATGATCTCAGACACAGCTAAAGCAAAAATAGATCTGAGATCTATTATAAAAGAGATAAGGAAGGAAATTACATCTTGTTAAATGGTACTATAAAAAACAAAGTAATATCAGTATTAAACATATGTACCCAATGATATAGACTCTAGTTTATAGCTGCTCTAGTAAGAGCTGCTATAGATATTTTTATATTTATGTATTTTACTCTTTTTTTTTTAGGTATTAGTAGTATTGCTGGGTCAAACGATAGGCATTCACAATTTGGTAACTTTGGGGGATATAATTCTAAATTTCTTTCCATAATGATGACTAATTCACCTTCTCACCAAGAGAACATACTCCTGTTTTCCTACAGCCCTTGCAATATTTGTAAATTTCCTATTTTGAAGTCATTTCTGCCATTTGGATGAATGTCAGGTGTAACCACAGAGTTGTTTTAATTTGATTTTTCTGATAACTAGACACTTAGAGCATTTAAATTTTATAACTACTGATATATTTGGGCCATTCATATTTTTGTCCATTTATTAATTAGAGAATGACTCTTATGAATAATTCCTTTCCATTTATATATAATATATATTAATATATATGCATACACATATATGTCTCTCTATATATAGAAATATATACACATATGTATATTGAAAATAAAATGTCTTCCAATCATTCCTCATCCAATTGTCAAAGTAATCTTCTTAAGGGGGCAGCTGGGTAGCTCAGTGGATTGAGAGCCAGGCCTAGAGACGGGAGGTCCTAGATTCAAATCTGACCTCAGACACTTGCCAGCTGTGTGACCCTGGGCAAGTCACTTGACCCCTATTGTCACTTACCACTTACCACTCTTCTGTCTTGGAGCCAATACACAGTATTGATTCCAAGACGGAAGGTAAGGGTTTGAAAAAAAAATAATAATCTTCTTAAAAGTCAAGATTAACTATGCCACTCCCCTTCTCTAGAACTTTCAGAGTCTATTGTTTCTGAGTTTATATATGAACTAATCTTGGCAAATAAAACAATTTTTTAAAATTACTATAGCTTGTATTTCCAGTTTCATGGCACACTTTCTCCCTTTATAAATCCCATTTTTCTGAAAAAAAAAAAATCCTACGTCCTGTTTCCAGAACTTCACACTCCATTTCATCTTTCTATGTGCTTTCACAGACATTATATCCATTCCTGGAATGAGAATGTATTTCCTTTTCACCTCTGCTTTGGAGACTATAACTTCTTTCTATGGGGCTCCTTTCTTGATTTTGCCTAGTTGCTAATTATTCTTTTTGAATTATTGTACATACGTAAATAGATGCAGAGATGAGATACATCCAAATGTATACATGTATCTTTTGCTCATAAGAGAATACCTTGTACTTTAGGTCTATAGAAGGTGCCTAATGAACACTTCTTAGATTTAGTTGGAATATTTTAAAATTATTTTCTCATACCTAATCCTGTGAATTATATTTATGGCCAAGGCATAAGTCTTTGTAGATTTTATAGTTAAACAATTTAGGTTTTCATGGAAAAGATTTTCCTGCACTTTTTTGTTTCTTATTGTTCTGTTATTTCAGTCCTGTCCGACTTTTCATGAACCCCATTTAGGGTTTTCTACACAAAGTAGTTTGCCATTTTCTTCTCCAGCTCATTTTACAGGTTGGGAAGCTGAAATAAAATGGGGTTTGCCCACAGTCTTACAGAAAATAAGTGTATGAGTTCAGATTTGAATTCAGGAAAATGAGTTTTCTTGACTCCAGGCAAACCCTATCCATTTTGCCACTTAGATTCCCATTTTTTTTGGTTAATTTAATGTTTAAATTGATTGGATCTGTAATTCCATCTGTGTAAAGAGCTTCTTCTTCATTGGATCATTGACAACTGTTCTGCAACTTAACATCTTAGAGAGTTGCTTGGGGCATTGAGAAGATAAATGACTTGCCCAGGGTCATAAAACCAGTAGATGGTGGGTAGAAATTAAATGCAGATCTTCCTGACTCTAAGTCATCCTCATTTCCTCTATAACACATATCTCAAAAACATTTAATATTCAATTTTATTCAATCAATATTTATTAAGTATAAGGCATGGAAGCAAATTTTTTTATCATTGTTTTTCTTTTTCTCCTTAAAGGTAAATATGCACTTAACCAGTAGAGGCAGCCTGGTGGGAAGAGTATGAGTCTTGGCAACAAAAGTTCTCAGTTCTAGTCCTAACTCAACCAACTTTGGATTAGTTGGTCAACCAACAAGCATTTATTAAATAATACTATATGCTCCAGGAACTGGACTAAACTCTACTGATTCAAAAAAAAATTTCAGAAAAAGAGCCACTTCAGTTTAGACCATGAGAAGGGTTCAAATCCCATCTCCATTTCTTATTACTCTTGTGACATCAGGCATGTCATTTTTCTACTATCTGTGTGACAAGGCAAATCTCAGTTTCCTCATTTGTAAACGAAAAGGGTGGATCTAAATAACTTTTGAGGTATTTCCCTGATCTAAATATACAAACATATGCCTCAGTTCCCTCCTCATCTGTAAGATGGAGAAGTCAGACTTGATGATCTCCAGTATCCCTTCTGACTCTCATAGTTTTTGATCCAATGGTGCTGGTGGTTGCTCCTTTAAGGACATTCAGACAATGATGAATCAATTACAGCTGGGACTCCCTAGAGCAAGGGAGGCTAGTTTTGAACTGAATCACAGGAGGAAGGGAAAGAACCTTTTCCAGCCTCCTTCTCGAAGGAGCAGTAGCTGCAAATTCTGGGGGAGTGAGCTGGTGACCAGGGAGGGACTTATTCCGGAGAGGGTGAGTTTGAGTTCAGCCACTGAATTTGAAATTTCGTCTTTGACCTTGATGTTAGGAAGTAACTGCTTTAGCGTTGCCTTAAGTCAGAGGAAAGCTAGAGGATATGTTCTCTAGAGATAATAAAATGGATTCTCCCCCTCCACCCCCTTTAGAACTCTAGAGCCGGCGCTCTGTGAACCAGGGGCTTGTTAGTTTCCATTTAGAGGTCTATCTAGCTCCCTAAGTGTGAAAGAAGTTGGCTTCTAGTGCCAATCTAGCTGGGTCTCTGAATCACAAGCTTGGCTTTTTTCTCTCTTGGTGACATATTTTTGAGATCCCTTTGGTATTTCCCCAGCTCTTCAGAGGCCTCTTCATCACTGCTAGGAGAAGTAATAAAGACTTTTACCTCCTTTTAAGTTTTTCTTCTTTTCTTTAAAATCTGCACACTTGTGAGCAACTGTCTGTAAGACAAGAGAACATCTCCTGTGGCAAGGTGACTTGGAAGGTTGTGTGTAAATAACCAGGTTCCTGGTCCCACTTCCTTAATTAGTTGAGGCTGAAAGTGACTCTGAACCCTGTTAGATTTTGTTGGGAAACAACCTCTCTCCTCAACAGCCACCTTAATTAAATTACTTCTCTGCTTCTCCATTAAAGGCATGGTGGAGTCTGTGACAGTGGCAACTTTATGTGTCTCTCTTAATGGGAACTGAGAGCATCTCCTACTTAAAACCGGAGGGTCAGACAATTGGTGGCTCAAGTGCCTGAATTCGTTAGTACAGCCCTTAAATGGAAGTTTTTGAGCTAATAGACTTATGGAAGAATGAAAGTCAGAATGGCGAAGTGGAAAGAGAGCTGAATCTAAGAGTCAGAGAATGTGATTTCCTAGTGGAGATTATTCTGTGTGACCTTGCAGAAGACACGGAGCCTTCGTGGGCCTTCATTTATGGATCTCTAAAATTGGGGAGATGGATCAGGTCCCTATCAACTTAAATCCAAGTTCCTATGACTACTTAATTGTTTTCTTATTTAGTTATTATCCTGTTTAGTTACTGGACACTGTTAAAAGGGGGCATAGTTTCTAATTACAAATAAGATAATAATATTAATATTTATTATTTAATTTATTTATATATGTTTTATATATAACATATAATATATAAAATATAAATATATTTATATATCATACATATAAAACATATAAATATATTCCTATAAACATAGGAATATATTTGTTTTGTATATTCATATAAAATATATAAATATATCACATATAATTTATAAAAATAATTATTTATGTATTTATTTATATAAACAAATATGCAAAATATAGAATTTAATAAATATATTATTGAATGCATTATAGTTTATATTATACATATTACTTAAGTTTCATGAGGTGCTTTTATGTATCTGATCTTTATTAGTAGTTACAGTAACAATATCCCCATTTTATAAATTAAGAAACTAAGGCTGAGAGATGTTAAAAGACTCACCCAGGGTCATATAACTTGGAAGTATCTGAAGTGAGATCCAAACTCAGGCACAATATGCACCAAATTACCCTGTCATTATACTCCTTCATGAGACCATGCCTGGAAGACTGGATTTATTTTTGACAACACAGATTAGGGAAGGTACTGATAGTTGGTTGACCCTCTAGCCAGGATAATGAATATACCTTGAATATCATATAAAGATCATTGGAATAAACTGGGGATCTATGACCTGAAGAAGAAAAGACTGGTGGTAGACAGAGGGAGGAGGACGACGACAATTATTTCAAGAATATGATGAACTATCATGGAGAAAGATTAGGCTTGGTTTATTTGGTGTCACAGCAGGGAGAAGAAATAGGTAGAAGGACCCAAGAAACAGATTTGGGATGGATCTAAAGAAAAAATGAAACCAAACATTAGAGTTATCCAAAGTAGACTGTGTTTTCCTCCAGGAAGTTCTACCTCATGGGAAATTCTTGATATCAAGTTTGGCTCTGTGTCATATTGGAGACTGTGTTTTAAGTACAGTTTGGACCTGACTGTTGAAGGTCTTTCCAGCTCTGAAATTCTGTCATTTTGTGAACTGTGTTGGGAAATACCAAAGCCCATTTAGGGACACAAACCATGCAGAACACGTAAAGGAGAGAGCAAGGGCACAACATCCTCAGGACTTCTAGGATAAGAAGCAGAGCTCTTTTCCTTACAAAGCCCCAGGAATCCTTTGCCTCAAAAGCAAACAGGAAATCATCATTACAGGGAAAAACACAATTGAAAGGATGATGCTTACTTAGAAATAAGCAGAATCATCAGAGTGCAAGCACAGGCCTAAAGGTAATTTGTGTCCTTTTATGAGAGAGAAAAATGGTCTGGGTAGGCAATGCAAATGCAAAGCACTCGTCCTCATTTCAACTCCTAGATTGGCATGAACATAAAGTGACACAAGGCTTTTCAGGGCATGAGTTTTCTAAATATTTTTGTTCCATCCTACCCTTCAGGAGGCAAAGGATTCCCAAGATAATTAACCTTCATGTAGACTCGTCTCTCAATTTACTAACACACACACACACACACACACACACACACACACACACACACCATTTACAATAATACCATTATGAGAATTAATAGAAAAAAAAATAAGGTTCTAGTTAAGAGCCCTGCTTTACCCCTTTCTTTAATCCCTATTTATAGAAGGAAATTTCTGGTTTCCATTTAAAAACATGTGAATTTTTTTTATTAATAACTCTTATTACTGCTATTAACTTCACATCATAGTAATTCACAAAGATTTTATGTTCTGGATCCCCTGAGCCTTACTTTATAGCAACAAAAACCAGCTAATCAAAATTAGTGATAGCATATGAGAGAAAGCCAATATTCCAGAGTGATAGTCCCCCACCCCTCTATCCAAAAGGAGGCACAACCCTTATGGAGTAATTCCAAAGCAATGACACATGTGTGGGCTTTATTTTAGTGTGCTTTTCTTGTATATTATTATTTCCATTGTGTACATGATTCTTTTGATTTGGTTTAATTCATCATATCCTTTCCTATAGATTTTCTTCTATTTTGTTCTGAATGTTTCATATTTGTCAATGAATATAATTTCAATGACTTATATTAGAAACAATAATTATAAGTATCACTAGAAATAGTTATGCTTTGGCTATGGAAAACCCATACCATGATGAGAGTAATGGAAGAGGATGAAGAGTCATAAATGAAAAATAGGTGGCAGGAGGGATTAATAGGCTAAAATAAGAATGGATAGAGTTATACAGAGGCAAATTCTATTTAGATTTAAAAAAGAAAGACACATTTAAAACCATTTGAGCTTTTTAAGAATGGAAAGAGTTGCCATTGGAAATTGGGTTTCCCCTCAATAAAGGTTTTAAAAAGTTAATGGAAAGTTCTTGAAGACAAATACTTTATCTAACAACTTCTGAACCCAAGGGGCTAGGACACAATGGCATGTACCTCTCCACTAAGGATTGTTTTAGTTATGGTCTCAAGCACTCAGTGATTACATTTAGTATTAGAGGAGTCTCCTTCTAAAGAGAGGGGTTAGGCTCAATTTATTTTACACTTTTGTTACCTATGCCCCAACCCCAGAGCCCTGGAAGCAAATTACATTTTTTAAAAATTATTTATTTATTTTTAAAGTATTTTTCCATGGTTACATGATTCATGTTCTTTCCCTCCCCTCTTCTGGAGTTGACAAGCAATTCCACTGAGTTAAAAATGTATTATCATTCAATGCCTATTTCTATATTATTCATTTTTGTAAGAGAGTAATCTTTTTTTTTTTTAATATATTTTATTTGATCATTTCCAAGCATTATTCGTTAAAGACATAGATCATTTTCTTTTCCTCCCCCCCCCCAACCCCCCATAGCCGACGCGTAAGTCCACTGGGCATTAGATGTTTTCTTGATTTGAACCCATTGCTTTGTTGATAGTATTTGCATTAGAGTGTTCATTTAGAGTCTATCCTCTGTCATGTCCCCTCAACCTCTGTATTCAGGCAGTTGCTTTTTCTCGGTGTTTCCACTCCCATAGTTTATCCTTTGCTTATGAATGGTGTTTTTTTCTCCTGGATCCCTGTAAGTTGTTCAGGGACATTACACCGCCACTAATGGAGAAGTCCATTATGTTCGATTATACCACAGTGTATTAGTCTCTGTGTACAATGTTCTCCTGGTTCTGCTCCTCTCGCTCGGCATCACTTCCTGGAGGTTGTTCCAGTCTCCATGGAACTTCTCCACTTTATTATTCCTTTTAGCACAATAGTACTCCATCACCAACATATACCACAGTTTGTTCAGCCATTCCCCAATTGATGGGCATCCCCTCGTTTTCCAGTTTTGGGCCACCACAAAGAGCGCAGCTATGAATATTTTTGTACAAGTCTTTGTGTCCATTATCTCTTTGGGGTACAGACCCAGCAGTGCTATGGCTGGGTCAAAGGGTAGATATTCTTTTAGCACCCTTTGGGCATAATTCCAAATTGCCCTCCAGAATGGTTGGATCAGTTCACAGCTCCACCAGCAATGAATTAATGTCCCTACTTTGCCACATCCCCTCCAGCATTCATTACTTTCCTTTGCTGTAATGTTAGCCAATCTGCTAGGTGTGAGGTGATACCTCAGAGTTGTTTTGATTTGCATCTCTCTGATTATAAGAGATGTAGAGCACTTCTTCATGTGCTTGTTAATAGTTTTGATTTCTTTATCTGAGAACTGCCTATCCATTTCCCTTGCCCATTTATCAATTGGAGAATGGCTTGATTTTTTGTACAATTGATTTAGCTCATTATAAATATGAGTAATTAAACCTTTGTCAGAGGTTTCTATGAAGATTTTTTCCCAATTTGTTGTTTCCCTTCTGATTTTAGTTATATTGGTTTTGTTTGTACAAAAGCTTTTTAGTTTGATGTAGTCAAAATTATTTATTTTACATTTTGTGATTCTTTCTATATCTTGCTTGGTTTTAAAGCCTTTCCCCTCCCAAAGGTCTGACATGTATACTATTCTGTGTTTACCCAATTTACTTATGGTTTCCTTCTTTATGTTTAAGTCACTCACCCATTTTGAATTTATCTTGGTGTAGGGTGTGAGGTGTTGATCTATTCCTAGTCTCTCCCACACTGTCTTCCAATTTTCCCAGCAGTTTTTATCGAATAGTGGATTTTTGTCCCAAAAGCTGGGATCTTTGGGTTTATCGTATAACTGTCTTGCTGAGGTCGCTTTCCCCCAGTCTATTCCACTGATCTTCCTTTCTGTTTCTTAGCCAGTACCAAATTGTTTTGATGACTGCTGCTTTGTAATATAGTTTTAGGTCAGGGACTGCAAGGCCCCCATCATATGTGTTTTTTTTCATTATTTCCCTGGATATCCTTGATCTTTTGTTCTTCCAAATGAACTTTGTTATGGTTTTTTCTAAATCAGTGAAGAAGTATTTTGGTAGTTCAATGGGTATGGCACTAAATAGATAAATAAGTTTGGGTAGGATGGTCATTTTTATTATATTGGCTCGTCCTATCCATGAGCAGTTAATGTTTTTCCATTTGTTCAAGTCTAGTTTTAGTTGTGTGGCGAGTGTTTTGTAGTTGTGTTCATATAGTTCCTGTGTTTGTCTTGGGAGGTAGATTCCTAGGTATTTTATTTTGTCTAAGGTGATTTTGAATGGGATTTCTCTTTCTAGTTCTTGCTGCTGAGCTGTGTTGGAGATATATAGAAAAGCTGATGATTTATGTGGGTTTATTTTGTATCCTGCAACTTTGCTAAAGTTGTTGATTATTTCAATTAGCTTTTTGGTTGAATCTCTAGGATTCTTTAAGTAGACCATCATGTCATCCGCAAAGAGTGATAACTTGGTCTCCTCCTTGCCTATTTTGATGCCTTCAATTCCTTTATCTTCTCTAATTGCTACTGCTAGTGTTTCTAGTACAATGTCAAATAGTAGAGGTGATAATGGGCATCCTTGTTTCACTCCTGATCTTATTGGGAATGCATCTAGTTTATCCCCATTGCAGATGATATTAGCTGTTGGTTTTAGATATATACTGTTTATTATTTTTAGGAATGACCCTTCTATTCCTATGCTTTCTAGTGTTTTTAATAGGAATGGGTGTTGTATTTTATCAAAGGCTTTTTCTGCATCTATTGAAATAATCATGTGATTCTTGCTAGTTTGCTTGTTGATGTGGTCAATTATGTGGATGGTTTTCCTAATGTTGAACCAGCCCTGCATCCCTGGTATGAATCCTACTTGATCATGGTGAATGATCCTTCTGATCACTTGCTGGAGTCTTTTTGCTAGTATCCTATTTAAGATTTTTGCATCTATATTCATTAGGGAGATTGGCCTATAGTTTTCTTTCTCTGTTTTTGACCTGCCTGGTTTTGGAATCAGTACCATGTTTGTGTCGTAAAAGGAGTTTGGTAGAACTCCCTCTTTGCTTATTATGTCAAATAGTTTGTATAGTATTGGGATTAACTGTTCTCTGAATGTTTGATAGAATTCACAGGTGAATCCATCAGGCCCTGGGGACTTTTTCTTAGGAAGTTCTTTGATGGCTTGTTGGATTTCAATTTCTGATATGGGATTATTTAGGAATTCTAGTTCCTCTTCTGTTAGTCTAGGCAGTTTGTATTTTGTGTATATATTCATCCATTTCTCCTAAATTGGTGTATTTATTGCCATATAATTGGGCAAAGTAATTTCTAATGATTGCCTTAATTTCCTCCTCATTGGAGGTGCTGTCCCCCTTTTCATCTTTAATGCTGTGAATTTGCTTTTCTTCCTTCCTTTTTTTAACTAGATTGACCAGTACCTTGTCTATTTTGTTTGTTTTTTCAAAGTACCAGCTTCTTGTCTCATTTATTAAATCAATAGTTCTATCACTTTCGATTTTATTAATTTCTCCCTTAATTTTTAGGATTTCTAATTTGGTTTTCTGCTGGGGGTTTTTAATTTGATCGCTTTCCAGTTTTTTCATTCGCATTTCCAATTGATTGATCTCTGCTCTCCCTTGTTTGTTAATATAAGCATTCAGGGATATGAATTTACCTCTGATTACCGCTTTGGCTGCATCCCAAAAGGTTTGAAAGGATGTTTCGCCATTGTCATTTTCCTCGATGAAATTATTAATTGTTTCTATGATTTCTTCTTTAACTAAACGGTTTTGGAGTATCATATTGTTTAATTTCCAATTGGTTTTAGATTTGGTTTTCCATGTACCATTACTAATCATTATTTTTATTGCCTTGTGATCTGAGAAGGCTGCATTCATTATTTCTGCTTTTCTGCATTTGTGTGCTATGTTTCTGTGACCTAATGTATGGTCAATTTTTGTGAATGTGCCATGTGGTGCTGAGAAGAAGGTGTATTCCTTTTTATCCCTATTTATTTTTCTCCATATGTCTATTAATTCTAATTTTTCTAAGATTTCATTCACTTCTTTTACCTCTTTCTTATTTATTTTTTGATTTGATTTATCTAAATTTGATAATGGTTGGTTTAAGTCTCCCACTAGTATGGTTTTATTGTCTATTTCTTCCTTCAATTCTCCTAGTTTCTCCATTAGAAATTTGGGTGCTATATTATTTGGTGCATACATATTGATTAATGATATTTCCTCATTGTCTATAGTCCCTTTTAACAAAATATAATTACCTTCCCTATCCCTTTTGATCAGGTCTATTTTTGCATTGGCTTTATCAGATATCATGATTACCACTCCTGCCTTCTTTCTATCAGTTGAAGCCCAGAAGGTCTTACTCCATCCTTTAATTCTGACCTTGTGGGTGTCAACCCGCCTCATGTGTGTTTCTTGAAGACAACATATGGTAGGGTTTTGGATTCTAATCCATTCTGCTATCCGTCTACGTTTTATGGGTGAGTTCATCCCATTCACGTTCAAAGTTATGATTGTCATTTGTGGACTCCCTGGCATTTTGATTGCCTTCCCTAATTCTAACCTTTTCTTCTTCGGCTCTACCTTTTAGTCCAGTGATTTACTTTGAAACAGTCCCCCTTGTCCCCTCCCTTGATGTTTCCCTTTTTAGTCCCTCCCTTTTTGTTCCCTCCCCCTCCCCCCTCTCTTTCCCTCCCTTTTTGTTCTCCCTCTCCCCCTCCCCCCCCTTGGTTTTCCCTTCTCCTTACCCTTGTTGGGTAAGATAGAATTCAAGATCCCAATGGATCTGGATGTTTTTCCCTCTCAGAGCTGATTTCCCTGAGATTGAGGTTTAAGTAACCCCCCCCCCTCTCTTCCTCTCCTTCTTATAGGAGTTTTCTTCCCCTCCCCTTCCCATGTGAATCTTTGTGTGAGAATGATTAATCTATTTGGTCTTTCTTTACCCCCTATTTATACATTACATTTTCCCCACATGTTAGTATACATAGGTTGATATAAATGTAGTCCTTATAGAAGAGAGTTTGAGTAAAAGAAGAAGATAACATTTTCCCCTTTCCTTAATATTTACCTTTTCAGGTATTCCTTGCTCTTTGATTTTCGGTATCAAACTTTCCACAGAGCTCTGGTCTTTTCTTTGCAAAAAGTTGGAAGTCTTCTATTTTGTTGAATGCCCATACTTTCCCTTGGAAGTATATAGTCAGTTTTGCTGGGTAGCTGATTCTTGGTTGGAGACCCAGCTCTCTTGCCTTTCTGAAGATCATGTTCCATGCCTTATGATCATTCAGCGTAGAACTTGCAAGGTCTTGTGTGACCCTGATTGGCATTCCTTTATATCTAAATTGTCTTTTTCTGGCTTCCTGTAGGATTTTTTCTTTTGTTTGATAGCTTTGGAATTTGGCAATTACATTCCTGGGAGTTGTCTTTTGGGGGTTTAGTGTAGAAGGTGTTCTGTGAGCTCTGTCAGTGGATGTATTGCCCCCTTGTTCTAGAATCTCTGGGCAATTTTCTTTGATTATATCTTGTATCACCATGTCCAGTTTGGTGTTTATTTCTGGCTTTTCTGGGAGTCCAATTATTCTTAAATTATCCCTTCTCCCCCTATTTTCCAGATCTATCACCTTGTTGGTGAGATATTTTATGTTCTCTTCTAATTTCTTGGTATTTTGGCTTTGCTTTATTAATTCTTGCTCTTTTACACGATCGTTGTCTTCCAGCTGCCTGATTCTAGCCTTTAAAGCCTGGTTTTCTTTTACAGTTTGGTCAAACTAGTTTTGTAGATGCGTGAATTTCTTTTGCATTATTTCCAACTTTTCCTCCCAGAAGGCTTCCATCTTTTTGGTCATTTCTGATTCAAATTCTTCATAGGGTTGTGGAGAGTTTCCATTTCCTTTGGAAGGTTTTGGAGCATTTTCTTTTATATTATCTTCTGTCTGCTCTGTATTTTGTATTTTGGCTCCATAGAATGTGTCCAAAGTCGCCCCTTTCTTCTTATTTTTCTTGGTATTTTGGGGCTTCTGTGGTTCTGTGGAGTTTGCCATTTCTGAATGTGGAGGATTATTTTTTCTTGTCTCTGTCTGGTGTTCAGAGGCTTTAGTCCTGGGCAGATGGTTCTATGAGCTTTCCCTGGGTTAAACTGAATATGCCTCACTGGAACTGGAATGGAAGGGTCGGACCACGAGGTCACACTCTCCCCCTGGCTCGCTTTCCGGAAGTTGCCTTCAGAATCGCTGGCCGTGAGGCTGTTTCGTAGGCCTGCGGGGGGATGGGCTGCAGCTTTCCCAAGCTCGAGGGCAAGGACTTTCACTGAGACTTGGATAGCAGGATCCAGCCCGTGAGGCTGTCTTGCCCGCCCTGAGGGTTGCTGTTGTTTCGACCAGCTCTCTGCAGCGGAAGCCCCAGGCAGTAACTTTCACCGGGACTGTAGAAGGCCCTGAGGGTTCTGCTCTCTGAGCCCAGCCGGGCTGCGGCTTCCGGGAGCCTTGGACTCTGCGCTCCTACCCCTGAGGTCCGAGTGATCTCGGGTTCTGGCTTTTGAGGGGAGCCATACCTTTTGAACCGGGTCCAGGTCCAGGAGGAGGGTTCCCAGGGTCTGTGCTGTTGATCGTTTTGAATTTCGGCGCCTTAGGAGCTTATCGTTTGAGATCGGTCGGGAAGGGTTTTCAGGAGATCTGAGCTTTAGCTTTCTCTAAGCCGCCATCTTAACCCCAAACCACAAGAGAGTAATCTTTTAAAACCAAAATCCCAAATCATATTCCTGTATAAACAAGTGATAGATAACATGTTTTTTTTTTCTTCTGTATTTCTACTCCCACAGTTCTTTCTCTTGATGTGGATAGTGTTCTTTCTCACAAGTCCCTTGGGATTGTCCTGGATCATTGATTTCTATTAGTAGCAAAGTCTATTCCATTTGATCATCCCACAATGTTTCAATTACTGTGTACAATCTTCTCCTGGTTCTGCCCATTTCACCCCACATCAGTTCATGGAAGTCTTCCTGGAAACAAATTACTTAAAATTTTAGCTTTTTCATTCATATCTAAGGACTCCCAAAAAGGGTAGGAATAGAAAGTTCTACAATATTGAATTAGATGAATTCAATACAATTCAATACAAAATAATTCAATACAAAAATGAATTAGATATAAAGTGTCTTGCTATGAAAGACAACATGGAGTAGTGGATAAAGAGATAACATGCTTGACTCTAACACATAATGGGTGTATAATCCTGGAAAATTAATTTAATAATTAATAATCAGCATATTTTGTCTTAAGCTTTATAAAGAGTTTTACAAATATTATCTAATTTGATCCTTGAAATAATCCTAGGAGATATGTATTATTACTTGTCCTCTTCTAAGGATCACATAATAAATATGGAGAGCCATATTTAAACAAGTTTTTCTGACTCCAGAGCGGCCAAACACTCCATCTATTATACCACCAACTTGCTGCAGAATGCCTTGGTGCTCTCGGTAAATTTCTAAAGGTTTAATGTTTAGTAAAAGTACCTATCTGCTTTGGTAAATGGAGTTTCCTCACCCTGGAATTCCCTAAAGGAAAGAAATCATAGTACTCATCTCATATGGGTTGGCTATTTATTTCTTTTTCACACAAAAAAGTGAACTAAACACACAGAAGACTTACAATTAAAAGTTGAGAAATTAAAAAGCAATAGCAGTAACAACCTAATTATTCTTATTTCTCTCAGGAGTTTGATACTTAAAACATAAAGATTTTGCAAATTTTCTGTGACTATGGAGTAGACATCTTACATTTCTCCTCAGCTCTGCACCATCTAAATAATTCCCTCTAGATCCATGTCTTTTAGCCAGTAATACCTGGGATTAAGCTATTCTTCATCTCTGTGATCATCTTCTCTAATGCAGAATTTACTCCTATCAAGAGCCAGCCCTATCCAACAGTCCCAGCATCTTCAGACTTCTCAGTCACAATGTTGCTATTAAGCCTCGACCCATCCATCTTGCAGTTGCTATTCAATTGCCTGTATACTAAGAACAGCAAACACAAAGTGACAGTGAGAACCAGAAGACCAAGGCTTAGACTAACCCATTCCAATATATATGCTTTAAATTCCATGGGGAAGCATTTGCCTTTTTTTTTTTCCAGGTGGAGGAAAGTCCCTCACAAAGGACTTTATTTGAATAGTTTTACAGAGAAGAGAAGTGAGGGAGGGTCTCTTCCATTTAAATATCCACTGAGTCAGAGATTCCTCCTGCTTTAGAAACCAAGAAGGGGCACTTGATCCTTTCAAAGGGTTCAAGTCCTTCAACATGGAGCTGTTTCCTTGACCAGAATACAGGCTCAGCACTCCACAAAGTTTTACTTCTATTGAGGTTGTTTAAGTTTCATGTCCCATAAAAGATTTTTATCAATTTTCTCAGAAACTGGACTTTGCTGTTGAAATTGTTTCCAGGTAAACTGGCTATTGAAGAGGCAAATTGATGAACTCAAGCCTTCGTACCTCCAAGATTATCACTCTAACCACTAGACTACCCAGTTGCCCTACTCACAAAATTACTTTGACACTATCTGTACTACTGTGTACTTACTTTTCTGTTTACAAGGTAATCCCTATCAGTAGAATGTAAGTTTCTTGAGAAGAAAGTGGTCTGGTTTTCTAATTTCCATCTTTGTTTGCTCAGTAATTGATATAGTAAAGATAAATGGACACTCAATGACTTGAATTGAAAAGGCTTAATTTTGATTTTGGATGAAATAAAGCACACTGCCTTCAAAAAATTATCAAGATATATGTGATATTTTTGAGACAATTTTTACTTATAATAATTAATTAATTTTACTAGAGAATGTTTGAGTCAGAGCCAAGGGACTATTTAACCAATCAATCAATCAATCAATATGTATTAAGTGCTACAGGCCAGGTGTGGGGATACAGAAAGAGACAAAAGAGTATTCCTGCCCTCTGGGAGCTTTCTATCTAATAGGGAAATAACATGAAAACAAATACATACAAAGCAAACAATATTAAGGATAAATAGGAACTAACTAAAAGAGGGGAAGTCTTGAAATTAAGAGGGCTTAGGAAAGACTTCTCATGGAAGGTAGGATTTCAGTTGGGACTTAAAGGTAAGCTAGAGAGATCAGATGTCAGAATTGAGGATGGAGAGTATTCCAGGAATGAGGGACAAGGAGAGAAAATGCCTAGAGCCAAGAGACAGGGAGTGTTCATGGGATACCCAAGAGGCCAGTGATTTAGGATCTTATTGAGTACCTATTTAAGAATTAGAGTTAATTCCTGGAACTCAGTTTCTTTATTTGCCAAATGAGCGAATTAGACTAGATGACTTCAAAGGTTCCTTATGACATGGAATCTATGGATCTATGAGCTAGCTTGAGTCTAGTTTTCAAATCAGTAGGAAAAAAATGAACCTGAATAAAAGATGGCAAGAAAAGGAAGGAGAAGAATATATAGGTATATTTACTGGGAAGGAGTGTCTCATTTGACCTTTTCCAAATACCTCCTTCACCTTTACTGAGAAAAAGATCCCACCTTAGAACAAAGACCTTAAATTTTCTGGTATTCTAAGCAGACATTTGACTATATGATGGATAGGTCTTTGGTTCAGTCAAAGCTGACTCTGAATTCTTATTTCTTTTTAATTCTGAAAGGTCACCTGCCAGCAGAAGTCAAAGTTTATCATTTTGCCTCTTCAGTAGTCTTCAGGTTTTACCTGAAAACTCAGTGTAATTTCAAAGTTGCAAAGTTGCAAAGTAAGTTGCAAAGTCCAATTCTAGTATTTGGCAAATGAATTATAAGGTAGTTCTGCTAAACCAAAGAAAATAAGAAAACACTGAAGAAAAGTTAATATTGAAGTATAACAGTCTATGAGGGAAAAATGACTGTCACAAAATGCATGCCAAATTGTAAGGTAGGATGAGTAGAAAGAGGAATGGTGAGAAGAGAAGAGGTTGTTGTGGTTTATTTGATTTAGTCTTATCTGACATTTTCTGACCTGATTTGAGGTTTTCTTGGCAGAGATACTGGTGTGGTTTGCCTTTCCTTCTCCAGCTCATTTTATAAATGAAGAAAGTAAGGTAAACAGGGTTAAGTAATTTGCCCAGGGACACAGAGCTAGTAAATACCTGAGATCAAATTTGAACCCACACAGATGAGTTTTCCAGACTTTAGGCCTGATACTTTACTGAAACAGGGAAAGGATATTTCTGATCAAATGGAAATATAGGATCCTAATTATCTTGGATGTCTCAAGTGAAGACAACTCAGTCAAGTTTCTAGGAATTCTTTTTTTTTTAACTATTTTTTCCTAATTAAATCTAATAACTTTCAAAATACATTTTTTGGAATTATAAAGTTGTAATTGTCTTCCTCCTACCCTTATGTCCCCCCTTCCAGAGATGATAAGCAATTTGATATGTGTATTATTTTCCATGTTAACCAATGTTATAAGAAAATATATAAAACCAAAACCCCAAAGTAAAAGCACAAATAAACTAAAGTTAAAAAAGAAATGGCATGCTTTTATCTGCATTCCAACTCCAGTAGTTTGGTATTTTTCTTCTGGAGGTGGATAGCATTTTTTGTTTTAAGTCCTTTGCAATTGACCTAGGTCATTGTATTGTTGAGAGTAGCTAAGACTTCATTGTTAATCATTTTGTTGTTGTGTACAATAGTCTCCTAGTTCTGCTTATTTCACTCTGCATCAGTTCATGTAATTCTTTCTAGTTCTTTCTGAAAGCATCCTACTCATTATTTCTTATACCTATATGATTGAAAATCTGTTACCCTAAAAAAGAACTACATATCCCAAGAGCCCACTGACTTCCTGTCATTACATACTTCCTGTAGGCAGAGGATAAAAGGCGTGGGCTTTAGAGGCTCCCTCTCTCTCTGATGTAGAATCAGCATTGGCGGTGGTGAGTGGGGTTGACTAAAAAATGGCTAACCAGCCATGGGCATGTGGTCTTTATTTTGTATCTTCTTTATTCTTTGATTTCTAATGATCCTTAATAAATCTCTTAAAAGATAATATTATTATTTAGATTTAATTTTAACTTTTACATAGCACAATAGTAATACATCACCAACATATAACACAATTTGTTTAGCCACTCCTCAGTTGATGAGCATCTGCTTAATTTCCAATTCTTTGTCACCACAAAAAGAGCTACTATAATTTTTATACAATAAGTTCTACACAGCCCTTTTAAAAATATCTTTGGAATACAGAACTAGTAGCTGTATTGCAGGATTACTTGGTATGCATAGTTTTATATCCCTTTGGGCATAGTTCTAAATTGCCCTCCAGAATGGTTGGATCAGTTGAAAACTACAAAAATAATGCATTAGTTTCCCAATTTTCCACATTCCCTACAACATTTATCACTTTCCTTTTATGTCATATTGGCCAATCTAATAGGTTATGAGGTGGTAGATAAGAGTTGTTTTAATGTGTATTTCTTTAATTAATAATGATTTGGGACATTTTTCCATGTGATTATTTATATCTTTGATTTCATCTGAAAACTATTCATATCCTTTGGCCATTTGTCAATTGGAGAATAGCTTGTATTTTTATAAATTTGATTCAGTTCTCTATATATTTGAGAAAGTACACCTTATCAGAAAAATTCTCTATAAAATTTTTTTCCCAGTTTGTTGTTGCCCATCCATACTTGGTTATATTGGTTTTGGTTTTACAAAAACTTTTATTGAATATAATAAGAAATTATTCATTTTATATCTTATAATGTTCTCTAACTTTTGTTTGGTCATAACTTCTTGTCTCCATATGTCTGATAGGTAAATTGGTCTTTGTTCCACTGACTTACTTATAGTATCATAATTAAAATCATATACCCATTTTGACCTCTTTGTATAAGGCAGTGGTTCTCAACCTTTCTAATGCCGCGACCCCGCAATACAGTTCCTCATGTTGCAGTGACCCCCCAAAAAATGCAATATTTTGGTGGCTACTTCAAAACTGTAATTTTGCTACAGTTATGATTCGGAATGTAAATACCTGATATGCATTGTGTATTCTCATTGCTACAAATTGAGAGGTTGAGAACCACTGGTATAAAGTATGAGATATAGATTTATACCTATTTTCTCCCATACTATTTTCTTGTTTTCCCAGAAGTTTTTGTCAAATAGTGAGTTCTTATTCTAAAATCTAGACTCTTTGGGTTTAGCAAATACTGGACCATTAAGTAGTGTATCTAATAACATTGCTATTTGTTATTCATCTAATCTATTCTCTTATTTACTATTCTATCTCTTAGCCAGTATCAGATTGTTATGATGATTACTGCTTTGAAGTACAATTTGATATCTGGTACTGCTAGGCCACCTTCCTTTACTTTTTTCTTCTTCTTTAATAATCTTGATCTTTTGTTCTACATGAATTTGGTTACTATTTTTTTCTATTTTTATAAAACAATTTTTGGTAGCTTTATTGGCATAGCAATAAACAAGTAAATTAATTTAGATAGAATTGTCTTTTTTATTATATTAGCTTGACTTACCCATGAGCAATGAATATTTTTCCAGCTGTTTAAATCTTACTTTATTTGTGTGAAAATTGTTTTATACTTATTTTGAAATAATTTCTGTGTTTTCCCTGGCAAGTAGATTCCCAGATATTTTAAATTGTCTAGAGTGATTTGAAATAGAATTTTTCTTTCTAACACTTGCTACTGAACTTTATTGGTAATATATATATAAAGGCTAATGATTTATGTAGATTTACTTTGTATCCTGCAGCTTTAGTAAAGATATTATTTCAGCTAGTTTTTTAGTTGATTCTATAAGTTTACTATCATATATCTGCAAAGAGTGATAATTTATTTTCCTTATTGCCTACTTTACTTTTTTCCCCCATTTTTTTCTTCTCTTATTGTTAAAACTAGCATTTCTAGTACAATATTAAATAGTAGTGGTGACAATGGACATCCTTGCTTTACCCCTGATCTTATTTCAAGGGCTTCTAACTTATTTCCATTTCAAATTCTCTTGTTGAGAATTTCTGGGAATTCTTCATAGTTGTCATTTTTTACAGTGCAATGATATCCTATTATATTCATAGAAGACTGTTTGTTCATTATTACCAACGATAGCAAGACTGACATAAAAAGAATATGAAAGAATAATCTAACCCTAGGTAAATGCCCTGTTGTAAATAAAGATTGCAACCAATGCCTAACAGGAAAAGTAACCTGACAGAATCCTTAAGAATGGACCTCTAAGACGTATCTAAAGAACTTTGATTTGTTAGAGTAACAACTATTATTTTGCTAGAATTCACTCTTTCCAAAATAGGTCAAACTAAGAGTTATGGGTTACAAAGAGACAAATTTAAGCTTAATAGAATTCACCAAAAATAAAATGGACTGATTTACAAGGTAATAAGCTCTGCATCTCTTTAACTGAAAATAAGATCTTTTTGTTAATTATATTGATATTTCTTTTGCTCAAGGGAAATTGGTTGGAATATATGGCCTCTGAGGCTTCTCTCACCTTTGAGATTCTATGATTTGGTGCTCTACTCATTCCTAGAATGAGAAGAGTGAAAAGAAGCTGTAGAGACAATGTCC
Source organism: Monodelphis domestica (assembly GCF_027887165.1). Classification (NCBI taxonomy): domain Eukaryota; kingdom Metazoa; phylum Chordata; class Mammalia; order Didelphimorphia; family Didelphidae; genus Monodelphis; species Monodelphis domestica. Next base: position 35,721,424 of record NC_077232.1, read on the forward strand.
TCTGGAGCGGGGTTGACCAGACCATCCCTAGGCACAAAGGCAGAACTTTATAGACACAATTCCTGGGTCAAATTCTCCTTCCTAAGGCATATCCAACTTCTACTCATCCTACTCTTTTTAGCCCTTGCAATTTTCACTTTCCTAGGTCGTATCTCTTGTTACTCAGCCTTGCTTCTTTTTCTTCTTTTTGGAATCCAATGCTTGGAAGAGCAGTTTTGACTTCTGGTACCTCACTTGTCCTTGTGTTGTCTCTAGTTTAGATGCCCCCGATTTCAATATTTAGCTCATCTGAATAAGCATCCACCTGAGTGTGGTCAAAACCGAGGTAGCCAAAACATCCTTACACCCCAGCTGGGCTTCCTTTCACATATGGTTAGCCATCACCTATAGTTTTAACTGTAACAGTTAAAATTAGTTTCTTTACTAAAAAGTATTATATTTTTAGAGGTTTATTAAAGATTAAGAAATAAATAAAATATACAATAAGAAAGCATGTGCCTAGGCACCACCACTTACTCTACATCTTGCCTGCTAGTTAGAGAGCCACGTGTGCTTAGAAGCAGAAGCAGAGAGAGGGGCAAGTAGGCAGTACAGTCAGTTTAAATACCCATTTTGTTCTTGGCCCAGGTGAGGACTCTGGTGAGATTTTAGGGCATTCTGGGAACTACCAAGGACTTCTGGGAATTGAAATCTGGGGTTCAAATCTCCATTTTACAGATTATTTATCCCATGGGAGTGAAGAATGGAAGAGTAGGTGTAGTCTGCTATGTGCATTGATTGGAATCTTGACCCCTTGGGACTACAACCCCCACAATCCCCTTTTCCTTTATGTGAGTCATCATGTTGATTGAGTTTCAGTTTCATATCTGCCACCCACATGCTCTCTCTGTCTAGGACCAGCATGGAAGAAGGGAACATTTTTCTTTTTCTGGTGTAACTTTCCCTTTGCTCTAAGTTGATTTTAATAAATAGTATTAAAATAATACTTGGAGTATCAGATATTAATTTTAATCTTTACATATAGAAATTTTAAGAACAAGGACAGTTCAAAGAGAGTTATGAAGGGAAGGGTTTACAAGGAATTATACAGATTTATGGAATCTAATGCAAACATATTTCAATTGATTAATGATGAGTAGAATGTTCCCAAGAACATAGTTCTGGAGCCAGCAGTCAAATTTTGTGACTTCTGAGATATCATTGTTGATCTGAAATAAGAGAGGATAGATGTGAGCCCCAAAGAAGAGAGTCAGCTTCTCTGGAAATCTCTAGGGATGCAATAGCGCTTGGTCTTGACCTGGTGGTGGAAATCATATTGATTAGAAAGACGAAAAGGTTATACCTGAGAATGAGGACTAGAAGAGGTTCTTATGTAAGAGATAAATGTGTGACAGCAGGAATGACCTAACAAGGAGAAGGAAGGTACTTAGGTCAGCCATGTCATCATTTCTCTCAGAGGTATAGTCTTAATTTTGTGGACTTCTTTTCTCCACTATGCCTAGAGGAAAATACCTTCCCCTTTCCTTCCATTCCTAACCACCCTTCTTATCTCTCATCTCAGTATTTCACTTTCCTCTTATCTCCCCTCATTAAAATATAAACTCTAGGAGGACTGGGACTCTGCTTAATAATTAGTAAATATTTTACTAAATGTTTGTTGACTTGATTTTAATATAGTCCTCTATATAGATTTTTTTTAAAATAAGAATTACTCTGGAATTCACAAACATTTTTCAGACTGTTAGAATTGGAAAAGATTATTAAAATCACCTACACAAATCCATTGTTTTACAAGGAAACTGAGGCTCTTAGAATCTGAATGTAGTAAAATAATTTATCCAAGGTCAGTACAGAGCTAGCCAGTGGTACTGCTAATTTTATCTCCAATGTTCTCTCTTCCCTGTTGACAAGCCCCACTGACTTGATTGCTACTGATCTGGGCCCCTCTTTACTCTTTTTTTTCCCCCCAAGATTTATGTGTTCTTTTTTTTTTTTTAAACCCTTACCTTCCGACTTGGAGTGTATTGGCTCCAAGGCAGAAGAGTAGTAAGGGCTAGGCTATGGGGTTAAGTGACTTGCCCAGGGTCACACAGCTGGGAAGTGTCTGAGGCCAGATTTGAACCTAGGACCTCCCATCTCTAGGCCTGGCTCTCAATCCACTGAGCTACGCAGCTGAGCCCTATGTGTTCTTTATATCTTTCATAGTTCCTTTTAAAAATAGCTGAATGTATCAGTGCATTTCCCCTTGTGAGTTAATTTCAAAATTACTAACATTTTTGTAGAGTGGTTTTTGGAAGATCCAAAGCTCATGCTAAATCATGTTGATTTCTTTGATCCATAAAGAAAGCAAAAAACAAAACAAAACAAAAATACACCCATCTCCCCCCAAAACAAAACAAACAAAAACCCTGCCATACAATGACATGATTCAATAAGAACAACATCTTTTCATAATGGCCAACATTTTTTTTTTTGCAACATGAAATTTTTAGGAGAAACCTTTAATTTTTAGTAGAGCAATATAAAGAAAAAAAAATAGGAAGTTCAGGTGCCTTCTCTGTTCAGTAAGGGAAAGAAAAAGAACAATTAAAGACAAAAAAATAACTGCACCAAAGTCTAAATTATACAAGTTCATTCTGCCAGTAACTGACAAGATCTGATGTTTTCAATAATGGTGATTATGGATGAAAAACTTTGTCACCTTTTCTTTGAAATTCCCTAATTACATCAAAAGTTTGGTCTTGGTTGGCAGTTCTGAAGTTTTTTCAAGTATTATTTATTTTGGAGGTAAATTGTGTGTGAAATCCAAATTCATGTTCCTAAAGGCAGAAGATATATAGATATAGATAGATAGATAGATAGATAGATAGATAGATAGATAGATAGATAGATGGATGGATCAACAGATAGTTAGATATATAGATAGATAACCAAAAATTCCTTATATAAACATGTGTGATTTCATGTGTTTGCATGCATCAGCTAGGGCAACTTCTTTTCACACCTGGGATTCCCCAGAAGAGTTACTAGTAAGGTTCAAAGTACTTTGGAGATACACTTTCCCTAAAGATGATAGATGTCTTGGACCCCCATGATGAGTTTTTTTTTTCTTCAATACTGAAAGCAAAAATCATTTAATGAAATAGCCCAATAAGAATCATAGACTAAGAGTGGGAACAGAACTCAACCATCATCTAGTCCAATTCATACATGAAAAGAATTCCCATTATAACATTTCTGACAAATGGTCATCCAACCTTTGGTGGAAGATGACTAAGGAGAAAAAAATCCACTACCTCCTTCTACTATTTGACAACTGCACTTACATATTACACAATTACACATATGTGTGCATAATGATCAGGCAATTTAATGAGATTAAAAATTACTCATGTACAGCAAATCTACAAGGGAGGTGGGGAAGGCAGTGTCCACATTGGATTGGGAATTTCTTTTAATGATGAAATCACAAGTCTTATCAAAAGGTATGTGCAAATGCATGTTTGTGTCAATGTGCTGAAACATATACATGTGTGTTTAGTACAAAGAATACTGGAATTAGAATTAGAGGACTAAGATTTTAGTTTCCAAAATTACTGTACAGACACCTGCCATCTGTTTGGCATTGGGTGATCTACTCAATATCTCTGGGCCTCAGTTTCACCATTTATAAAATTTACAGGTTGAGCCAAATATTTTTTGTAGTTCCTTCCAGTTCTGAATCTATGGTCTTTTATTTTTAAACCTTTATCTTACATCTTAAAATTAATACTAAGTTTTGGTTCAGAGGCAGAAGAACAGTAAGGGCTATGAAATGGGGGTAAAATGATTTGACCAGGATCACACAGCTATGAAGTGTCTGAGGCCAGATTTGACTCCAGGATCTCCTGCTTCTAGGCCTAGCTCTTAATCCACTGAGCCACTTAGTTGTCCCCAAGCATTTATCATCTCGATTCTTTATTATTTTCTAAATTTTTAAATATTTTCAAATGATCAGATTTGATTTTCAACATCAATAGTCCAGAAAGGTAGGCAAGGCAGGATATAATTTTTGCCATTTTACAGTGCAATAAACTGACAATCAGAGAGTTAATGTCTTCCCCCAATGTCATAGAGCTATTTTTTTAATGGAGCTGGGATTAGGGCCCATGTTTCTGAATTTTAATCTAATAAATTGAATGGAGGCAACTAGAAGACGATTTGATCTTTATTCATCTCAAGTAAATATGTTCAAATAATAATGGTTGTGTGAATACTATGAGCTCTTGTCTTTAATGAGGAAAAGAGAAAAATTTGACCCTTTGAACCTTTCATATTTTTCTGGAAGAATGAAATCTTTCATTGTGGTGATCTATATCTGATGCACATTTTTTATGTGCATAAAGAATGCATCTTATTTATGAATCATTTTCTCTTTGGTCCTCTAATGAAAAGTCCAGGCAAAAATGTTAATTCATGTCAAAACATGGTATTTCTTAGGAGTGCCAAATATTTCATGATTTCTACTATAAATGGACTAAAGTATCTATGAGAAATTAATCATTAAGTTTTGAGTAGAAGCATATCTTGAAACCAATTCATCTGAAAGAAGAGCTGGGTATGTCACTGAATCATAAGCTCAGTCTAAGTGATAGGATAGTCAAGAAAATTCAAGTAATCTTAATACTAAGTACTAAGGAGCTGATGATTATTTCAGTTGTCCTCTGACCTGCTGAGAACCATCCACTGTGTTGGCGAAGACATGGCATGGGGAACCCTAGAATGCTGGAGGGGACTGCTCCATTCTTCCTCACCACTTCTCCTGAAGATATTTTTTGCATGCATTCCTCCCTCTGTCCAGTAGACCAATGCAAGTACTTTGGGGTAATGGTGGGCAGCTCACAAGCATCTTAAAGGTGCAGATTGAGCAAGCAATCCCTAAAAGGTTCACTGCATCCAGAATACTGTATTCAGTTCTGGGCACCATGTTGTTGTTGGGTTGTTTTATTGTTTGTTTGTTTGTTTGGTTGGTTATTTTTTTTGGTAGTTTGAGTGAAGGTCTGAATTCCAAAGAGCAATGCAAAGAGGCATGGAATATCACAACACAGAATACTGGTTGGAGAATGGAGTCAGCAGAGAGGAATTATAGCTTCATTGTGTGAATCTTGAAATTTCTCAGACTTGTGAATGTTAAAAAATTCACCATTGGGGAATTTTTCATTGGGACCAATTCCCTATTAGGGACCATTCCCCATCTAAAATGTGAGAACTCTATTTAGCTCAGAAATGTGAAGACCTCTACTCCACCGTACTTAAGACTCCTTTAGGTGAGAAAACTCCTTGCTGAACAATGAGAAATGCTTACACCCATACTTAAGCCATGCCTATTTTTAGAATTAATACAATAGGGTGCTAAGTACCTATAAAGTTCAGGCAACTTGTAAACTTGCCAGGACAAAAAGGTGAAAAACTTACTAAAAGGATTAGTGGACTCAGCTGTGTTTTTTTCTGGTTCAAACTTACTAAAGGGATTAGTCGACTCAGCTGTGAATTCAGAATGGGCTGTCCTTTGGAAAATGTCTACTGTGATTGGTAGATGGAAGAACATATGGGAGGTGACATAGGAGAAAACCCCCTATATAAGAAAAAGGAATCTCTTGAGAAGAAGCTCTTGAGAGACAGGCTCTAAGGAGGGTCTCTTGAGAAAGAATCTCTTGGAGGAAATCTTTAAGGAGGTCTCTCAAGGGAGGCTGACTCTGGCTGGAACTCCCTCTGGGGAGACTCTGTCCCTCTGAATCCTTGCTTGGACAAATCATATGGTGAGTGATTAAGGACTGACTGGTTTCTCTCTTAAGGCTTGGGCCTGGGTTGGCCAGGGCTGCCCTGGGCCAACCTATTCTTTTCTCATTAATTCCTTTTCTCTCTCCTTCTCTTTCTTTAATTCCTCATTGTAGTATTAATTAAATTCTCTATAAAACCCAGTTGACTTGGGTATATTTATAATTGGGAATATTTCCCTGGTGACCACCTTATATTTTGATTTAAAACAAGACACTGTAGTGAAAACATATTTTCTGTGGTCACAAATTTACTCACCCACTCTTATATCTATCACAATTTATATCTTCAACTATTTTACTCACTACTGTAAGAGTTAAAATTTAGGGGAGACTGAAGCAGGTAGAAATTAGTTTCTGCAAGGAGTATTATATTTTTTAGAGGTTTATTAAAGGTTAAAGGATTAAAGAATATACAAGTAAGAAACATGTGCCTAGGCCAGAGGCCTAGACAAAATAACCTCACATCATGGAAGAGACACCTTTGCTCCAAAACGGAAGTCCAAAAGAGCCACCCCAAAAACCTTTGCCACCAGCTTAAATCCTTCCTCGATCTCGGCCCACCTCAGAATTCCCATGAGATTCCAAAGCATTTTGGGGAAGTGGAGCAAAGGCTTATGGGGATTGTAGTCCTGTATTCGAGTCTATTTTTTACACTACAGTTTACAACCTCAACTATTTTAACTATTACAGTTTATGGCATCCACTCTTTTAAATGCCACAATTGAGAGGAAATATAAGAAGCAGCAGCAATAGGGAAGAATGGTAACAAAACAAGTTGCATTGGGGTCCCATTTAAACACTCAAACAATTATTTCTTTTCATAAAGTTCTCATAAATCAAGAAAAAGAATTAAACAGTGGAAACCAAGAGCCTAGTCTTGGTGCACAGGTCAAGAGTTGGAAATTGGTACTATTGATTTATGCGGGGGCAGAGAACATGGAAGAAGAGATTGGTTCCTATTCAACCGTTCTTCCATTGGGAACAAAAAGGACTTTTGTCCTTTACTGTAGGCTTTGATTTGGGATGACTCAGAGAATATGAGCCTTTATGCCAATTTTCTCATTTATTGGTTTTAGGAGAGAAAAGCTATTAGGGTCCTTACACATATTTTAGGAATGATGATAATGTAGCATTTAATAAATGGTGAGGAATGTCAAATTCATGACATTTGGGATATTGTAGAGAACTCCTGTTTCAGTTGGATTAAATGTTCTTTGAGACTCCTTCAAAAATAGATTATGTAACGCTCTACATTATTTTGCATTTATATAGTGCTTCACTCTGTAAATTTTTTTTGTAAACACTAACTTGGGTGATCCTTACTACTCTGCAAGGGAGATGCTATTATTATCATCCCCATTTTAAAGAACAGAAAACTGAAACTGAGACAGAGAAAGGTTAACTGATTTGCCCAGGGTCACATAGTTAAGAAGTGTCTGAGAGAGAGGATTTGAACTCAGGTCTTTACAACCCAAGATCCTGAACCTTATCTATCTTATCTATCTTATATTACCTAGCTACATACCCATTCTGAACAAAACATTGTTCCACATTCTACCAAGGAAACAGAAAAAACATAGGATTTATTTCTTAAGCAATCAAAAATTGGTATAAATTGGGAATAACCACTTTATGGAAGAAAGGCAACATCACATTGAGCAGAATGCTGCATGTACTGTGTTCAAATCCCCATTGATGCTACCTTTGTGACCCTGGCTCCCTTGACCTCATTTTTCTCATCTATTAAATGAATAGTTTGGACTCCACTGCCACTGAGGTACCTTCTAGCTCTTAGTCTTTGCTTCAATCATCCAGAAAGACACACAGAAGAATAGTTATATTATTAGTGTCCAGTGAGTAATTTGACAAAGTCAATGGGAAGAACTCTATCTGTGAAAGGGGAACCTCATCTCCATTTCAAATATTCAACAAATACTTATTAAACATCTACTATAAGTAAAACCCCATGCTATGCAATATGAATGAAATTAATAAAAAGAAAGTCACTGTCCTCAAGGAATTTACAAGCTATTGGGAGGAGACAATACACAAAAGGAGGCAGGAAAGAGGAGTGGGGGCAGTTTTGCAGCACAAAGGGGCATTTTGTTCCATGCAGTTGTAAAAACCAAGTGGAGTAGCAGACTGCAGAATGGAATGAGCCCCAAGGACCAATTTCTTCCCTCTATAAAGGAAGGAATTGGAAGAAGTTTGATGCTCCATCCTCCAGTCCTCTAATCAGAGAGGAGAGAGGAATCAGGGTGGTGATATCTGTCAAGGCTTAAGTTAGCAGCTTGGTGATGAAATCAGAGGTGATGAGCTTAACCTGGGAGGACATCTTGTTCAGGAGTGGAAAAACCAGGTAGGGCAGCAGATTTATCTTTCAGGAAGTGTCATCAAGACAAAGAAGAGTAGAAATCCTGCAGACACCAAGAACTTATAAGTGGAGCCAGTTTAGAATCTATTGAAGGAGCAGACAAGATTGTCTTATAGGGCATGTCATAATAAGATTGGTGGAAAATGTTTGGTGGCTACTATGAAATGGTTTAAACTGACTGAAAGATTGAGTATAATAATTCTGACCAAGAACCATCTTTAGTTCTCATTAATAAAATCTGAATATTTACCTGCTGGTTAAAAGTAAGATCATTTTCCTACTTTCTCCCAAACCTTTCTTGATAAGGACAATGATAGCTTTCCATGGATTGATTACTAGTTATCTAAGACAAGGGCAGCTTAGCCTGGTGAAAGGACAATTTCTATCCATTGTGCACGAAAGGTCAGTCAGTGTCTTTTAATCCTTAAAGTGATTTATAAATGTTAGCTATTTTTATTTTGAGAACATGAAGAGCTATTCCTCTCACCTCAAAGTAGACCAGGAACTTGGGGAAGGGACAAATCATGGGGAATTAGAATTAGACAGTGAATGAAGACATACTGATACTGCCAAGATATCATAGGACCAAAAAATCAGGACTAGAAGGGACTTAGAAGGAAGTTATTCCAACTGCCCTCATCTTCTAAACTAAACCTGGAAGGTATTGAGAAACTGGTTCAGGGTTAAATGCCAGGTAAATGATGGAGATAACATATGAACCCAGGTTGTCCTGATTCTAAGTCACATATTCTACTCCCCAAAAAACGATGAAAGAAAGTCAGCCTCAAAGAGAGGAAAATTGCATGCCAAATGCAGTCTACTGTCAATAATGTTGATACAGGCTGCTAGTTTTCACAGGTGGAAGAGGGGCTAGACTTGGTGTTAGGAAGATGAGTTCAAAACTGGCTTCAGAATCTTATTAGCTGTGTGATGTTGGAGGAATAATTTTGCTTTTGTTTTCTCAGTTTCCTCATGTGTATGAAGTGTGGAAAATTAATGTTGAATAGTGATAATTTTTGTGAAATAATTTTCCCATCATTCCCCTTTCAACAAAACAAAACAAAACAAAAGACCTGATTCTAACCTGATGCTACAGATCCCCCCCCCCCCAATTCTTTGATGCTGGAGTGGGATTTCCCTTCCTTTGTTTGGATCTTGGAAGCATAAAAGGATTAGAGGCAGGACTGAGCAGCCACTAGAAGCACTTGAAAGATTATCAGCAATCTCTAGCTGCCATGTTGGGAGGTATGGTGAATCCTGATTTAAGAGTATGCTAGGCAGGAAGCAACTTGGTGCCTCAGTGGATTGGGAATCAAGCCTAAAGATGGAAGATCCTAGGTTTAAATCTGGCCTCAGATTTAGTTGTGTGACCCTGAAAAAGTAACTTAACTCCTTTTGCCTAGACTTTACCACTCATCTATCTTGGAATTAATACACTAAGACAGAAGATAAAGACTTTAAAAAAGTGCACTAGATAGCCATGTTGACCCTGGCCACATGGCAGAATGTGTTGGTTCTTCTAGATCTCAAAAAGAACAATCCCTTTCCTGCAGTAAAGTAATGAAGGAAGAATCCAAATCTACCTATTTGTCTTCTCAGAGACTATTTACCAATCAGAAATGTCTTGGGATCTCCAAGAGAGGGACTGAGTTACGAGGTCAGAAGGGGTATATATTGGCCACAGTATATACAAAATCTCTTGCTCTTTTGTTCTGCTTCTGTTCCTTGGTATTCAGATTATGGAGGGAGTCAACTGGCTTATTTTGATTTTCATGATTAATAAACTTAAAAATTAATGAGAATTCAGTCATTATAAGAGTTTTGTTTCAAGAGTTTTACAATCCTTAAAATGCTATACAAATACACCATTGATTATTATGGGAGACTGTTGCTCTTACATGATGCTAGACTTGGGACAGTGTTGGGGTAGATGGTGGGAGACTACCAGAAGGATTGCTTCAGAGAGTGAAAAACCTAATCCATTTTCAAAGAGGGAAGTTTGGAAAGCATTTTAGGCAAGATAAATATTATTTTTCAACATTTTCATTTTTGTTGAGAAAGATTTTAAATATGTTTCTACATTGTTCATACCTAGAAATTCTGCCACTTTTCTGTTGAAGTACCATAGCTTCTTCTCAATGAGGATGAGTTCATGAGTTTCCTTTTTCTTTCTTTTTTAAATCACCAGCACTCTTCAGAACAAAGATTTTGTAGTCAATAAATAAGAAAACAAATCAATCCTTTGTTATTTTGAAAAACATGAAATGTATGTAGGTGTAATGTTAGCAAAAAAATCTTTGGCTTACATTCACTGAGGATGGCTGATCTCTGGTAAAGACTACTGGAAAACCTAAAGTGCCTGAAGGTACATGAAAAGGGGTGATGAAGGAAAAGTAGGACTTGAAAGATGATGATCTACTTCTTATGAGACATTGTACCACAATTTGCCATTCTTGTGAAAGGTGAAGGGTCCCTCTCAAGCAAGAACCTGACCTGGAAAATGTACTGACCTTAGGTTGTTAACTTGAAAAGAATTTTCCATTCTCACATCATTCCTTAATCTTTCATTTTGCGCTCTCTCTCTCTCTCTCTCTCTCTCTCTCTCTCTCTCTCTCTCTCTCTCTCTCTCTCTCCCTCTCTCTCTCTCCCTCTCTCCCCCCCCCTCTCTCTTCCCCCCCCCCTCTCTCTCTCTCCCCCTCTCTCCCTCTCTCTCCCCCCCTCCCCTCTCTCTCTCTCTCTTTTCATCTTGTGGGGTTCTACTCACATAATGCTGAAGGCTGATTGGAACCATTTCAGAGGCAGAGTTACATTAAAATTTTTTTTTCTTCATTTAAAACAAATTCTGAACTTAACAAACATCAAACAAAAAAATGAGCACTTCCAAAGACTTATATTTTTAACAAAGCAGCAATCTGGTTACAGTGGAATTTTAATTACAAACATCTCTAGCTTAGTGAATATAAAGGAGGGGAGGGGGAAGAAAACCTTGGATAAAAAACTAAATAAAAACCACAGAATAATTTGCATATGAAGAGAAATTCCCTGAATCAGCACACATGACAATAATAACAATAATGATAATAAGTAGAGCTGTAGCTTCCAAATTAAAGGGACAGTCACATCAAAACATCTTTAAAACATTTGATGTGCACAAATGAAATTAGGCTAGTTGATGCTGAAAACCACATTGAACAGTTTCTGCATAGCTTAAGGGCACTGTTAATAGGGCAGTGAACATGGAAGATCTTAGTTTTAATCTGATTTTTGACACTTAGTAGATGTTTGACTTCTGAGCAAGTCATAACATCTCTCAGCCTCAATTTCCTCATCTGAAAAAATGGGAATTATAAGAATACCTACACCCCGGGACTGTGGTGAGGATATGAGATAATATTTGTAAAGTCCTTTGCAAACTAGACAAATACTAGCTCCTATTTTCATTATTGTTCTCTACCTTGTGGAATCTTTCACCAGTGATATCGAAATGCCATTTGTACCTGGTAAAAGGAAAATTCCTAAAGCATTCCAAGAGAAAACAAAGACTAAAAAATGAGGGTCTGAATCTAGAGGTCAAATGAATGAATATACAAAGGTGATACTGAAAAATACCTTGATCTGCTCTAGGAGAGATATATTGAACAAAAATCTATGGGCAAAAATGTGATAGATATATAAAAAAATAGAATGACTTTTAAAATATAAACCTCAGTGAAATTAACATATTAAAAGTAAAGACCTATATGATATCATCGTTAGCATACACTTTCAGGTCTGTACAATAGAATATCATAAGTTAAGAAAGTATAGTTATATTTTTATGGTTGGACTGAATATTTAATTGGTGGTTGCCAGGGATTTAATTTCTAAAATCCCAAAATGAATTACTCAAGTATAATTTATGGTAGTTTATTTACAATAGAGGGAAGATATGAAGGAAGAAAGGAAAGGGGAGAGAGATAGGGAGAGAGAGCTCTGGCTTCCTCAGAGCCAGGTAGAAATTCCAAGCTCCAGCCAGGGTAAAGGAGTATCAAGAAGATGGGCCTTTCTTGGAGGTTCATACCTCCAGAAAGGCCAGCCTTTCACTCACCACAGTGACTGACTAAAAGGAAAGCAGTCTGGGGTCTCCTGCATGAGTTCCTTTCCAGCGGATCAATTCCACAGCCAAATGTCTTCACTCCAAGTATGAGTGTCTATCTTCCAGTCTCTCCTCAAGTGTCTGTCTTCCAGTCTAACTCTGAGCAAATGATTGAAGTCTCTCCTCTGACTGACTCTTTTTTACTCCAAGCCTGAGTGACTGATCTCTAGCCAGGCAAACTCGGAGTGACTAAAGATTGTTCTATCAATTGATCCTGTGTTTCTGTTTCCTTTATTTAAAAACCTTTTTCTCTTGTGTCACCTTCCCTAAATTTTACGTCCACCAATCACAGCAGATGCTCCTCTTCAGGACTGCCCACTCATTTTTATGAAATGGGTGTCCATGCCTTTTGTAGTTAGTTAACACCTTTTCATGTTTAGTTAACACCTTTTTTGTAGTTAAAATGAGTAGATCTACTTTAAATACTGAGTTAACACTTTGGGGATTAAAATCTAAAAATAGGGGATTACAATTTTATTTTCACTGTCAAGGAAGAGCTAAGTACCTTTATGGTTACAATCAGGAGAGAGCCAAATCCAATCTTCACAGTATCCTAACAAAATCCACATATTACTAATGAAATACAAGCCCCATCAGCCTAAGGAAATGCTGAAAAAATGACTTTCTCCAAAAGGAGGTATAGGATTGATAGACATTCTCAAACAACAACAAATAGGTGATGTCCTTGTGAAATAATTTTGGAATAAGCAGACCTCTCATCAATAAGCAATAGTAAAAGTTGATAAGAGGGTCATATCAATGGAATTGCCAAATATATTATAGTGGTTTATCTCCACATGGAAATGACTGTGACTAGAGTGGAATCAGGAAATGACTATGACTAGAGTGGAATCAAAAAGTCCAACACAGGCACCATTGACATGAACTCAATTACAACCACAAGGAAATGTCAGCAAAGAAGCTCCTTACTGATGTCTGGATCAAGCAAATTTGTTTGTAGAAATAGAAAATTTGATAATTATAATTTAAGACCACTTCATCATCACCAGAAATTACAGGTGACTTTTCCTTAAGGAATCTAGAAACATCAATGCAGATTATGCAAGGAAATGGTAGACATTGTGCAAGACATTCCTACAGGCTGAAAATAAAATTACCACCTAGAAAGAATGACCTCAGGGCTAGAAATATCCATCAGAAGCTTACTATGATTCATAACTCAGATACCCCCTCCCCAACTCCAAATGTAGACCTCGAATTATCTCTTTTATTCTATCCAATAACATATACTGGAACTAGGCGGTCATCACAGACAGAACTATTACAATCACCAAGATACAATAATGATCCCTAAAAATTTAAGAACAAAGTTGTTTTTAATTATTAGATATTGTCAAACTTGGTATTTCAATTCAATAAACTCTTATTGAGCCCCTACTATGTACCAGGTAATGTGTCAGGAACTTCAAGGAACAAAAATAAGAAACAAGAGTTCCTTCCCACAAATAGCTTATGATATTTTGGGGCGGGGGGGGGGGACACAACACACAAAAGGAAGCTAGAATCTGGAGTGGAAGGTGGGGGACACCAGTATATACACCATAGGGGAACCTTGAACCCTGGAAATCAGAGCTGTAGCTTCCAAATTAAAGGGACAATCATATCAAAACATCTTTAAAACATTTGATGTGCAGAATTGCAAATGAAAAGTGGAATGAGTAAAGGATAAGAAATCAAGAACTGCTCATGCATCAATGATTTTTATAAAAGATGAAACAGTGTATAAAATTTGTCCCTTGTAAGAATTTACCCTTTTCAGACTTTGATGGACCAGTTTCAAAGCATAGGAAAAAAAAATTCCGTATCCTAATTCATTTGGAAAACATGAAATTCATCAGGAAACTTCTTGAATTTTAGGACAGCTAGTGCTTAGTTCCTTAAAGGAATTGCCATGCCTCTGGACTTAAAAGAAAAGTCTAACAATTTTAAGAAAGATTTCATCCATCCCTGAAAGTTAAAAAGAGAGCCTGATTTGGAGAAAGAGCTCAGTTCCAAAAAGCATCACTTTCTGTTCTTTCCCTTTTTCCTCTACAAGAATAAAACTAGGAAGCATCAAGGATTTCTGCCTTCTTTTCTTGTTACCTCATCAGTTATGATATCTTTTGGTAGATAAATCTTTCAGGAGGAGGTATTTTGTCCAGCAAAAAATGTGCCGAAAGATTCTAGCATGTGAGCAGAGTTGAAAGACAAGGAGTAACAGGTACAGGGAACCCAGAGGGAGTTCTCCATTCCTTCTTAACAAAATAATATGCTTACATTTTCCAAAGAATTTCCCCATCACCAATATAGAACTCTTCTTTGTAATGAATGCATTCAGTTAAGCAAAACAAATCAAGACATTGGTCACATCTGACAATACAATCCTCATAGTTGCACCTGGCATTTTACAAGCTCTTTGCCAAGGGGCACGCTTCGCCAACAGTCTTTGAAGTCATGACTGGTCACAGCATCGATTGGAGTTCTGAAATCTTCAATTTGTTTTCCTTTACATTATTGCAGTCATCACAGAAACTGCTCTGGCTCTGCTTACTTTGCTCTGCATGACTTCATAAAATCCTTCCAAGTTTCTCCGAGTCCTTCTTATTTGCTATTTCTTACAGCACAATAATATTCCATTCCATTCATATACCACAATCTGTTCAGCCATTCACCAATCGATGGGGGTCCACTTTCTTCTAATTCTTTGCTAACCAAAGTGCTGCTATAAAACATTTCTGTACGTTGTCGCCATTCCATCTTCAGGAACTGTGAAAAGGTGGTTGGGTCATTGGACAAAAATAACGGTTTTATAGACAGAAAATTCTGCCCCTTGGCTCTGTAGGTGATCCTTCTCCAGGTGACTTGTATTTTTATGCAACCAGGTAGATTCTGAATAAATAAACAAATCGTGTGTGTGTGTGTGGGGGGGCGTATATAGTGTCTGTTTCTTTTTTTGGTGCTCTTCTCAGAGAAGCAGCTTTTATAAAATAATAATGATGATAATAATAATAAAAGGCTCTGGTATGTATCCAAACCCTTTGTATTTTGATTGGCTGGGTTTCAACAAAGAAATTCTACATTAACAAAGAGTCATCAGAGAGCTGGTTTGGCAACGCTTCACCCTTTTCAGACACTAATTTTGATGATCCTTGATTGCTAAAGTTCAGGAAGCCAGCACTGACAGGATATAAAACACATAATAGGAACTCATTTCTGTTGGGCCTAATTGCTGCTTTGAAGTGGTTGTGATAATTCCCTGTTGATTGAGGATTAAAAAATACCTGAATGTAATTTTTTTTGAATGGGTGAAGAGATGGGCCAACTTATGATCTGAGTATAGATTTATACAGTGGGAAGAAACCTCTTGAAATTATTTAGTCCAGCTCTTTCTTTTTATAGATCGGGTAAATTGTGGCCCAGAAATTTTCTGTGATTTGTTCAAGGTCAGAGACCTTATAAATAGCAGAGTCTGTTTATAATCAATATCTTCTGAGTTTCTAGTGTTCTTGTTTGTTTTGGTTTTTCTCTGGAAGGGGGGAAGAAAGATCACAGGTAGGAAGTAATTTTCTAAATTAGTCTCTAGTACCCTTTTTGTGAGAGCAAATCTTCCCTATGTTTACAATAACTAACAAATATTCAATGTTTTTATTACAGAACCAAATTTATTTAATTGAGAACCAAGAAAATAGATGAATGCAAACCATCAGAGTAAAACTGTTTCCGGTCTTTAAGAAATCAGTGTTTTAAAGAGGGTCAAAGGAACGAAATAAGAGAGGAGCCTTTGTGATATTGACAAGGTATCCTCAATACCTCAGAAAACAAGGTGATAGAGTGGATACAGACAGCACCAGGAGTGGAGTCAGGATGACTCCTCTTCTTGAGTTCAAATCTTGTTGTCAACACTAACTAGCTGTGTGACACTGTGCAAGTCACTTAACCCTGTTTCCCTCAGTTTCTTCATCTGTAAAATGATCGGGAGAAGGAAATAATAAACCACTCCACTATCTTGTACAAGAAACCCCAAATGGACCACTAACAAACATGACTGATGAAAGCAACTGAACAACAATGAGGCAAGTCAGCTAGCTAACCTTCTAGTTCCTGAGCAACTAAGACTCAAAATTTAAGAACTGTTGTGGGATCCACTTGCATTGAGGAAGTTCTTTCTATTTATGAAATCAGAGGTTTAAGACTTGGGAGCCAAGAAGAACAGAGTTCAACCCTTGCCTCAGACATCCGAAATCTGTTCTGTTTAATATTTATTTTGGAAATCTGTTTTTGTTCTGAGCCAGTTGATATAATTGGGAACAATTTGAACAGAATGTGAATGTTGTGTTTCCTTGACTCAAAATGTTGAGATCTCTTATAATCAAATTATAATTTTCTTTTGGATTTTTCTTTTGGGAGGTAATGATGGATTTCTACTATAGAAACAGAAAGAATCTACCATTACCTCCCAAAAGAAACAACCAAATGAAAATTCCCAGGAAACATAGATAGAATCCAGAGCTTCCAGATCAAAGAAAAAATACTGTAAGGAGTTAGAGGGAAAGAATTCAAGAACTGAAGAGCAATAGTCAAAATTACAAACAATATAGCAGGACCAATATGAAAGGAAAATAGAGCTTGGATTATGATGTTTCTGAAGGCAAAGCAAAAATGAGTATAATTCTACAGGGGAAAATATGGATTAAAAAAAATAATGGACTTCTAAGCATTCCTGAAGAAAAGACAAGAACAACAACAACAACAAAATTTTGGAGTTTAACACAGGGATGAATTGAAACTTTAAAAATATAAACATGGGTGAGTTAGGATAAACTATTTATATTCCAGAATGGGGAGATAAATACATGTATCTGTTCTGAACACTATCATCAACTAGAGACATACATAGACAGAATGTAAATAGAAGCCAGCTATGTCTTGATAATGATAAAAGAAGAATATAAAAGAATGTAAAGAAAGTACTGCCTACTTCTTTTTTTAAAAAAATACAAATGGTTGTATTTTGTTTGAAAATTTTATGAATTTAGATTTTTCTGCATCAATTGATATTATCCCAAGGTATTAATGATATTGTTATTAATTTCAATAATAGCTAATATTTTAAATCTCCCAGCTTTTATCCTTTCCATTATTTCAAAATGACCTCATAAGACAGCGTTCAAAATTGTCATAATATTTTGTTGCTAGTATAATGATGATAATAATAGTAATGGCCAATAACAATTTATATTTATATAGCATCTTAAGGTATGCAAAGTATTTTCCATGCATGAATCTATTTCAACCTTACAATAACATGGCAATTTGAGAATTGCATGTGTTATCATTCTTGTTTTACAAATGAAGAAACTGAGTCTCAGAGAAGTTGAATAAAAAACAGAGGCAGAATTTGATCCCATATCTTGCTGACTATTGTAAACCTCAAATTTCCTTAGACTTATAAATGTTGGAAATTTCACCATTGGGATATTTCATACTTGGAAAATTTCTTACTGATAGTCTATTGGAATGGGAACCCCATTGGCATGGGAGGTTCTTTCTCTTCCCTTCTTAAGATTACTTTAGGACAGAAACCCTTTGCTGAACAATGGAAAGGACTTTGACCTATGCTTAAGCATAGAACAGGAATTTCTTTGAGTCTTGATTGATTTTAGAATTGATACAATGGAGATACTTGGAATAAATCTCCACCCTATTCAGGCCTAATAGGATTGAGTAAGGGCTGCAGCCTAGATCAAAATTTAATTATTCCAATCTCTACCATATTCAAGTTAACAGGATTTAGAAAGGGCTGGAACAAAGGAGTAAAGATTTAATCATTTGAAAAATATGACCTTCAACAGACATGTGCAAAAGCCAGAAACCTCTGGGCGGTCCTGGGTTAAGCGAGAGCCTCCATTGACAGGGAAATTGATGAAGAGTGATTGGTAGATGTGAGGACTGAGGGGAGGCAACTTGGATGGTGTCCTTAAAGATAGGAGGGTCTGGAGACTCGAGGGGAGAGGATTGAGTTTTTGGTCGGTGTGGTTCCTGGGCTCTGAGGAAGCTTGCTCTGAAGGAAGCTGAAGGTGGGGGCCTCTGAGACTGTTTCTCCATTTTGGACACGTGAGTGAAAGGGACTGATCTCCTTTCTTTGCCCCAGCTATCTAAGGGCTTGGGCCTTTTGGCCCAGCCTAAACAGAAGGGGTATTTAAGCCCTATTCCCTTCTCTCCCCTTTCTCTCTCTATATATATCTCTAATTCCTTTCTTGCTCCTATTGTAATTAAACTCCAAAAAAGGCTGACGGCTGACTTGAGTTTTTCATTTAGGAATTACATAGCTGATTCCTTGGCGACCTTAAATTAATATATATCAGTCTTTTAAAGTGATTCCCTTGTAACATTGTGGCTGACCACACGGGAGTCTAAAGAATCCTCTCAATAAAACTTTTTCCTTGCCTTTTTACTATACTGTTTCACCACTTAGTCCTTTTTTTTTAAAAAAAAAAAAAAACTTGGCTTAAAGACACAGCTGCTAGAACACGTGAGTATAAAAAACTTTTTCTCTTTTCTCCTTAAGTTAAATTGGAATCAGCAGGTTTTTCTTTTTCTTCCCTTTAATCTTAAGGGACAGCTGGGTAGCTCAGCGGATTGAGAGCCAGCCCTAGAGGCAGAAGGTCCTGGGTTCAAATCGGACCTCAGATACTTCCCAGCTGTGTGACTCTGATAGACAGAAAACAGCTGTTTTTAAATCTCAGCAACAGGACTCTAAAGTCCTGGCTGGAAGAACTGTTTCTAAATATCCTTTCCCTTAAGGAACAACTTCCTGGATTAAAAAAAAAAAACCCTGTGGAAAGTTTGTTGCTTTGCCCTGCTCCCCACGTGTTTTGTGAAATTACAAAATATACATATAAAAATGAGTACTACATTCTTTGACAATTATATGGCAGCTGAAGAAGTAGGGGCATTGAGGAATGAAGGATACCTCCAAATTTTTATATTAATAGGTACTGTCATTTTTGTACTCCTCAATACTATATTTAGAGATGAAAAAATAAAAAATATTGAGGATAAAATAAAACAAAATGAGGATAAAATAAAACAAAATGAGGATAAAATAAAACAAAATGAGGATAAAATAAAACAAAATGAGGATAAAATAGAAAATATTGAGGATAAAATAGAAAATGTTGAGGATAAAATAGAAAAAAATGAGGATAAAATAGAAAATATTGAGGATAAAATAGAAAATATTGAGGATAAAATAGAAAAAATTGAGGATACAATAGAAAAAATTGAGGATACAATAGAAAAAATTGAGGATAAAATAGGAAATATTGAGAATAAAATAGAAAAACTTGAGGATAAAATAGGAAATATTGAGAATAAAATAGGAAATATTGAGGATAAAATGGGAGATATGGAAGATAAAATAGGAAAAATTGAGGATAAAATGCAAGCCCAATTAGAAGATCTAAAATGTTTCTTACAGGATCAATGGGCAAACACCCACTCTACCAGAAACAGACCTGTTTCTGAACCTTTGAATGAGGAAATTTCCTTCCCTGAAATAGAGATGGAAAACACCTTCCCTATAGCCCAGTTAACAGACTGCTTCTCTCGTGCAGTGCAAATCTTGTCTGAATTTAATCCCCAAAACCCTTCCCCTGCAATCCCAGCTTCTCATGTTCCTTCTCCTACAGAAAACCAAATTCCAATGCAAGGGAGATCTTGTCCTCCTAGAGAAACCTGTCCTTGTCAAACTGACCCACAGGTGCAAAATTCAACTAGAGGCCTGTTTCCTCTAAGAGAAGTACCTGAAATAGGACGAAATGGGGATGTGGTGACTTTAAGACATAGGATACCGTTTACTCCCCAAGAAATAAATGAATTTACACGAAATATCCCCACATATGAACAAGATCCTTTTCTAGTAACAAAAAAGATGGGAGACATATTTTTTCAATATAATCCGTCTTACAAGGACGTTGAGAGCTTACTACAGGCTTTTTTAAGTGAACGTGAAAAAAATAAAATAATTGCTCATGTCAACAAAACCCGGGGGCGTAATGCAGCACATTGGCCATCTCAGGATCCCGAATGGGACTATAATAATCCTGAGGACTATCTACAACTATACCGTTGTAGAGAGGCCATCCTCACGTCCATGAAGGAATGTGCGGACAGTACAGATAAGTGGATGGAACTGGAAAAAATTAAGCAAAAGGAAAACGAAACACCCTCCAGATTTATGGACAGAATTATCGAGTTTGGGGACAGATACTTAGATTGGGACTTAAATAAAGAGAATAGTTTAAGACAAGTTAGAAGAATCTTTGTAAATAATTCTTGCAAAGTAATTAAAAATTATTTTAAAACACAATGCCCAAGATGGTCAGATATGGACCTTGAAGAATTGCGAAAAACAGCTATATATGTTTTTAAGGGAAACGAAGAAAAGGAGAAAGAGAATAATGATGACATGGAGGAAATGAAGAAAAAAATGAGATGTGTAATAGATAGGATAACTAAATTAGAAAGTGGGCATGATAATGAACCAACAACAATTGCCCCTCTCCAGAAATCCAATTATCAATCCATTACTTGCCACTTCTGTGAGAAGAAGGGCCACAAAATGATGGAATGTAGAACCTTTCTTAAGATGTTTGGAAGGAATACACAGTTTAATAATGGTTTTAGAAATAATAACTATAGAAATTATGATAATGGTTATAGAAACCAGAATTCTAGAAATTATAATAATGACTATGGAAATAACTATAATGAATATAGAAATAAGAACTTTAGAAACCAGAATTATAGAAATAGGAATTGGGAATTTAATGACAATGCTCAAATTGAAGAAAATTTTAATGATAATACTCAACAATATATGAGAAATGGCGCTCGTCCAAAAATTACTCGAGGTACTAATGACCCTCAGAGAGGTGCCCTTCAGGGGGGTGCCCAAGGAATATCCCAAACACAATGATGGTGCCCGGGGGGGGGCTGGGGCACAGGAATCAGAGGATACAACCTTTGATTTCCCAGACCCTGATGTCCTACTACCCGTTGTCCCTATCCACTGCCCTCCCCATACTAATGAACCCCATGTTACCTTAAAAGTGGGTAACACCTATTATGATTGTCTATTAGACACCGGAGCTTCCTGGTCTGTATTAAAGAGAACACCTGATTTACAATGTTATTCTATTGGCTCAGAGAATGTAATGGGAGTATCAGGAATAACCCAAAGAGTTAAAAGACTTCCTCCTAGAATGGTGTCTGTAGGACCCCTAGAGGTACAACACTCCTTCCTTTTGATGCCTGACTCCCCTTTAAATTTGCTGGGGAGGGACCTTCTATGCAAACTCAGAGCCACAATAACCTGCTCCCCAGATGGCTCATTATCATTAGAAGTACCAGAGGAATCTTTAAATTTACTCCCTGTACTTCTCTCGGAAAACCAGGAGGCAAAAGAACCTTCCATTTTTGAAATACCTAAAGATATACCGGAGTCTCTTTGGGCCACATCTTCTTCTGACGTAGGCTTACTCAAATCTGCTGTTCCTGTGCAGATAAAAACTAAATCTAGCCCACCTCCTTCTATCCCTCAGTATCCCCTCTCAAAGGAGGCAAATGAGGGTATTACACCAGTTATTAACTCATTAATAGAACAGGGAATAATAATCCCTTGCAAATCTGAATACAACACGCCCATCCTGCCAATTAAAAAACCAAAAAAAGGACCCGATGGCAAACACATCTATAGATTCGTACAGGATCTAAGGGCAGTGAATAATCACGTTATAAAGAGACACTCCGTAGTTTCTAACATACATACTATTATTTCATCTATTCCTAGCACAGCTACATACTTTACAGTAGTAGACTTGTGTTCAGCTTTCTTTTCCATACCAATACATGAAAACTCCAGGCATATTTTTGCTTTCACCTGGAAGGGCTCACAATATACCTGGTGTCGGCTGCCACAGGGTTATGTCGAAAGTCCGAGCTTATTTGAGCAAATTTTGAGCCAAGACACAGACAATATAACATTTAAAAATAGCAAATTAATGAAATATGTAGATGATCTACTCTTGGCTTCAACAGATGCAGAAACATGTCAAGAAGATAGCAAACACCTTCTTTTGGAATTGCACAAAAGAGGACATAAAATCTCTAAGGATAAAGTTCAATGGTGTCTCCAAAAAGTAGAATATTTGGGATTCATCTTGACTGCGGGTGCTCGTTATATTTCTCCAAAACGAATTGAGAACATTCAAAAATTGAGTGCTCCTACCACTAAGAAACAGCTGAGAGCAATTTTAGGAGCAACAGGGTTTTGTAGACAATGGATTCCTTGCTATGGGGAAATCACTAAACCCCTTATAGCATTAACAAAGGATTCGGTTCCTGAACCCCTCAAATTAGAGCCTGAACACTTGTCAGCTCTAACAGATCTGAAAAAGGCTATCATGTCTGCCCCTGCTCTAGGCATCCCAGATTACAACAAGCCATTTACTTTATATGTGCATGAGCGAAGAGGAGTAGCCTCTGGTGTGTTAACTCAGACTTTGGGACCTTCTCAGCGCCCAATTGCTTATTATTCTGCCCAACTAGACCCAGTAGCAGCAGGAGCACCACCATGCCTTAGAGGAGTAGCTGCTACAGCCTTACTAGTAACAAAAACCGTTGATTTAGTATTGGGATGTCCATTAACAATAATGTGCCCACATGAGATTGAAGCATTATTGGTAAAACATAGAACACAGGCATTCTCGGATCAGAGAATTACAAGGTATGAAATAACCTTATTAAATAGTGAAAATATTACCTTGAAACGCTGTTCAACTCTTAACCCTGCCACCTTGCTTCCAGATTTACCCACTTCAGGAGAACCACTACATAACTGTGAAACATTAGTGTCCATGGCAGAAAAGCCTCGAGATAATCTCTTGGACACTCCCTTAGACAATGCAGATCTGATTTTATTTACCGATGGTTCCTCTTTTATGAGGGATGGCATACGTTACACTGGAGCTGCCGTAGTCTCAGAATTTGCCACTGAATGGTCAGCTTCACTACCTTCTAACATTAGCGCTCAAGGAGCAGAACTCATAGCTCTAAAACAAGCTTGTATAATTGCCAAGGATAAAAAGGCAACAATTTATACAGATTCTAGATATGCTTTCGGCATTTGTCACTCAGTCGGGATGCTATGGCTCCAAAGAGGATTTTTAACCTCAGCTGGAAAATCCATAGCTAATGCAGAAATTATTAATGAAGTTCTTTCTGCTCTCAAACTGCCTAAAGCCCTAGCTGTAGTTCATTGCTCTGCCCATACAGGTGGCTCTGACCCTGTCTCTAGAGGAAATGACCGAGCAGATGCCGCTGCAAAACTAGCAGCCATAGAAGGACCTGGATTAATTTTAACATTAACAACCACTGATAATTTAAATTTATCACTCTCCTATAATGAAAAGGAAGTGGAAAAATGGAAACAAAAATTTAAAGCAAAACAAATTAATGGAGTATGGGTGTCACCTGAAGGAAAACCCCTGCTCCCTAGAAGTTTCTATAACCAAATTTGCCAATCTATTCATAAAAATGGTCATTTTGGCACCCAGGGCATCGTGGACTCTGTCAAGAGAGTATGGATAGCCCCTGGTATAACTACTGTAGCCTCTAAAGTATGTTCAGCCTGCCCTATTTGCCAGGCATATAACCAACATGCATATCGTGGAAAAGCCTTTGGGGGACGTCCTCTGGCTTACACACCTTTTGAACATCTACAGATAGATTTCATAACAATGCCAAAGGCTGGACGTTATAAATTTTGTCTAGTAATTGTAGATCAACTAACCAGATGGCCGGAAGCATTTCCTACAACCCGAGCCACAGCAGATTTTGTTGCAAAGATACTTTTAAAAGAAATTATCCCTCGTTTTGGCCTACCAGCACGTATTGACTCCGATAGAGGGAGTCATTTTACCGATTCTGTCTTAAATCAAATATATTCTTGCTTGGGGATAACTCCAAAATTCCATGTTCCATATCACCCCCAGAGCTCAGGCCAAGTGGAGAGGATGAATAAAGAACTTAAGACTATGATTGGCAAATTATGCACTGAGACCCATTTAAAATGGCCTGAAATTCTCCCTCTGGCCCTATTTTATCTTAGAAGCAGGCCTAGAGGAGACTTACATATTTCACCATTTGAGATGCTTTTTGGACATCCGCCTATACAGGCTAAGCCTTTCTCCCTGGCTTATACATCGCTATTAGGGGGAGATATTACTATTGCTTCCTATATACAGGAGTTACAGCACAAACTACGTGAACTTCATGAATCCGGAGCTGCAGTACAAGCTGGACCATTAGACTTTTCTCTGCATGACCTGAACCCAGGAGATAAAGTTTATATCAAGAATTTCAAGCGAACTGGAGCAACTGAACCTTCATGGGAAGGACCATTCCAAATATTATTAACTTCTCCAACATCTATAAAGATTGGAGAAAGAGACTCTTGGATTCACTGCTCACATGTGAAGAAAGCATCTTCTGCTGAGACTGATTGACTCTATCCTATCATATGAATTGTGACTCTATCTTATCATAAGAATTGGAGATAATAATCCATAGACAAATGGATGCTGGTTTTTTTCTCTCAAGAATATATTGAATTACTGATTTTTTTTCTTATTTTTTCTTATTTCTTTTCTTTTATTTTTTTTATCAGAATATTTGATTTTTTCTCATTTTTGTACTGAAGGTACACATAATTAATATTAATATTATTTTTCCCTGCAGTAATACAAGTTAATATATATACTCTTGCTATAATATCAATATATGCCTAAAAGCTTTAAACTATCAGAACCTGCCATTTATTGATAAAATATTATAGGACTGTGATTAATGTTTGTGTCTGATTCCAGGAAAAGGGATAAAAACAAGGAGCACAGACTAAACCTGAATAGTGCCAATAGAGCACACTAGAAATATTAAAGTGAGACTCGAGGTTGCGACGCTTAACTTATGTTTAAGTCGTAGGACTTCCTTGTATCTACACTCTTTTTGAAGTACTCAAACAAGTAAAAAGCTTGACTATCATGCTGGCTCCCTATATCCCTGAGGAAAAATCAGACAAGGGAATGACATTTCCCCATCAAAATAGAATTCTAATTCTTTTCTTCTTATATTATGGCAACTTCCTGTAGTCTTGGCTACAAATGGCTAAGTGAAATATTACTGCATTCTGTCCTACATACTTGTGGGATAGAAATTACTTTAAACTGGACCTATACAAGGTCTATTTTGAAATTTTCTTATGTTTTTGATTATTTTTCTATTCTTTTGATAATTGACACATACACCCCCATAACTGAACATTGCATTCTGAGCTAAACTTGATATATTTTTTTTAAATACTTACTTCAGGGGGGATTGTATTTTAATTTAAAATCTAAGAATTTTTGAATTTTTTTTTGTTTGAGATTGTATTTTTATAAAAATCCAAGACTTTTGTTTAAGATTTTACTGTTATAAAAAAATTTTTTTTTTTGTTCGAGAAAAGATTTTCAAGAAAGAAGCTTGAAACTTTTATATCCAGAGAATGAACTGTTGCAGAAAGATGCCAAAAACCTACACTTCATCAAGAAGATTAAGAATGAACTTTCGATGTGATTGATTGGACTGAACTTTTGATTGAACATTTATTGTAACATTTATGCCAAAAGGGACTGCCCCTAATTTGGCTTTCTGTCAATGCGCCTAGCAAACATTGGTTTTGCTTTCTTTTCTTTTCTATTTCCTCTCTCACTATTCTAATTTCTCCTAGAAAATTGAATATTGTATATATCTTTAGTTAGAAGTGAATTTAGAACTACAAAATGATTATATTAAATGATCAATGGGGAGACTAGTCTCCCAATGATCATCAGGGGGGATTGTAAACCTCAAATTTCCTTAGACTTATAAATGTTGGAAATTTCACCATTGGGATATTTCATACTTGGAAAATTTCTTACTGATAGTCTATTGGAATGGGAACCCCATTGGCATGGGAGGTTCTTTCTCTTCCCTTCTTAAGATTACTTTAGGACAGAAACCCTTTGCTGAACAATGGAAAGGACTTTGACCTATGCTTAAGCATAGAACAGGAATTTCTTTGAGTCTTGATTGATTTTAGAATTGATACAATGGAGATACTTGGAATAAATCTCCACCCTATTCAGGCCTAATAGGATTAAGTAAGGGCTGCAGCCTAGATCAAAATTTAATTATTCCAATCTCTACCATACTCAAGTTAACAGGATTTAGAAAGGGCTGGAACAAAGGAGTAAAGATTTAATCATTTGAAAAATATGACCTTCAACAGACATGTGCAAAAGCCAGAAACCTCTGGGCGGTCCTGGGTTAAGCGAGAGCCTCCATTGACAGGGAAATTGATGAAGAGTGATTGGTAGATGTGAGGACTGAGGGGAGGCAACTTGGATGGTGTCCTTAAAGATAGGAGGGTCTGGAGACTCGAGGGGAGAGGATTGAGTTTTTGGTCGGTGTGGTTCCTGGGCTCTGAGGAAGCTTGCTCTGAAGGAAGCTGAAGGTGGGGGCCTCTGAGACTGTTTCTCCATTTTGGACACGTGAGTGAAAGGGACTGATCTCCTTTCTTTGCCCCAGCTATCTAAGGGCTTGGGCCTTTTGGCCCAGCCTAAACAGAAGGGGTATTTAAGCCCTATTCCCTTCTCTCCCCTTTCTCTCTCTATATATATCTCTAATTCCTTTCTTGCTCCTATTGTAATTAAACTCCAAAAAAGGCTGACGGCTGACTTGAGTTTTTCATTTAGGAATTACATAGCTGATTCCTTGGCGACCTTAAATTAATATATATCAGTCTTTTAAAGTGATTCCCTTGTAACACTATAAATCTAGCAGTTTTTATGTGACATCACTATGACACTGAGGAACTCTGTATCGTAGTACAAGGTATGTTCTTTAATTTTTATTTATTTATTTATTTTTTTGCTGGCACACTCTATTCTGAAGAGTAAGATTTAGCATGTTATTTCTTAGATAATAAAAAAAGGACAGAGCAGTTTTAGAGATCAGAGGTGAGTTATTTTGTATGTGAGTATAAGACATTAGTAATGCTCCATTTTTAAAAATTTAAAAAGGTTTGGTGGGGTATGAAAAAGGAAAATTATATTTGGGCTAAAGTAAGAAGTCAAATGCATCTTTTTTATTGATAATAATTTTAGAAAGAATTTAGGAAGGCAGACCTATATTATGATAATTCTTTTGAATTTTCTATCCATCTATCTGCCTGTCTACTTTGCTTTCATTTTTATTTGTATTATCTTTTTTAATTTTTGTTAGAAATTCTTTGTTAGTTAAGATAATGCTCAAATGATTTTTGAGTTCAACAATCAAGGGAAATTCCTTCTTTTAAGGATTAAAATTGTTGTTTTTGACTCAATAAGAGAGTTATAAAGTCATATTGTGGTCGCCAATTTAAAAATATTGTAGCTTAAGTCAAAATGATTTTTAGTAGCTTTTATTTACAAAGAAGTGGAAAGAGTAAAAGTAGGAAATGTAAAAGAAGAGACAGATTCTTAACAAGCCTACCAGCCCTAAGACCTTCTCCAGCGAAGTGAAGTTTAGTTCACCACCACAGCAGGAAGCATCCTTAGGTCTTGATCTCCAGGTGGAGTCTTCAGCCAGAAGTCCACCAGTGCAGCCTCCTCTACAGCCTGTGCCATTCACCTAGAAAGCCAACACGGGATCCAGAAATAGAGTGTCCTCCAAAGCCAAGGCAGGAACCTCTGGACCCAATCTCTCCAAATGCCAGGATAGGAATGGTAGAAGGCCAGTGCTCTCCAGCCCATGCTAGTCTCTTTTATACCCTATTTTTCATGGCATTTCCTGTCTCTCTCCCTTCACAGAAACCAATTGTAGTCAGTCCCCTTTGGAGGTGAGAGTTTTTGACTTGTGACCTCTCTTACTTAATTGTTAAGTAGGGGTGTTTTGAGTTCTTGATAGATTGAGTTAAAGGTTGCTGATTGATTTCATTAATATAAACAAAGAGAGATAATTCTATCTTCACACACTATGGAAAAAGATTTAAAAATTTTTTGACTTGGCAGGTGAATTCCAGGATATAAGTTTCTCCATCCCACCCTTTTCATTGGAACATATATTAATTTTCCTCAAAAGGCAACAGAATTGTTCTGAGCAAATGCTAGGTATTCATTCACTCACTCACTTAACCAATTTTTTTTTGTTTTTATTTTGCTGACTAATACAAGTAGTCTAATGTTCTCTTAGCACTCTATTGGTTCATTAACCTTACTTTATGTTTAGGATCTTCCAGATTAAAAAAAAAACAAAACAAACACAAACAGATATAACAGGTTAATAGCATAGGAATAAAGTCAGGATTTGTAATTTGAGTCACAGAGAAGTCCCAGATGAGGATATTTCCTCTAATAATGCAACTTGACACTTTCTTTAAAATCTTAAGGAGTTGTCCAGGGTCATATAGCTAGGATGTCTCAGAGGCAGCATCCAGCTAGCTAAGTGATTCTCTCTCCTTGACAGATTGTTCTATCCTGGATTCCTTCCTACCTGGTGTTGTCCTTCATGCTCAAAGAGTGACCAAAAGGACATCACTATGATGGGAGTTCAATATCCAGTGTATCTAATTAGACTAATACAGACTTGAATGGCATAGGCTGGGAATAGCCTGTATGTACATTTGGGATTAAGATGTCTCCAAATTTGTGGTTTTCACATTTCTTTTGAGCTACTGCTCAATTATTCTATGAGCAATTCTGCTTTGTTCATAGAGTACAGTGTTTTCTTTGATTTGGTCATGCTATCTGTGCCATTGTTTTTGATTTCTCACAATCGATACCAAAGACCAAGATCTTCTGAGAGACCTTGAAAGTATCTTGGTACTGCTTCTTCTGATTTCCATGTGAATACTTGCTTTGGGTAATTATTTTGTAAAATACTCTTTTAGGCAAGGTACATATGGCATTTGAACACCTTGACCAACCCATTGAGAATTGTACTCTCTGCAGTAGAGTTTGAATCCTTGAAAGTTAAGTTTAAAGGAGGTGCTCAGTGTCAGGTACCTTATCTTACTAGGGAATCTTCAGAATTTTCCTAAAACAATTCAAATAGAAGCAATTCAATTTCCTTGCATGGCACTGGTAGACTGTCCAAGTTAGACAAGCATACAATAATGAGGAAAGCACAATGGCTCTGTAGACCTTCAGGTAGGTAAGCAGCCTAATACCTCTTTTCTACCTTACTGTCCTTCAGAGCATTCCAAACATTGAGCTAGTTCTGGAAATGCTTACAACAACCTCATCATCTATGTGTACATCCTTAGAAAGCCCAGTGTGACAGAGGCTGGCACTAAAGAAGAAGTTCCAGGTTGAAGAGTGTGTGGATCTGATTACCTCGAGGGTGGGAGGGTCCCCAGGAAGTTGGAATCTTGAGGAAGGAAAAGGTTCCCTACTGAAGAACAGTTGGTCTCTCAGTCTGGAGAAGCTGAAGAAGGAAGGGTGAATAAGATTTTCTCCTGAGGGTTACCCACCTTTTTCCTGCTGGTGACTGGAAATCCTTTCCCCTAACACTTCCCAATAGAAGCAACTCACTGAAGAGAAACCTTAGAAAAGAGGCATTTTGAATCTCTGTCAGACTTTACCTCATCTCCTGTTGCCCTGGGTCTGAACTGTAGCCAAGGGGACAAACCCAGGGTCAATCAACCCAACTTTCTCTCAGGGGCTCAGGCCACCAAGGTCTGAATTCCCTCCAAACTCAAGGAAGGAGGAAAAGAGTTTTAGCTAGAGAAAGGGACTCCTTTTCCCTACTTTCCTTCCCCTTTATTTCCCTGCCAGTTATTCCATTTTATTACCTTGATCGAGTTAATTGACATTAAAGTAGTTATATTTTCCCAAAGCTGTGAGTCAAGTGTGAGTGAACAGATCAAGGGAAGAAACATCTTTCTAAGAAGAAACTCTTTGGTCTCGAGTAGTGGAGGGGGGATAAGAGGGACAACAGCATTTCTGGGAGAGCAGCCATAGCTAAGGAGGGAAGGCAGAATGGGGAAAAATCTTCAAACACCCTCTCCTCTCTGAGCCAACCCTAAACATCAGCTGTCCTCTCCTAGATCCTCTTCCCTTTACCATCCCCAAACCTTTTCTCCATTACAGCAGATAAGTGAACTTATCCACAGCATTCAAAATCTCTCCTTTTAATAATGTAATTTACTGTCTTTAATCCATATAATTATCACAAGGGGGCACTGATGTTGTCTATAAATAACATCTGGCTAAAATGGATGTAATTAGTAGGAACAAATCAAGTAAGTTTATTTTATTAGGAGGTACTATGATAATGAATCATTATCAATATTGGACTTGTATGCATCAAGAGTTATCATATCCAGGTTTTAAAAGGAAAACTAAGTGAGATACAGATAGAAATAGATATCAAAATAATAATAGCAGGAGACTTTAATATTTCCCTCTCAGAACTAGATAAGTCTAACAAAAAAAATAAGAAATAGGTTAAGGAAATTAAAAGAATTTTAAATAAGTTAAATACAATAGATATCTGGAGAGTCCCCACACATCTCAATGAAGCTAGAAATATATTTAAGCATGAAAATATACACAATCTAAACATAGTATCTTGTGGAACAGCAATGGTTTAGAGAGTATAAATATTTTTCAAAAATCATACTTTAACTCTCATCATACTATGGAGGTAATCCTGCATTCCTAGCATTGGAACAAAAGTCTCACTGGGTATAACCAAGCTAGAAAGACTTGGTTTTGGAAAGAGTATGGTCCTGACAACAAATGATGTCTGCTATCTAAGGACCAATCTAACTTAATATGGTCCTGCTAATATATGTGAACTGACAACCAGATGGGGTAAATTAATCAAATTAAATTTTAATAGGAATATATAGAAACAGGCCTAATTTTACATAGCTAGAGCAGCAGTGAATTATTTTTATAGAAAACAAGTTGGAAATACATATTAAGTGTTGCAAAGCAATCCATGTTCATTGACATAGGGATCTCATTACTAGAATTTGTCCCTAACAGCATTACTGAGAGGGTAAAATGTTGTGTATATATGAAGAAATTCAAGGAAGCTTTGTTTGTAATGGCAAGGTAACTCAAAATAACACAAATGCAATGATTTGGTGAAATGGCTGAATAGATTGTAATATTTGAATGTAATGGATTGTAGTATGTTATTAGAAATGACAAATATTTGAAATATAAAGAAAATAAGGGAAATATGAAGAGCAGAAAAGTGAAAAGAGAAGAATATATAATGTGATTACATTAAAAAAAATAACAGCCACAAAATCAAGACAAAAAAGAAATCCAAAGGAACACAAAATCAGATGAATTTTATATTAGCATACATAAATAGTTTGTACATTTTAAAACAAATTATGAATAATATGTAATTTATTGTTTTACACATAGGTTTTTAATGAATTTGTTACAATGTTTTTGGTCATGATGACCAGGAATATAATAAAAAAATTAAAAAAAGAAAAATGTCAATTTCTAGTGAAAAAAGAAAAGATTCTTTTCATTACTTTTTAATGATAGGATTGATTCCCTTTGATTAGAGACTTCACCCTAGAAAAATCTACCTAACCAATAAGAAACCTAAATTTGCACATGGATTTTCCATGTCACAACTTAGGAAATGATATTAATTATTAAAACATAATTCAAGTCATTGGGATTCCTACAGTTTTATGGCTTCTATTTCTCTATGAAAATAAATGGGGGTAGGTAGTGAAGAGGGTATATATTCTGAAGCTTTATATGCTCAGGAGACAAGATCTTTGTGCTAACTGCTCTGTAAATTCTGGTTATTTCCATATGCAAATGAAACTTGAAGTCAACAAAATGAAAAGTCTGAAAAAGAATTTGCCCCATACTTTTGTATCAAATTTTCTGCCCTCAGAATAAGAATCTGTGATTTAGAATGAACCTCATTCTATCTTCTACCTTTTAACATGGAATAAAATCACAGCTTGGAGAAATGCAGGATAAAGGCAAGAATATTGAAATATCAGTGAGAAGTGAATATCACATGAACAAAGATCTTATTGATCTATATTAAGGAATAGGGAGAGGGGAAGTAATACATCACCTCCTTTAACTTTACCAGTCATTCAGGAGATGTTTACTAAGCTCCTAATATTCACCAGGCATTTTGCTAAATATTGGGGATTCAAAAAGAATCAAAACAAAGTCCCTGATCTCAAGAAGCCCACAATCTAATGGGGGAGATAACAAATAAAAAAATACAAATAATCTATATAAAAGATAAATATGAACTAAATAAGAGATGGAAGATACTGGTATTATGAGAGAATGGTAAAGGCTTCTTAATGAAGATAGCACTTTGGTTGACTTCAAAGACTTTGGGGAAAACCAGTTGGTGGAGATGAAGAAGATTCTGGGCAAAGGAGACATAAATTTCCTGGAGTCAAGATATGGGGTGTTTTTTTGTTTTTCTGTTTTTTTTTTCATGGGATTACATGAAAGCCAGTGTCATTGAATCAAGGACTATGTGGTAGAGTTAAGATATAAAAAGACTGGAAAGGTGAAAAGGAGATATGTTATAAAAGGCTGTGAATGCCAAGTAGAGGATTTTATATTTGATCCTGGAGGTAATAGAGAGAAACTGAAGTTTCTTGAGAAGGAAGGTGATATGGTTGTACCTATAGTTTAGGAAAATCATGTTGATGGCCTAGAGGAGGATGAATTGGAGTGGGCAAGAGATTTGAGGCAGACAGAACCACCAGAAGGCTATTATAATAGTCACCAAGGAAGGTGATGAAAGAGTGCACCAGAATAGAATGGTGGCAGTGTCAGAGGAGAGAGTGGGTATATCAGAGAGATGTTTCAAAGGTGAAATTGTTAGATTGGAGATAGGAAGTGAGATAGAGTGAGGAAGTAACCACTGAAGGATTAGCAGTTAGTAACAAGAAATATAGGAGGTGAAGATGAAAAATAATTGTCAGTCTTGACATGTTGTGTTCAGGATATGTGCTGGACATTCAGTTAGAGACATTGAATCAATATTTGGTAAGTTAAGATTGGTGGTCAGCAGAAAATTTAGGATAGCAAAAATAGATTTGAGAATCATCAGCATAGATAAAATAATTATAAAATGTATAGGAGCTGATGAGATCACGAAGGGCAATAATATTGAAAGAAAAGAGAAGAGAGCCTACCCCCGACCCCCCAAGGCAAAGCTCTTTGCGAAAGCATGATATGGATGGGGATCCAGAAAAGGAGATAGAGATGGATAGGTAGGAAGAGAACTGTGATTTAATGATATACCAAAAACCTAGAGTGAAAATATTATTGAGGAGAAAAGCAGTTGTCAGGTCTCTGTAGAGAGATCAGGAAGAATGAGCATTAATAAAAGGCCATTGGACTTAGATCATTGTTAGCTTTGGAGAATATAGTTTGAGTGGAAGGATGATTTGAAAAATCAGACTTTAAAGGGTTAAGAAGAGAGTGATAGGAGGGAATGGGAAGCTACATATTGTAGTTTCCCTTTTCAAGGACTTTTGACAGAATTGGCAGAGGAGATAAAGGTTGCTAATCAGCAGTTGTGGAACGATGAAGAGAGGCATTTGAAAATGGGAGAAATATGGGCATGTTTGTAAGTAGTATGGAAAGAGGCAGTAGAATGAAGTATTTTAAAATAAGGGATAAAATTGAAAGAGATGGAATGGAATGGTTTAGCTCATGCAGACAAAAGGATTCATCTTGGTAAGGAATAAGGGCACATTTGAGACAAGAATGGAGGAGATAGTGGCAGAAGGTATATATGAGTGATATGTGATGAGAAAGAGGAGACAGGAGGGAAATCATGGAAAATCGCCTTTATTCTATTCTTATAAAATATGAGACAAAATTCTCAGCTGAGAGGGTAGGTGAAGGGAGAGCTATTGAGAGGTATAAAGAGAGATGAAAAGGTTTGGAAGAGCTGCAGTGGAAAGTGAGATAGTGAGTTGATGAGAAGGGATTAATTAGCTTCATTGAGGGCTTAGATGAAAGGAGTAAAAGGGAAACAGTTTTAGGATGAAGTTAAATTTGCTGTCTATGGACCAGACATTTCAAGAGGACATAGTGGAAGGAGTGAGTGGTAGGTAACTGGAAGGTAGAAGAATAAAAAATCAGGAAGTAGAGTATAGCTAATGGAATTTGGATAATGATGTATAGGGATGTCAAATCATTGGGATGTGTAGTATATGACTGAGTGCTAGAATGTTCATCATTGAATGGATGACACTAGTTCTTTTCCCAAAGAAAACTAGAGATTGAGCTTTAATCAAGTGCTACAAAAGATGAGATGGAAGGAACATGGTCAGATGGGAATCCCTATTTCAGGATTGCTTTCCCCTTCAAAGGTTATAGATGGGGCAGGAAAAGATTCAGCAAGAGATTAAAGTCCTGCTCTCCAACAACTATCATCTTTCTTTTACCTCAAGGCATAGGTGCACCAGGTAATGGAAGACCTAGGGTCAAAAGGAAGGCTGCACCTCTTTGCACCAGATGTTTTCTACTTATGTTTGGGAGATCAGCCTCAAAAAGGAGCTACCTTGTGCTGGAGAAGTTAAGCAGAACTGACCAGTACAACTATACCACCTAACAATTTATGCAACTTTTATACCCATGGTACCCATGGTATACCCATGGTATATCCAAGGAAAGAAGAGAAAAGCATTTTATGGCTTGTTTAATTTTACTTTATGAGATTGAGTTGCTTAAGCTATCTATTTCTTGTTTTCTTTGTGCATTTTATATTTTTGTAGGGTAATCATATTTTTTGTTGTTAAAAATGTATTGTAACTTCTCAGTTTGATTGAAACTCTACAAATTCTTATGCATAATCTTTTAGCCACTTCTCTATTTAGCTGCCAATCTTTTGTCCTTTTCCTCAACAATTTATGGTGGAAACCATTTAAATCAGGGAAGAGTGATCCAAAACTAATTTCTTTTGCCAATAACAAAAATGTTTGAGAGGCTGGTGGCAAAATTATTGCCATTTACATCTTGACATGGACAATATCAAAAGAATCAAGATGTTTCTTCCTTTTTGTGTTTACTCCAGTTTGACCCAAGTTAGCTCCTTCAGTCACCATATGTAGGTTACTAATATTATACTTTATGAAATCAGTGACCTTGCCAGCTTCCAAATCAATCTGAAAAGTGTAAATCACTTTGATGAGACAATCTGGGTAACAAATACTGTGGGCATCATGGGTCACCAGAATGGGAATGCCTTTTGGACCCATAATTTTTTTCTATTTTTTCCAAATTATATTACCTCCAGGGACTTTTCCTCATATGGAAAATTTATATATTCTTTGTAAATAATGGAGACAATGACATATGCAAATAAGACTAGAATAGATATTTCATTCACTCCTCTAAAATTGCAGCAATAATTATAACTCCAAATTACACATTTAGAATTTATAGTGTTTTCCTCAGAATCTTATTGATTTAATTTTAATCAAATGATTTTAAAATCAATATATATACATTTAAATTTAAAAATATAAAAAATTTAATTTTAATAATTGGTTATTTAATAATTTAATAATTGGTTCTTGGTTATAAGTTCAGTTATTTTGCTCTATGAAATCCTATGTTTCATGTTCTTCATTCTTTTAATATTGTAGATGCTAAGTTTTGTGCTATTCTGATTATAGTTCCCCAGTATTTACATTTTTTTCCTTGTTGCTCATAGCATTTTCTCCTTAAATTAATTTAGCAATGACATTCCTGTTAATTTCATGTTTTGTACTCTTTGAGGTGGTGATTGGTGTTTTTATTTTTTCAATTTCTGTTATAGAATTTCTGGGCAGTTTTCCTTGATTATTTTTTGTAGTATAGTTTCTAAACTTTTTTTTTTTAATCATAACTTTCCAGGAGTCCAACTATTCTTATGTTGTCTCTCCTTGATCTATTTTCCAGATCAGTTGTTTTTGTGATGAGCTGTTTCACATTCTAGAAGAGACATTTTCTAAAATAAGAAATAAGCTTTTTCCTATGATCTGAGAAAAGGTCCTCTCTTGGACAATATATTGGGAAGATATAACCTTATTTCTAAAAAAACAAGAAAAGTGAGAATATAAACAACCCCAGAATCTGTTGAATTTGTTAACTTTTAAGAAGAGCCCTTTCTTATAGTGGTTGCTTATATTTACTTTTTACTTGTACTTTGCTAGTGAAGTATAAAATTGGGATTTCTCCTCAGTGGCACCTCCTTATTAGTAAGTTTTTTTCAAAACTTTTACACATTTTCAGAGTGAAGTATACATTTCTACATTGAATCTAAGGTTTAATTCATTCCTGAGATTTATATCTCTTAGGGTGATATATGATTCAGAAAGAAAGACAACATTTTACATACAAAATAAACATCTGATTTTATTCTCTATCAGAAACTTTTTCTTTCAGCCTTCCTTTGGTTCTCTTCTATAGATTTAAAATTTTATTTCATTGTCCTCTTCTCTCTTCTTTTGTTGATAACTTTATATTTATCCTACTATATATTACTCATGCATATATATTTGCTAGTTTTCTCCCCCATTAAATTGTGAACACATTGAAGGCAAGAATTTTTTTTTTTAATTCTCTAGCTCTAGCACAATGACTGACACATAGTTGGTAAAAATAAAAGCATCTGATTGACTGACCTGGATGAGAGGATCACTCCAGGGTGTCATTGCCCTGAAAACCTTGGTGTGATTACTCTAATTATCAGACATTATTTAAGACTTTGCTTATGTTTTAATTATAGAAATGAAACACATTATAAACATATTCTGGACAAATCTTGACATACTCTTTGGAATCATATGGAATTCTCTCTCCATTAAAAATGAAAACAAAACTATAATAACTATATATTTCAGGGCTGTTTGGTTTTTAAGATTTCTCCCATATGAGGGAAATTAACCAATAGTTTGATGTGGCAAGGTAAAAAAAGTGTGGTCCAAGATCACCTTGTTTTGATAGAATGAAAACTAAAAGCATTTCATGAAATTAAAATCAATTAAAAATGTCTATTGGTTTTCCATGTTGAAAAGTAACTAACTGATGCAATGTATATTAAATTGCTGTAATATATCACAATTGGAAATCCATTAGCTCTGTTGATTTGTTATTGGCTTATTGATTTTCCTGCTCCTTTAACTTTTCTAATTTAAAGGGCTTTTTGTGTATAAAATGGATTTAATTGTAATGTTTCAAGGCAGAGTTAAAGATTGTGTGATGCATATATTAAATTTCAATTCTGACTACCAACTTCTCTCTGCCATCCATTTACTTGTAAAAAGAGGCTTAGAATCATGTTCTATAAAAGAATATTATAAAAGAATATGTGCTTTACATAGCTCATTTGTGGCCAGTATTATTTAAAGGAAGAAGAAACAAATACAAAAAAATAATTTTATCCTCTAAAAGCCCCTTAGGTATTTTTTTTAATTTTTAAATAAAAAATATATCTTTTTTTCAGATTACCTCTCAATCAGGTTTTCAATAATCATTTTCTGACATCTTGTAATTCATGTTTTATTCTTCCCTCCCCTAAGATGATAAGTATTATGATATAGGTTGTAGAATTATCATACCATTCATATCTCCATGCTCATCATTTTTTTGATTGAAGATGTATAATTTATAGCATAGAAAAATTAATGGAGGAAAACAACGGAGAATGACATACTTCACTCTGTATTCAGACTGCCATGGTTTTCTATCATGGTATTTTAATTTGTTTATTTATTTATTTATAAGCCTTGACTTTCCCTCTTAGCATCAATAATATGTATTGGTTCTAAGGCAGAACAGAGGTAAGGGCTGGACAATGGAGGTTAAGTGACTTGCCCAGGGGCACACAGCTACGAAGTATCTAAGGCCAGATTTGACTCCAAGACCTCATAACTCTGGGTCTTGCTCTCAATCAACTGAGTCACCTAGCTGCCTCCTTTTTTTTTTTATTAAAGAAAAGCAGGAATAATTCTAAAAATAGAGCATATGATTTACAAGTCCGTGAAAGTAATTAGAAATTGAGAGAAGTAAAGCAACTTAACCATGATCAAATAGCAAGTTATTACCAGAGAAGTTATTGAATCCAGTTTAGTAGATGAATATTACTCCTATATATCTTTAGTCCAGGAGATGGTTGCTACAATGGAAATATCTTTGGATCTGGTGTATCAGGGCAGGGGTTCAAATCTGATTTACTGACAAAATGGCACAGGGCAAAGCACTTAATATATCTCCTTAAATGTTAAAAAGAAAGGAAAGAAAAGAAAAAAAATGCAAGGTGAGGGATCGAGCTAGAAGACCTCTATGGACCCTTCTAGATTTAAATCTATGTCTCTATTCTTGACTTCTAGCCTTATACTCTATCTACCACATCACATCAACTTACTATAGATCCACAGAAAGGATTCACAGATCCCATGAGTGCCCAAGTCAAGGCTCCTGCCTCAGAATCGCAGTGGCTTTTGGAGCAGGCATCCAAAACTGGGTATAATTACAGAATTTATGCACTTGCCAGATTATGGATTCTAGAACTTTATTCAATGTGTCACACAGTCTCCAGTGATTACATTTTATAATCCTGGCCGTTCCCACCAATGGCTGCCATTATGAGTTTAGTGAACCGGCTTAGGGCTAATATGGAAGGAAATCCTGCCTTACTCAGCTGTATGTTGTTTAGCCTCTGGATTAAGGGAAACCTCTTAGCTTCTGAATGAAGACCACAATTTTGTGATGGGGCTGTTGCTCACATGTGTTTTGTTCTGGCTCTGTTAGTATTTAATAAGGGAAAGTAAAGTACAGAATTTCAAATAAGTTCTTGGTTCATATGATAGAAAAGTATTTTTCCTGTTTAAATAACTGTTAAATAGTTATCTTGTATTGGACAAATCATTGTCAATAAACATGTATTAAGTGCCTACAAGGAGATACAGAAAAATAAAACCCCAAAACACATTTAATTGCTTTCAATTAGATCCTAATGCTGTATGGAGGTCACAGATAGGGGAAAATATCATGATAGGAATAGTAGAATTTTTGTGGTCCTAGAAATCAAAACAATAAATAATATTAAAAAAAATAGACTCATCAATTGGGAAATACGGAACAAAATATAATATATAAATGTAAAAGAATACTATTAAATGGTAAGAAATGATGAGATAAATTTAAGAAAATGAATGAATTACTGCAGTCTAAAGTTAGAGTATACATGATGACATACTAATAGGGAGAAAAAAAACCCACTGAAAGGCATTAAGATTGACATCAATACAATGACTGGGAGGAATGAAAACCACTTCCCTCTTTTCTAGAGAAAGGTAGGGAGAGGGAAGGGAAAAGAGAATAAACATTTATTGAATATCTACTATATGTCAACTACTCTGTTAGGAACTTTAACTTTTTGTTCCATTTTATAATATTAACAACCCTGGAAAGCAAATGCTACTATTATCTCCCTTTTTCCAAGTTGAGGAAATTGAGGTGGAAATTAAATTACTTATCCAGGATCACACAGTTATTAAGTGTGTGAGGCTGAGATTTGAATTCTGGTCATCCTGAAGCCAGACTCACTGTTCTATCCACTGAGCTAACTAGCTGCCATTTTATCTAGAGTGGGCTATGGCTGTAGATTCAGTCATAGACAGTCATATATGGTAAAAATTTCTTTGCTTTGTTTAGCTACTAGGATTCTGGTAGTGGGGGAAGTTTGGCAAGTTATGAACTATGTTAAAAAAAGCAGCAACAAAAATGATTATTCTTGTGGTTGCTATTTTTTTCTGGTTCTTATCTATGGAAAGAAATAGTCAAAGGACCAAATCAATCCTACTATTATTCTCTTGTGTTGAATGTTTGGCAGACTACTGCCCAATTACATAAAATTGTTATTATTATTATTATTATTATTTTAAATATTGGGATTTTAGCTTGTCTTCTGTAGACCCAATGAAAGCATCTCTTAGAAAATTACAGTAGCAAAAGAGGATGATGAAGATAATAAGTACTTCATTCTGTATCCACATAATTTTGATTTTCATTACTATTTTTATTATAACTATCATTGTTTTAAAGACATTTGTTCAAATCATCTCTAAATCCAGAAATGTGCTGAAATCAGTTCATTGGATTTTCTGTGTATTTTCAGCTCAGAAATCAGCAAATGCTACAAATTAGGACTTAATTTATTCTGTTGTTGATTTTCTAGTTTTAGCAAAGTGATTTAGAAATGGTAGTAATGCAGATTAAATTGAAAAGTGCAGTCTTCATTTTGGAGAGCCCCTTGTTAAATATTTACTAGCATACCTATGGGTCTAATCTTTAATAGCTTTCTAATGATGAACTAGTCACTTCCACTTTTCAACCTCAGTTTTCTCATCATCAATTTTGATGATTTCTGAGATCCCTTTAAGCTTTGATTCTTTATGATCTTATTCCCCACATAGACTGAACACAGAGAGATTTGTTAAACAGATTTGTATTCTACAGAACCACTTTGATATTGTTATGAGTTAGTCCTTACAAGTCAGTTGTCCCCTCATTAGCATTTCTTTATTGTTTATCTAGTTGTCACTCACCAAGTCTCATCCTAGTTCATCTAGGTGCCTAATTGTTAATTACCATT
The DNA here is from genome assembly GCF_027887165.1 of Monodelphis domestica. NCBI lineage: Eukaryota > Metazoa > Chordata > Mammalia > Didelphimorphia > Didelphidae > Monodelphis > Monodelphis domestica. The sequence continues at coordinate 35,762,492 of NC_077232.1, forward strand.
GAATCAAAGAAAATTGCTGTGGGACAGCTACAAACTGAGTTCTGTTAAAAGGCTTTTACTGAAATCTCTAAGCTGTAATAAACATTACATGCTTACTGGTGTACTAATAAAGGTCTAGTTTTACTAAAATAATTTAATTTTCTTTCCCCCAGAAAGAGTTTAATAAACATTCGGATTAAATCGGGAGCTGGAAATGCTTTGCCTAATCAGGATGGCTGTGTGTAATGTAATTGTGACTCTCAGGAGGAAAAGTGAATAGTGATTAGTGATCAGGAAGAAGAAACACATTAATATAGAGAGCCCCAAAGCTGAAGTCAATGGTCCCCAGTAGGCCTTAAGGCAGTGGGTTAGATCCAAGGTTTACTGCACATCAGTGACTACATAATTTTCTTATCTTACTTTGATCCAAAAAAACAGGGTGAGGTGGCCAGAAAGAAATGAGAGCTATTGATGCTTCTTCTTTCTTTCATTTTTATGGGAAGCAGGCACCATCTTGTAAATAAAAGTGATTCACACTACAGGTCTCTGATCTTGTCTTCTGGGGAAGAAACACTTGCAGACTTCTTCCCTATTTATTAGGAAGGAGAGTGATGGGAAAATAGGGGCATTAGCTTTGTCCTGGATTCCACAAGGAAATCCTGGAAAGCAAAGTTGTTGAAAAATATGTGAAGTAATTTTGTTGGACCACCATGATATAAATGTTGTGTTCAGAGGCAAAGAAATGAATTGAACTTCCTGATTCTCTTCCAACATGTAGGGGTACCCAAGTTAATATATATATGTACATATATGTGTGTGTGTGTATGTACATATATACATATATTTGTCTTTGATATCCTTTTATATTTGTGGTGGGACTGGGGTTTGGAGCAAGTGTCAGTAAATTGAAGAATCATGAGTTTTTCTATCTTCTTTGGAATCCTTCTTTTCACTTTCAAACTCATCCCCTATTTGTCAACACAATTACAGTAAAAATAATGGCAATAATTCACATTTATATTGCCCATCAAGACTTATATAATATTATATATGGACATTGTATCATTTGATCATTTAGTTCAATAGAAAGAGCACTTGGTACTTTGAGATGTGAGTTTTGATCCTGTCTATTCAATTGCTAGCAATATTTTCATCCTCTCCAGACTCAACTCTTTTCTCTCTAGGATTTCTCATTATGTCACAGCAACCTTCTCACTCTTGGAATATACTTGGCATCTTCCTCTCATTGTTTGGTTCCTTTCCAGAATTTTTATTTTAAGGAGAGGCAAGACTAGCCATGACCTTTAACACTTCTGCTTCATCCCAGCTCCCTTTTTGGCAACCTTTTATAAATGATCTTCCTCCCCCCATAATCCCAATGGAATAGAAATTCCTTGAAGACCAGGGAATATTTTTTTTTACTTCTGTTTCTTCCACAGGATTTAGCAAGTTTAAGTGCTTAATAAATGCTTCTTGATTTGATTTTTGATTCAGAATAAATACCCCAGATAACAGGAGTTAGAGTTGGAAGAGATTAGATCATCTAAGAGCCAGACCCCCACTTTTCTCCATTATTTTGGGGGAGAGCATATAAAATTAATGACTTTTTAATATCACAGTCATTTCCCAATATATCCTCTATGCTGAATCCTACTTTGTAAAGGAGGAACACAGTTATAAGGAAAAAAAATAAAACAGACTGACAGAATGATTGAGCACTATTATACTCTATGGTGTATAGTCAATACTGTTATTTTTTAGATGAGGAAACTAAGACCCTAGAGAAATTAAACAACTTCACCAAGGCTATGATTTTCTATTTCCCCAGCAGTAGTGAATGAAAGGTAATTGGGTTATTTAGCAGAACTTGCAAGGACAAAGAAGACCATCAACTCTATTCAACTTTATTACTTGGGTACCAGCTTAAAGATCACTTTAGCATATTAGTAAAGGAACTCAAAAGATACAGAAAGCTAATAAACTCATCTCTGTGCCCTTCTGAGTTCCCCAATGTTGCTATATATGCAAAGGGAAAAAGTACTGAGACAGGAATGCTTGGCACTGCACGAAGGAAGAATTGTCGATGATGGTGTCCTTGGAGAAATGATGATAGAGTTGATGAGTTTTTTTCATTCATCACAAAAATCATTTGGAGGTCAGCACAGAGAATGGTACTGGAATCCTGTTACTACAGAAGCATGGGGATGATGGTCCCTTAAAGTGCCAGCTCCTCAGTATACTAAAGATGAAAGATGAAGTCTCCACCTTTTAGAATCTCTAGTTCCCTTCAAGTCTCAGTTTAGGCACCACCTATGGCTGTTCACAAGTCCCCTACCCAATTGTAAGTTTTCTATCCCTTAAATTACTTTAAATTGTTTTCTTTGTATTTATCTTATGTTCATTTAACTTTGTGGTTAGTTTTTCCCCCCTTTTTCTTCAAAAGAACATAAATTCTTTATGGCAGAGATTTTATCATGTTTGTTTATGTATCCCTAGTGCCTAGAAAAGTGCCTATCCATTGATAGTGCTTGTTCTATTTAACTGAATTATACTTTCTAGATCTCATCACACAGAATTTGAAATGCCAACAAAGAAAGTCCTATCCAGTGTTTTCAATCTGAATTGTGAATACCTTAAAGGCAGTTGAAATAATATTTATATGAAAGGAAATGAATATGGTTGGAGAGAAGGATGATGAATAAAGATGATCTCCCTACAAACCTTGATTTTTGAAAAAAATAAAACTTAAAATCTTCCTTGGATTTTTAAAAATTCCAAATGGGCATTCCAGTTTTATTGATCCAAAGCAGTCCCTCATTCTTGTAGAGACGTGAGAAGTTGATGTCAGCTCTTTTGATAGAAGAGGAAAGGAAAGTTATGAGGACACTTCTGAAAGAGTCTATGAATAAGCTGTGTCAGAAGCATGAAGAAATCTGGGTTAATTAAAAAAAAACCCTACTCCAACTGAAAAGCTGTTAAAGTTCTTCTTGACAACTTGCATATTTATTTCAAGGAGTTTGAAAAGCCTGGGGGATGAGGATGGGGAAAGGAAACAGTTATAGGTTTAACCAGGACATAGTTTTGCCTGAGTGAACAGGAACAAGTGTCTCCCTTTGATAACTGTGCTGAGATCAGACTTTGAATATTAAGAAGGGTTGATAGTATGAGTAAAAACAAGGGAATCTGCAATTTCAGGCCAAACTTCTGTGGATCATCAGTAAAAATTCCAATGATTTGTTTCAATATTTATGCCTTAAATGCATTTATTGCAAAGACTGTTCTTTAAACAACTCTACTAATCTACCCAGAATGAATTTGCCATTTAGCTGTAAATAAATGGAATGCCAAGAAAGGGCTGCTCTGTTGGAAACTTGCTTTAAGCACAATAAGATTAGACCAGAATGAAAAATTATGAAGTCCACTTAAAGTACTAAGACAAAATTCTTCATTTAATTTTTTTCAATTAAAATAATTTTTCCTTCCACACACCTCCTCTACCCACTGAAGAAAAGAAGGAAAGAAATAATCTTTTATAGAAACACGAATACTTGAAGTTGAGTAAGATTTACTACTCCCCCCCCCCAAAAAAAAACAAAAAAACCCAAAAAACCAAAGTTAATTAAAGTGAAAGATCAGTTCTGGGGAGGTCTCCCAATCCCCATTGCAACGGTCCACCAAAAAAAGCACTGTGTCCATTCCTTCCCAGCCTCCTAACCAGAGGAAGCCCTGAGGAGATGAAGGGTAGTTTCCAGTGCTATGGCTATAACAAGTCACTAGCAGTATTCTGTCTTCCATATAATCATCATGTGGTATCCATTAGTTGCCAAATTTATTCAGCTCTCTGTCATCAGATTATGACTCCTTAAATGCAGGATCTGTCCCCAGTGCTTTGTGATAATAATATTACTATTATATTTATGTTATATATGTAATATAACACAATAAATGTCATTGATTGACTTTTAGAAAGGGGTATTTATTAAATGGCACAGTGGAAAGAGTGCTGGACCAGAAGTCAGAGACATTAAGTCAGGAAGGATAAATTCTTGAGTTTAAATCTAGCCTCAGATATTTACTAGCTGTGTGATCCTAGGCAAGTCATTTACCACAGTTTGTCTCAGTTTCTGCATCTGTAAAATGAATTAGAGAAGGAAATGGCAAACTGCCCCAGTGTCTCTGCCAAAGAAAACCACAAATGGGGTCATGGAGTCTTGCATGACAGAAATGACTCAACAACAATCTATTAAAGTAATATAATAGGAAGAATTAGTATAAAACATTCTTCACCAAGTGTGTGACTTCCAACAGTACATTGAAAGTCCAAGGGAAAGTAGGTTCTAGTTTAGGAAGCACAGGTAGCAATGAGATAACTCAGTTCCTTGAAGTCCTTTTATTCTTTTTTCTTTTTCTTTTTTTTATTTATAAACATTATTTTATTTGGTCATTTTCAAACATTATTCCTTGGAAACAAAGATCATTTTCTTTTCCTCCCCCCTCCCACGACCCCTCCCATAGCCACTGGGTCACATGTGTCCTTGATTTGAACCAGTTTCCATATTGTTGTTATTTGCATTAGGGTATTCATTTAGAGTCTCTCCTTAATCATGTCCCCTCCACCCCTGTAGTCAAGCAGTTGCTTTTCCTCGGCGTTTTTACTCCCACAATTTGTCCTCTGCTTGTGGATAGTGTTTTTTCTCCTAGATCCCTGCAGAATGTTCAGGGACATTGCATTGCCACTAATGGAGAAGTCCATTACGTTCGATTGAACCACAGTGTATCAGTCTCTGTGTACAATGTTCTCCTGGTTCTGCTCCTCTCACTCTGAATCACTTCCTGGAGGTTGTTCCAGTCTCCATGGAATTCCTCCACTTTATTATTACTTTTAGCACAATAGTATTCTATCACCAACATATACCATAATTTGTTCAGCCATTCCCCAATTGAAGGGCATCCCCTCATTTTCCAATTTTTGGCCACCACAAAGAGTGCAGCTATGAATATTCTTGAACATGTCTTTCTCCTTATTATCTCTTTGGGGTACAAACCCAGCAGTGCTATGGCTGGATCAAAGGGCAGACAGTCTTTTATTGCCCTTTGGGCATAGTTCCAAATTGCCCTCCAGAATGGTTGGTTCAATTCACAACTCCACCAGCAATGAATTAATATTCCGACTTTGCCACATCTCCTCTAGCATTCATTACTTTCCTTTGCTGTCATGTTAGCCAATCTACTAGGTGTGAGGTGATAGCTCAGAGTTGTTTTGATTTGCATCTCTCTGATTATAAGAGATTTAGAACACTTTTTCATGTGCTTATTAATAGTTTTGATTTCTTTGGCTGAAAACTGCCTGTTCATGTCCCTTGCCCATTTATCATTTGGAGATTGGCTTGATTTTTTTGTACAATTGATTTAGCTCTTTATAAATTTGAGTAATTAGACCTTTGTCAGAGGTTTATGTTATGAAGATTGTTGCCCAATCTGTTGCTTCCCTTCTCATTTTGGTTACATTGGTTTTGTTTGTACAAAACCTTTTTAATTTGATGTAATCAAAATTGTTTATTTTACATTTTGTTACTCTTTCTATGTCTTGCTTTTTTAATGTTTTGGTTTTAAAGTCTTTCCCTTCCCACAGGTCTGACATGTATTCTATTCTGTGTTCACCTAATTTACTTATAGTTTCCTTCTTTATGTTCAATTCATTCACCCATTCTGAGTCGATCTTGTTGTAGGGCGTGAGATGTTGATCCAAACCTAATATCTCCCACACTGTCTTCCAGTTTTACCAACAGTTTTTGTCAAATAGTGGGGTTTTGTCCCAGAAGCTGGGGTCATTGGGTTTGTTATAGACTGTCTTGCTGAGATCACTTACCCCAAGTCTATTCCACTGATCCTCCTTTCTGTCTCTTAGCCAGTACCAAATTGTTTTGATGACCACTGCTTCATAATAGAGTTTGAGATCTGGGACTGCAAGGCCCCCTTCCTTTGTATTATTTTTTCATTATTTCCCTGGATATCCTTGATCCTTTATTCTTCCAAATGGACTTTGTTATGTTTTTTTCTAAATCTGTAAAAAAATTTTTTTTGGAAGTTCTATGGATATAGTACTAAATAGATAAATAAGTTTGGGTAGGATGGTCATTGTTATTATATTGGCTCGTCCTACCCAAGAGCAGTTAATGTTTTTTCAATTGCTCAATTCTATTTTAGTTGTGTGGAGAGTATTTTGTAGTTGTGTTCATATAGTTCCTGTGTTTGTTTCTAGAGATAGATTCCTAAGTATTTTATTTTGTCTAAGGTGATTTTGAATGGGATTTATCTTTCTAATTCTTGCTGCTGAGCTGTGTTGGAAATATATAGAAATATAGATTACTTAGGCAGGTTTATTTTGTATCCTGCAACTTTGCTAAAGTTGTTTATTTCAACTAGCTTTTTGGTTGATTATCTAGGATTCTTTAAGTAGACCATCATATCATCTGCAAAGAGTGACAGCTTGGTCTCCTCATTGCCAATTTTAATACCTTCAATTTTTTTTCCTTCTCTAATTGCTACTGCTAGTGTTTCCAGTACAATGTTAAATAATAGCAGTGATAATAGGCATCCTTGTTTCACTCCTAATCTTATTGGGAATGCATCTAGTTTATCCCCATTGGAGATGATGTTAGCTGATGGTTTTAGATATATACTGTTTATTATTTTTAGTAACAACCCTTCTATTCCTATGCTTTCTAATGTTTTTAATAGGAATGGGTATTGTATTTTATCAAAGGCTTTTTCTGCATCTATTGAGATAATCATGTGATTTTTGGTGGTTTGTTTGTTGATATGGTCAATTATGTGGATGATTTTCCTAATATTGAACCAGCCCTGCATTCCTGTTATAAATCCTACTTGATTATAGTGAATGACCCTCCTGATAAATTGCTAGAGTCTTTTTGCTTGTATCCTATTTAAGATTTTTCCATCCATATTCATTAGGAAGATTGGTCTGTAGTTTTCTTTCTCTATTTTTGACCGGCACCTACCTTTGAAATCAGTACCATGTTTGTGTCATAAAAGGAATTTGGTAGAACTCCCTCTTTGCTTATTATTTCAAATACTTTGTATAATATTGGGATTAACTGTTCTTTGAATGTTTGATAGTATTCACTTGTGAATCCATCAGGCCCTGGGGATTTTTTCTTAGGGAGTTCTTTGATGGCCTGTTGGATTTCTTTTTCTAATATGGGATTCTTTAAGAATTCTATTTCTTCTTCTGTTAGTCTAGGCAATTTATATTTTTGTAAATATTCATCCATATCTCCTAGAGTGGTATATGTATTGCCATATAATTGGGCAAAGTAGTTTTTAATGATTGCCTTAATTTCCTCTTCATTGGAGGTGAGGTCCCCCTTTTCATCTTTGATGCTGTTAATTTGTTTTTCTTCTTTACTTTTTGTAATTAGATTGACCAGTACTTTGTATATTTTGTTTGTTTTCTCAAAGTACTAGCTTCTAGTCTTATTTATTAGTTCAATAGTTCTATCACTTTCAATGTTATTAATTTCTCCCTTTATTTTTAGGATCTCTAGTTTGGTTTTCTTCTGGGGGTTTTTAATTTGTTCCCTTTCAAGTTTTTTATTTGTATTTCCAATTCATTGATCTCTGCCCTCCCTAATTTGTTAATATATGGCCTCAGGGATATGAATTTTCCTCTGAGTACTGCTTTGGCTACATCCCATAATGTTTGGAAGGATGTCTGACCAATGTCATTTTCTTCAATGAAATTATTAATTGTTTCTATTATTTTTTCTCTAACTGATTTTGGAGTTTCATATTATTTAATTTCCAATTAATTTTTGATTTGGCTCTCCCTATACCCTTATTGATCGTTATTTTTATTGCCTTATGATCTGAAAAGGTTGTATTTATTATTTCTGCTTTTCTGCATTTGTATGCCATGTTTCTGTGACCTAGTGTATGGTCAATCTTTGTGAATGTGCCATGTGGTGCAGAAAAGAAGGTGTATTCCTTTTTGTCCCTATTTATTTTTCTCCATATGTCTATTAACTCTAATTTTTCTAAGATTTCATTCTTTTACCTCTTTCTCATTTATTTTTTTATTTGATTTATCTAAATTTGATAGTGGTTGGTTCAGGTCTCCCACTAATATGGTTTTACTGTCTATTTACTCCTTCAGTTCTCCTAGTTTCTCCATTAGAAATTTGGGTGCTATACCATTTGGTGCATACATGCTGATTAGTGATATTTCCTCATTGTCTATACTGCCTTTTAACAGAATATATTTACCTTCCCTATTGCTTTCAATCAGGTCTATTTTTGCTTTGGCTTTGTCAGATATCGAGGTTGAAACTCCTGCCTTCTTTCTATCAGTTGAGGCCCAAAAGGTCTTACTCCATCCTTTAATTCTGACCTTGTGGGTGTCTACCTGCCTCATGTGTCTTTCTTGAAGACAACATATGGTAGGGTTTTGGATTCTAATCCATTCTGCTGTTTGTCTACGTTTTATGGGTGAGTTCATCCCAATCATGTTCAATGTTATGATTGTCACTTGTGGACTCCCTGGCATTTTGATATCCTCCCCTAAATCTGACCTTTCTTCTTTAGCTATAACCTTTTAAGCCAGTGATTTACTTTAAATCAGTCCCCCTAGTCTCCTCCCTTGATATGCTTCTCTCTCTTTTTGTTCCCTTGTCCTCCCCCCTTTCCTTCCCTCCCTTTTTATACTCCCTCCCCCTGCTTAATTTCCCCTTCTCTCTTACCCTGTTGGATAAGATAGAATTCAAGATCCCAATGGATCTAGATGTTCTTTCCTCTCAGATTTGATTTCACTGAGAGTAAGGTTTAAGTAATACCAATTCTCACTCTCTTTCTCTCCTTCTTATAGGAGAATTCTTCCCCTCCCTTTCCCATGTGTATCTTTGTGTGAGAAAGATTATTATATTTTGTTTTTTTTTTCTATTTCTTGAAGTATATCTTAGTACCATCAATGATTCCCCCCTCCCTTTTATTCTCCCCCACTTCTCCATATCATCTTGAAGCCCCAGTCTTTATGCATAATTCTTCTAACTACTCTAATGATGCATACAATTTTTGAGTTACACATTACATTTTCCCCAAATAGTAATATATATAATTCAATATAAATGTAGTCCTTATAGAAGAGAGTTTGAATAAAAGAAAAAGATAACATTTTTCTCCTTTTCCCTTTCATATTTAACTTTTCATGGTTCTCTTACTCTTTGTGTTTGGATGTCAAACTTTCCACTGAGTTTTGGTCTTTTCTTTGTAAATATTTGGAAATCTTCTATTTTGTTGAATGCTTATACTTCCCCCTGGAAGTATATAGTCAGTTTTGATGGGTAGCTGATTCTTGGTTGGAAACCCATGTCTTTTGCCTTTTTGAATATTATGTTCCATGCTTTTCGGTCTCTTAGCGTGTTTGCTGCTAAGTCATGTGTGATCCTTATGGGGGCTCCTCTATATCTGAAGTTCCTCTTCTTGGCTTCTTGTAAGATTTTCTCCTTAGCTTGGAAGCTCTTGAATTTGGTGATTACATTCCTGGGGGTTATCTTTTGGGGATTTAGTATAGAGGGTGTTCTATGAACCCTTTCTATTTCTATTTTTCCCCCTTGCGCGAGAACATTAGAGCAATTTTCTTCGATAATTTCTTGTAGTATGGCACCAAGATTTTTGTTTATCTCTGGTTTTTCGGGTCAACCAATGATTCTCAAGTTGTCTCTCCTTCTTCTATTTTCCTGGTCTGTCACCTTGTCAGTCAGATATTTTATGTTTTCTTCTAATTCATTAAATTTTTGACTTTGCTTTATTAATTTTTGCTGTTTTGCAAGATCATTGTCTTCCAGTTGCTTAATTTTGGTCTTAAAGGACTGGTTTTGCTTTTCAGTTTGTTCTTCCCTTCTGTTTGTGGCCTCTAGCTCTTTCTCTAATTGTGAGGTCTTGTCTGTTCCCCATTTTTCTTGCCAGAAGGTTTCCATCTTTTGGATAAGCTTCAATTTGAGTTCTTCCAGAGCTTGTGGATACTTTCCTTTTCTTTGGGCATGTTTTGATTTTCTTTGAATTTCATCCTCTTTCTCCTCTGTTCCCTGGGTTTTCCCTCCATAAAAGTTATCAATAGTCACTTTTTTTTTCCTTTCTTCTTGGAGGAGTGATCTTGGGTAGTGTGAGCCATCCCTTTGGTGGTTTTCCCTTTCCTTTTTGATCAGAAGTCTGGGTGATATGGGTGGGTTTTCTGTGGATTTAAGTTGCCTCAGACTAGTTCTTCCCAGCCTCTGCGGTTTGTTAGCGCTCCCGCCCCCATGCTCTTCTTTCCAGTGGGCAGGAATCTCCTGTAAAACCGCTCTTAGGGGTAGATCTTAGGGGTAGACGCGGACTGCGTGCTCTCCAGTTCTCAGGGTTCTCCAGTGAAACCGCCCTGAGAGATATTTCCCTAGCAATCCTCCTTAGATCCCAAGGACCCTGGTGTGCCCTCCCCGACAGAGATGTTCCTCACTCACTTGCTGTCTCTGGTGAGTGCTCTTTGCTCCTACTCTGGTTCCATGCGGGAGTTCAGGGAAAGGCAGCTCAGTTCACGTTTTTGTGCAAGCTTTTCCTCCTTCTTATAGTGTCGAAATGTTCACTCCCCACATACCTTCCTTACTGTGGCATGCTGGAGAGTCCCTCCATTCTTCCAAGGATGATTTTTATGCTCTTTTGAGGTAGTCTGTTTTGTTCGGTGCTGGGGAGAGGAAGTAATTTGCATCTAGATTGCAGCCATGTTTACCTGGAAGTCCTGAAGTCCTTTTCTTAGATCATTCAAGATGTGTCTAGTTTTCCTTTGGATTCCTGATATTTTTTAACTGTGATTCTGTCCTTCCTCATCACCTCCAGGCTTTCTATGACCAGTTACATTCTGACTATAGATGCTGGCCACTACTGCCCTGTAATCATTGTTCAGATGACAAAGAAAAATTCAAGTCTTCTTGTTCTCTGATATTGATAAGCTCCTTCTCTGGTTAAAAGAGTAACTCAACAAACTTTGAACCTAATTGATTTATCAGATAATAGCATGAAAACTGAAGTTTCTGAAGAAGTCTGTGGGGTTTTCCTCAGAAGAGTCCTGCATGTACTTCCTCTAGAAGATATAATACTGAGCTTGGAGATGACTCTGGATCAAAGTCCAAAGATGCATCCTTTGTTCACTTATTTGATGGTTATCCAGGATCTGTATCAAGTTACTAGAAATGGGATGGCTTCTCCTGCGTGGCTAAACATTAGTTTGGCAGAGGGAACTTGTCAATGAATTCTCAAGGTGAAAACTGCTGCCATTTACCAGGACTTTGTTGTAAGGCTTGAGAATGTGGGGGGAATAAAGAAATAGGAGCTGGGTCAATAAGTCAGGGCTCCCAGTGTAAGTTTGGGACAAAGGCTAAGATGTGGGAAAGGGGTAAATATGACACTAGGGACCCCTAGGGAAGTCCCCTGGAAATTAAGTTTTGGATGGAATTGAGAGTCTTAACTTCTAGGAACCAAGAGATGAGATTTCTTCTGCACTCTACTCTTGACAGATCACATTTGAAATAGGTTTTGTCATTTAAGAAGTAATTTGCTAAGTTAAAAAAAAGTCCAGAGAATGGAAGTCGCAAAGACAAAAGGCTTTGTGTTCATATTATATATATATGTGTGTGTGTGTGTGTGTGTGTGTGTGTATAGCAAATTGAAGCCATTGTGAATATTAAGTATGTACAAGATAAGCCTTCAAGGGTAGAGCAGATTATCTACCTGTCTTTCTGTCTTTCTATCTATCTATCTATCTATCTATCTATCTATCTATCTATCTATCTATCTATCTATCTACCTGTCTGTCCATCCACCTATCCATCCATCTGTCTATATATCCATCTATCTATCTAATCGATCTATCGATCTATCTATATGTCATCTATTTATCATCTATCTAATATATAACTATGTCTATGTAAATTAGATTGATATAAATAAATAGATAAATAGATGATAAATAGATGGATAGAGGTAGACATATGGATAAATAGATAGACAGACAGATAGATAGATAGAATAAGCATTAATAGATGAGAAAATGCTCTATTAAAACTATTCAAAGGTGGAATGGACTACCTTAAAAGACAATTACTTTCTCCTTATTTAAGATCTCTAAGTAAAGGTCACTGGAACATGTGTGTAGTGTGGTAGAATCTGGATTTTTTTTTTCTGGTAAAGTTTCTGGGTTTCATGAAATTGCTATTTTTTTCAACTCTAAAATCCCATGATCCTACAAGATTGAAAAAAAAGATTCTGAGAAACTTGGAAAGATTTGAAGAATGATCTGATGAAAAGTAAAATGTTTTTAGGCAAATAAACATAATATACAATGACTACAATAAGGTAAAGAGCAGTAATAAGAGATACCAGGAATTAGATGAATGAAATGATCAGTCTCGGCTTAATCATGATGAAATATTCTTCTCTTATATTGTTGGATGAATAGAGTACTAAAAATGTTCAATAAAGCATATGATATATGGTATAATTAATAGTAAGGATAAAGCAATAACTAGAATTGACATAGTACTTTAAGGTTTGCAAGCACTTTATAAATATTAAATCATTTGATCCTTACAATTACCCTGAGAAGTAGGGGCTATAATTATTCCCCAATTTATGAATGGAAATATTGAGGTAAAGAGAGAATAAGTAACTTTCCCAAGGCTGCACAGCCATCTCAGGCCTTATTAGAACTCATATCTTCCTAACTTCAGGCCCAGTGAAATATTTACTACCACCAACTAGCTTCAATTTCTGCCCCCTCACCCTGCCCCCTCACCCATGTTATTTTTCTCAATTTTTGATTTATTACATTTATTTTTTATTATGACAGAGATCTATAGGGCAGTCTATGTGATCTTTAAAAAAAATTTAAATGTTATATATATATATATATAAGTTATAAAAATACTTATTATGGATGAATAACTAGGAAAAATAAAACTAATGATTTAAAAAAAATAAATCATTTACCAAAATAAAACAGCAATTGATATAACTATCTTAAGTATAGATAGATTAAGATTTTCTACCTTATAAATAGATTACACTGATGACCTCTGCCTCACCAAAGTGAATAATTTCATTTTTAAAAAATTTCATAACTTTTCTTCCATTTCCATCTTTGATTATTATACTTTCAACATGTTTTTTTCTCATCAATGCTATTTCAAATTGCATTTACACCCTACCCTGCCCTTTTAGGTCTATTAATGTGTTCACTAAAAGATGTCTCTTTGGGGTTATCACTATGGGGAACAGTTTTCTAGAATACAGAAGCAAAGATTCTGTTTCAGTTTTTCATTTTTTTTCCCCTGGTTTTTGTTCCTCTGCTCCATCCATTGCTGGTCCCCAAGTGTTACTTCCATTCAATTCCTCTGCTATTTAAATCTTCCTGTATACTTAATCAAACTTGCTAATTTCTTACTCAAACCTTTTTCATCCACAACTCTATCTGTACAAAAAAGTACTTAAAATCCTTGATGCCTCTAAATATCCCTATATTTGAACACTTTTCCTGAAATTTTTACCTTTCCATGTTCAATTATAACCTCTAAGGATCATAGGAGAGTTAAGCATCAAGATAAAATAATCCCCTTTGTTCCAATTAAGTGGAAATAATATATGGATTGTTTCTTTAAAAAAGAGAAAAGAGGGAAGTTTGTATCCTGATCGGTATGGAGAGAGGGAAAAGAGAGGAGAACCCCCTTCTTAAAGCAGAGTTCAGGGGAGACAGCAGATGTAATGAGTTGGCTCAGAGATAGGAGAGGGGATTAGAGGCTTTTCACCCTTCTTCCTTCCCTCCTTAGCTAAAGCCGCTTTCCCCAATTCACTTTTGTCCCTCTTGTCCCCCCTCCACTACTTGAGGGACTCCTACAAAGGGTCTTCCCTTGATCTGTTCATTCACACTTAGCTTGGGGAACAGATAACTTTTAATGTTAACTCAATCAGGTAATACAAAAGGAAATAATGGGCAGGGAAGAATGGGAAAAAGTGGTCTCTGTCTCTATCTAAACCCTTTCCCCTTCCTCCTCAAGTTTGGGGGGAAATCCGGCCTTGGCATCCTGAGCCCCCTGAGAGAATATCAGGTTGACTCACTACTGGGCAACAGGAGCTGAGGTAAATTCGACTCAGGTTTCTCTTCAGAAACTCCCTTGAATTGGGAAGTGTTAGGAGGAAAGATTTACAGTCATCATCAGGAAAAGTAACTCTCAGGAAAAAATCTTTTTCCCAACTTCTCTCTTCAGCTTCTCCAGACCAAGTGACCCTCCTTGCTCTCCCAGTCAGAGTCTTCTCCTCCTCTGGAATCCACTCCTGGGGCCCCTCCCCTGTCAAGATGATCAATTTCACATACTCTTCAGCCTCTTTTCCCCTAGTATCAGCCTCTATCACAGTTGCTCATTACCAGCATATATGCCACTTTTAGAGCTCAACACTCAATTCACAAAATCCAGCCTTGTATTTGCTAACTTTTCTTTTTCCACCATATATATTTGATGGATTCCTATTTGCATATATGTAAATAATCTTATGAAGTAGAGATAGAAATTCCTGCAGAGAAGGGATTACTCTTTTATTTATCTTAAATGTTGACTAGTAATATTCAAGCTAATATACTTAAGAGTACGTAATTAATATCATTATCAACTGTTAATGATAATGAGTAAGTTCAAATGATAGGTGCTGATTTGAATATTTAGAAGCAAATGTTTACAGCAAATATATTTCCTTAATAAAATGAACTCCAAATTTGTTTATGTATGTATGTATGTATTTTTTTTTGTCATTCAAGTTGATCATCTGTGTTATATCCTAAGCCTATATTTTTTGTTTTTCCGTTATTTGTCAGGATTTTAATTGATTAATTATTTACTTTTAAATATCAATACTATTGAAACTTTGTACATGTTGTGCTGGTCATCTACATCCCAACTAATATTTAAATCTGCTGGCATATCTTTTTAAAAAACTGGTTAATCTTTTTATTTTTCTATACTGTCATTTCTGAATTTGTTTCCTTCCTTCTTGTCCAGCTATTCTTTATATCAAAAAATAGAGGAGAAAAAGGCAAAAAATTAGTTCAGCAAAACTAATATATTATATTGGTTCAATAAATATTATATTCCAGACTTTTAGTTTTGACCCTTGTAAAAAAGGAAGGGAAAATCATTTCCTCAGTTCTCTTTAGGGCTATTATGGTTACCCTAATTACACAGAATTTCTTTTGTAGTTATTCTTTCTATTTACATTGTAAGTAAGGAGCATATTGTTTTCCATCTTCTGTTTACTTCACCCTGCAGGAATTTATATTTAGATTTTTTTCCATGAGTCTCTGAATTCTTTATATCCATTGATTATTGCTGCACAGTAATATTCCATTACATTCATATACCATAATTTGTTTAGCCATTCTTTAGTTAATGGGGGATCTGTTTTCAGTGCTTTACTAACATGAAAAAGTGTTGCTAGAAATATATATATTTGTAGAGAGTAAATTTCTTTTTGTTTTTGACCTTTCAGGCATAGAGCTAGGTGGGGGAATATCTGGGTCAAAGAGTATGGACAATTTAATTGCTTTTTAGCTTAATTCCAAATTGTTCTCCAGAAAATTTGAAACAAACCATAGCTTAGCCAATATTGTGTTTCATTGTACTAGTATTCTTATCACACCTAAATTACCTTTTTCTTTTGTTGTCTTTGCCAGTTTGTTGAGTGTGTGGCAGAATCTTAGTGATTTTCATTTTTATATCAATAGTTTGTCCTCTTCCATTTAAGCATTTAAACATCTTTTAGGAACTAGTTTAACTTCTATGTTTATATTTCATTACCTAACACAGTGCCTTCCACATATCAAAGATTCAATAAATACTTAGTATTTATTGAAAAACTATTATTTCATATATTTTGACCAATTATCTTTTGGGGAATGGCTTTAGGTTTTATATATTTGTATAATTTCCTATCTGTCTTGTATATCAGACACTCAAGGCATTTTTTTTTCAACCAATACTGTTTCTTTTTCTTACCTGTATAACATTATCTATTTGAATTTTTAAATATCTTTTTGTCATTGCTTCTATCTCTCATTTAGTTATTAAAATTCCCTCTAGCCATAGAATTGAAAGTTACACAGATGATCTGATTTGTTTTTCATCCTCCTTCTTTGTCCTTTTTCATTTCCTCCTTTTCCTTCTCTAGGTTGCCTAGCTATTTGTAACTTGTGGTAAATTCTAAAGGATATTATTCTAAACCTAATTTCTTCAAAACTTTTCTAGGTTTCCCTGTAATTCTTTTTTTCCTTGTAGGGTCTTCTTTCCAAAATAATTGATATTCTTGAGTTTATAAAGACTAGGCTTATAAAGTCTATTTGTTATTCTCCCTTATCTAGTTCAATTAATCTACTCTTCAAATTAAAAAAAAAAAACCTTTACAAAATACTTTTAATAAAATTTTTAAACCCTTACCTTCTGTCTTGGAACCAATACTGTGTATTGGTTCCAAGGCAGAAGAGTAGTAAGCGCTAGGTGATGGAGGTTAAGTGACTTGCCCAGGGTCACACAGCTGGGAAGTTTCTGAGACCAGATTTGAACCTAGGACATCCTGTCTTTAAGTCTGGCTCTCAAACCACTGAGATACCCAGCTGCCCCCTTAATAGTTCTTGATTAATGTTTTAGATCTGAAATGCTCTGTTCCTTTCATTTTTACTTCTTCACTGTTTCCTCTAAGGTTCAGTGTCTTTTGTTTATCCAAATGAAGTCTGCTATTGTTTTACCAGAGGATGTACATACATTATTTCAAAGGAAATATATTTGCATATACCTATATATTTATATGTATATATCTATACATACTTTTTGGTATGAGTCACACATTAATGGTAAATTGAGAAGCACGGATCATTTAAAAATTTTCAATATTCCAAAAATAGCACTGATTTTTTGTTTTTTTGGGTCTTAGGCAAAATTTCTATATAATTATTTAATAAACAGATTGTTTATTTTTTTAAGATTTATCATTATTAAGAGATTTCTGGATAAAATAAAAATCATTCAAATAGTACTAACAGTCAAAACTTGGATTTTAAATGAATATGTATGTGTTAACTGTAAAGAATAAATTCCCAATAATAAAATACCCAAGTCAGATGCCAAATTTTATGGTGATTTAATTGATATAGTAGAGAAGATTTTAAGAAGGAGGAGGAAAGAAGGGGCTAATACCAGGCAGGAAGATAGGAGATCTAGAAAGTAAGGGTTTGAGTGTGAAGGAGGAAAGAATCAGCTTGACCTCCAAAGAGGCTTAGCTAGGATGTCTGAACCTGAAATCAGCTCCAGGGCAAACTCACCATCCAACATTCCAAGATGTAGGAATGCTTAGCATGCTGCCAGCCAGAGTCATCTCTCCAGGGAAAGAGGCATGAAGCAGGAAATGATGTCCTTATATGGACATTTTTACAACATCTTTCTGCATCTCATCTGTACCAATGAGGACCTAGCTTGACTTAGGACAGCCTAGAGGTCTGTCTTTTTTTTTTTTTTTGTACATGTCTGTTGAAGGCCATCTCCTCAGATAATTAAATCTTGAGTTTGATCATACCTTAAAAAAATTGTCAAACTGAGTAGGGTGGAGAATGCTGAGTTTCCAAGACCTGATTCTGTTATTCCAAGTATCTCCATTGTTACTGATCAGGAAATAGCTAAATCACATCTTCTAAAGAATGGTCTAATTTGGGTGGAATACTTTTGAAATTCACATACCGCTGGCATGAGAGTCTGTATCTGAGTAAAAGCATGTTGCCCAAACTCTAATCTAGTTAGCATGGATGATGAAATGTACAAAGAAATCAAATTCAAAAGTTCTGTAGCTCAGATGAAAATATTGATACATGTTGCTTTGATTGGAATGTAAGCTAATCTTCTATTGTCTTCCTTTCTTTTGTTCGTTTATTTTTCTATTGGCTTTTTCTAACAGAACTTTGGAGCTATTGCCTCTCTGCCATTTTCATTTTCCTCTTGAATACTCAAGAATGTTGAGGAAACTGAAAGATAATATAGAATTTGAAGACAGCCAAGGGAAACATCAGATAGTGAAAAGGATATTTAAAAACACAAGGATAGATCCTAACTTTGGCATCACCATGCTATTAAATATCTTACTATTTCTGACTCTATTAATCTAAATATGAGCATAGTCCCTTGACTAAGATGTAGACATAATACTAGTGAAAATAAAGTAGATTAATCTTGACATTCTTACTGTCATCCAGCTTTCACCTGTCTTCAAGAAGCTTTAGCACACACAATGGCCACATTTTGGTAAAATCAGCTTGGTTGGCTGGCTCAAAGAACTTGAGGGTAACCCACAAACCTTAGACCTGACAATCTACCTCTTTACTTCCAAATCATGGTGTCATTGGTTCTTTCAAAAACAAAGGATGAACAAGAGTAGCAGTAAGAGAAAATAGGAGCAGAAAAAAAAGGAGGTTGGGAGCTAAAGGAAATGATGCTTCATAGGTTCTTTGGCAAGAAAAAAAAGAGAATTTTTTTTTTAATGAACTCACAGGTAAAAAGAAAGTGCATTTCTGAGTAGTTTGGTCATATCATGTTGTAATTCTCATAATAAGAATTTTTAAGATATTTCCATGAAAATGATGTGTGCCAAACTTTGTTACAGAAAACAGAAGATGAAGGAAATCTGTAAAGAAATAGATTAGACCTTTCAAATTAATTCAACATACACTTTAAGAATTTAATGAGCCTAGATACAGACAATGAAAAATATGCCAGAGGACTGGGTTCAAAGGGCGATTCCATAGAAAATATTATTATTATTTTTTAATTCAAAGAACAAGTATTATTATTATTAATGGCAGTAGCAGTTGTAGTAGTAGTAACAGCAACAACCAGCACTTATATGGAAATTTGAGATTTGTAAAACACTTTATGAACACAACTTATTTTATTTTCATAATAACCATCTGTAAAATTAGGATAGTAATAGCACTTAAGCTGTTAGGTGCTATTATAATTCTCATTTTATATATGAAGAAATGAAAATAGATAGGGGTAAATGATCAATAGATAGGAACAGAAAGCTTAACAATAAGATATAAGCAATCATAGAAAATTTTTACTAATGTTATAAATATTAAATTTATGTATGTTTCATTCTGAAGTAGAGAACAACTGAGAGGTTTTACCTCAGGGATATAAAACTGGACAAAATGACAAATTAAAAAAAAAGATAATGTGAAAGGGCCTTTGGGAAGAAAAACTTGTTTGATCATTGTGGAAAGCAATAGACAATTATAGTAAAAAATCTTTTGGCCCACTAGGAGGGCTATACCCAATAAAGACCAAAAAGAGAGAAAGGTACCATAGATGCTAAGCTATCTTTATCAGTTATTATTTATATTATAAAAGAACTGAAAAAAAAACATAGATGCAAACCAATTGATGAATGTTTTTTAAAAGTCATGTAAAATGTAATGGGATATTATTGTGCTGCAGGAAATAAAGGAATATGAAGAATACAACCTTGAGGCATATGAATTGATGCTAAGTGACACAAATAGACCCCAAGAAAACACAATTTCCATGGTGACCACAATAGCGTAAAAGAAAATAATATTGAGTCTTCAGAACTCTGATCAACCAGTGACCAGTTATGACTTTGAAATACTAACAATGCAGCATTCTTTCCTCTCACAGCAGAGAGCTAGATGAATATATATGTTGAATGAGGCATATATTTTCAGATATCACCAGGATAATGATTTATTTTATTTAAATATTGTTTCTTCATTAAAAAGAAGGGTCGTTTCCTAGATCTACTAGCAAAGGACTTGGGGATCCTCCTTTTCTCAGCATGGAGAGGTGAAAAAAAAATGTTGGTGGTTTTGGATACAGGCTCTAAAGTTCACTTTTCTGTAATGGCTAATAAGTAACTGTTATCTTGACTCAAAATGCAAGATGTCCCCTCTTCTAGAACAGAAGCTAAAGGTATTCAATAAACTACCCCCACTTTCTCTAGAGCATAAGGGAATGAGGTATTTCCTTCAAAATAATTTTTAAAAATTAATGTTAAATTAGAGAAAAGAAACAGAGCTTCATCCTGAAAACAGGGAAGGAAAAGCATCTGAAGAAGCAAAGGGAATTCTGATCCATTTTCAGGAGGTTAGGTTTTGATGAACTGATACTGATGGAAGGACCAATGAGGACTTGAAGCTAAATAAAAGACAAGAATTTCTGCTTAGATAGTATAAAGCTGGGAATCTAGGGAGGCAGTAGATGCTTGTTATCCAAGGCAGGATAAAGTCAGTAAATGGGTAAAAGGCACTTGCCTGGCAGTGATTAGGCATTTGTGTATAGTCACCTGAAGCTTTGAGTTTCATTGTTGGAACGTGGATGTGATTTCCTGAGAATTTCTGTGTATAAAATAAACTAGACTTTAGCCCAAATGTGTGCCTTTTATTTGAAACCACTTTGATTTTCTGGGAGGGAAATAAATTTTTTGGATAATGTGTAGTTAAAAACATTGATTTGAAATATTTTAGTAAAATGAGGTCAGAGATGATTGTGATAGTGTATACTTGCAGTTAAATGAAATAAAGAAAATTCTTTGTAAGCAAAAAAAAAAAAGATGATTTCTAATTTGTCTCCCAAGTTTCAAGCCCCACATCTCTGATTTCTTTAATTTAACATATGCTTTAAATGTTTATTCTATACAAGTCACCATTTCGGACCTGGTGGGGCTATGGAGTAGGGCTTAGCTTTGGTCCTTCTTTATTCAGCACTTGATACTTTCAAATAAATATTACTAACTGAAGAAATAGTTTCTGTCCAGAAAGAAGTTATTAGGTAGGGGGCAGATCATTATAAACATCTCCAAAATTAAACAGCAGTGCAATCAGTCCGCAAGTATTGGGCAATTACTATGGGTCCAATAGGTGGAACAACTAGGTGGTGCCATAATGCACAGAGTGCTGAATCTGAAGTCAGAAGGACTTAACTTCCTGAGTTCAAATCTGGTCACAGACACTTACTAAATGGATGAGCCTGGGCAAATTAATTAACTTTTATTGCCTCAGTTTTCTTATTTGTAAAATTAACTGGAGAAGGAAATGGAAAACCGCTCCAATCACTTTGCCAAGAAAACTTCAAATGGAGTCCCAGTGTTGGATGTGACTGAATGGACCGAATGATGCCAGGAACCAGGCGAGAGAGAGAAGTGGTCAGTTCTGGCATGATCTATAAAGTGTAGGGTCCAGATTCTAGTTGCAGCATTGGAGGGAGGGAGGATGAGGAGAAGGTAGCCTGGACCTTCCTGGACCTGGAGCCAAGGTAGTCTTGGGAAGCAACTGAATTGGAGAAGGCTGCTTAGGGGACTGATGCTGAGGGAGATACTGTTTAAAGAAGTTCTGCTTGGGAGAAGGATGTTTGGGAGGAAATGGGAAAGGGAGCCATCAGACCCAGCAATCATGGAGTAGCCCAGTAGAGAGAGACTTGAGACATGGGACATGACAGAAGTGCAGTTCTAGTTCCCCAGAGAAAGCCTCGACAAGCACCCCCATGATGGCGTGACCATTCCTGATCCAACCTCAATGGGATGATTCCTTTGCCAAGACCTCTTCCCAACAGTGCTGGCTTACATCTGTACGGTAACCCATTTGTGCCCACAACTGGTCCTTCTGGCACAGGATGCTGGGCACAAGCTTCCACCCAGAGTCCAGGGCAAAATTTTATACTTGGGGGGGTCCTCTTTATCTTTCTCCACATTATCCATGAGATACAGAGCTAAGAAGAGGTTGCTGTGAGTTTATTCACAGAGAGCTGAGGGCCAGTGAATAGTCTTCCAAAAAAAAAGTTTATATGTGTGAGGTTTGTTAATTTTAAAATATCAAGGTCAAGAGGAGTTGATAGGCAGGAAAAGCAGAAAATATCACACTTGAAAAGTTAAGCCTAAGTGGCGGAAAAGGAAGCATTGTTGCCAGGCAGCCAGATTCAGCATTCTCTCTCTTCTCTTTCATAGTTGCTGTTGATAAAATATAGATGGGCATCTCTGATTTCTTTTAACAGAAATTAACAGAACATTGGGTTTTGTCATGTAGCTCACATTTTTCTACATGGCTAATATGGCAACTTGTTTTACTCGACAATGGATTTTTTTTTTCTTTCCTGCTCTACAAAGTTAGGGAAAGGAAAGAGATGGGAGGGAGAAAGTGAGGCTTATTTGTTTCTTTTAGAGATTGAATTATTAGGGTTATTAGAATTATAGCAACCACACAGCTGCCTAAATCCACTGATGATTAATATGGAATTTTAGCTTAGTATTTTTGAGCTGGGCAAGTTTGCTCCTTACTCAGTCTGGTCATCCTAATATCTATATTAGAACCAGATGCAGTAAGGAGAATCCTTTGACGTTAGCTCTGCTGCAGCTCAGATCCTCTGAGCTCACAGGATTCATTAGACTCAGCCTTCCCCATGAGCAGCAATTATAGATGTGGGCCACCATGCCCAGGCAATTTAATGTCTTTTTAAGCGATAACAAACTCAGTTTCTGATTCTGATGGAAATTTAGTCCTCTATTTTAAAAAAATGTACTATAGAAAAGTAAGCATCCCAATGGCTGGAGTGTCAGTATTGGAACAATAAGTCCTGTCTTAGACAGTTATTATCAGTGTGACTCTGGACAAGTCACAACCTCTTTTCAGCCCAGTTTTTCATCTATAAAGGATGGAGATTAAAATAATAGAATAAATAGAAAAAACCCAAAATTAAATGATGAAAAATTAAAATAAAATTCAATAAATTAAAATAGCATATTTCATAGTTGTTATGAGAATAAAAAAAATTAACAAAATTTGAAGCACTTTGTAAACCATAAATCTATAGGCAAATGTTGTTATTTTAAAGAAATGAAACTTAGGAGGAATGAATGAAAAATTTAATTAATTGAAAAAAATCACTTGAATAACTAGAATTTTTTGCTCCCTTTTGACCAAATATCTTCTGTGGTTTGGAAGCTGACAACAAGACTCAAAATAGGTGTTAATGATGGAAAAAGAGTAGCAGGACCTCTGTTTATATTATTGTCTTCATCTCTCCATTGAAGGAGATGGGGTAGAAGAACTCTAAGATGTTCTCCAAAATTAAATCTCCCACGTGATCTCTAGGGCCTTTTCTGATTCAAGTCTCTTACCCAGAACTTATACTTTAGTCTTGGCTTAGACCTTCACTTGTCCCATGACTGTTGGTAGTAACTTAAATTCTTTAAATCTCAGTTCTCCCAGAGTTGAGTTGGAACTCAAGTCTTAATTTTTTTCCTTTCCTACCATACACTTTGGAAATATGAGACATGGACACTAATGATTTTATTTGGTCCTCTCCCTCTTGTCCCTCTTTACTTTCTGGCACATTCTTTCATATTTCCCACATCTTAGCAATGACATACATGCTCTCTTCCTCATGGAAACAGCTGCAACAAAATGGAAGCCTTCCTCAAATATCACATCAGGAAAACCTTAGGGCTACCTTTTTTCTCTCAGCCATTGTTGTTTCTCCAGAGGTTATTTGGTGCTGCTAATTATTCTGCAGGGAAAAGAAGAAGAAGAAGGAGAGGAGAAGGAAGAGAAGAAGGAGAAGGAAGAGAAGAAGGAGAAGGAAGAGAAGAAAGAGAAGGAGAAGGAGAAAGAGGAGGAGGAGGAGGAGGAAGAGGAGGAGGAGGAGAAGAAGAAAAAGAAGACTTCAACTAAGTGAACAATACACTCCATTCTTAGTGCATTTGGAAATTTATGTAAATGTAATGAGGAGACAAGAATATTCATTCTAAAGCACTGGAGTATATTTTCCTGTAATGACCACACACATCCTATTTATCTCTACAAGCTGTCAGTATCCAATATATCCCTTGGAGAATTTAGATTAAAAATACGGAAATGAATCCTAAATAAAGTTGACCAAGCTCTCTGCAGAGCAATGTCTAACTTTTTGCTTCCAGAATAATTTGAAATTCAGTCCTCTGGCTGGCACTAATAAGGAAATTGGACAGGAATCAGGATAGGTATTGCCTCTCTTAAGGATTATTAGACATTTCCAGTAAAGAGAAACACAAGTGCTGGGTATTTTCATTACATTTGGGGATTTTTCCTTTGGGCTGATTTGCATTTGGATTAAGAAATCACATAAATTTCATGAATATTAACTGACATTTGTGTAGCACTTAAAGCCTGCCAAATGGCCTCATTAATATTTGCTCATCTGTAACTGTAATTGTAAAGTGCTTCGAAAGATGCCTAGCACGCAGTAGGTGCTTTTAAAAAACACTTGTTCTTTTCATGTCCCTGATTGTTTCAATGACTGTGAAACAGACACTACTTGTTATAATTGCCTTCATTTAACAATGAAAAAACTAAGGCTGAAAGATCATTTGATGTCATGCAGCTTTGGTTCAGTGTCAGAGAAAGAACTAGAAACTAGATATTTACTCTGGCCCTACACACCATCCACAATAACATTGAGTCTGGAGTTTATAAAGCCTTTTATATTCCTTATTTCACATACTATTAGCAAAATGATGCAACAGAAAATCAATGGCTAAGGGGCAGCTAGGTGGCTTAGATGTTCCATAGGTAGACATAGAAAAATAGAAGTAGATAATTGTTCTTTCTCTATAATTATCTGTCATATGTCTATATACCATCAATTTAATTATCCAGGATTCATGTCATTTATGCATGTTTGTATGAATCTATCCATCTATTAACACACATCTTGTAATCTGTTTATTGTAATGTAATTTATTAATCTATACAGGAAACTACTTAAGTTACAAAGAAGGAATTTTTCAAATTTTTCTCTCCAGGAGGAAATACAGTTTCTCTTAGTCACAATAGTAATGATGTGCTCCCATCCCAAAGACTACAAATCAGTCCAAAGGAATTGATTAAGCACCTACAACAGGCAAGGCACTGGATAGACGAGGTCAAAACATAAAGTGGTTCCTACAATCAGATGAACATTTGACCGGGAGGAAGAATGAATACCCTCAGGAAGTCTATTTGATGGGAAGGCAGAATATAACATGTAAATCAATACATATATACAGGATAATGGAAGGAAGAATGAGGGACCACTAGCAATTAAAGAATGTGGGAAAGCTTCCTTAGTATATTAGCTGAGACTTTAACAAAGCTGGAAAGTCGTACAAAGGCTCGCCATTGTTACTTCCCAACTCCAAGAGAAAGGCTGACACCAATTCTAGGTTTGGATGTTATGACTATAAACTGCAATTACTCTTTTCTCTTTATATTTGGCAAAATAAACAAACTAACCAAAAAAATAAAAACCCTTTGTGAGAAGGAACATTCCCTTCCTAAGGAACCAGTAAAGCACCCTATTTCTCCTTAAGAATCTCTTTAAAATATTGCAACATATTTCTTAAGGCACTATTAAGAAATTTGACATTTTTCTATGCTGCTTTCTGTCCCCTCAGCCTTAAATTGGAGGGATGGGGTTTGAAGCAGTCCTTCAGATCCCTCTAGCTGTCCCCCTCTTCCCCCCAACCTCCAATATTCTTCTTCTTGAGAATGGGCGAAGAAAGAAAGGTGCTGCCACTGGATACACAGATAGGGTATATTATTGCAAATTGCATCTTTTTCCTACAGTGAGTGAATTTTTTTTTTTTATGTCTGCCTAGATTGATAGATATATCTGAGCTGGTTCAAAATGAAATATGAATTAAGTTCAATCTTGGTTCTGTCAGGGCTTTGATTTGACACTGATCTGATTTGTTTATATTTAGATAGATGATATCAGCCGGAATGTGGAGGAAGTAGACAATGCATAGTCATTAGTCACAAGGCCATTTTGCAAGGCTCCGATATAATGAACCTTGTGCAGATTGGCCCGTAAGCATAATAGCTTCAGTTTTAATTGGATTTCTGAGCTCCAGAATTAGGAAGGCCATTCAGTAAGATCCGCTGTTGTTGGGCCCAATATAATTAGAAGGTCAGCAATTTGATCTTGCCTTGAAGACAAACCAGTAATCTGTGGCATCCCCTTTCCCATTCAGCACACAAAGGCTTTGCTCAGCGAGTTCTCTATGGCAATTAAATACACAGACTTTATGGATTGGCTCTAGATTCATAGATACTTGTGTGAGTGTGAGTGTGTGATGTGACAGTGTGTAAATGCACGTGTAGCTGCATATGTACGTGTAAATGCAAAATTACAATTTTTCATCTTGCAAAAAAAATCTACATTTTTTTTCTGAAGAGAATTTCCACATGGATATATATATATATGTAATTTTTTTTCCAATAGGAATTAAAATCTGGCCATTCTTACACATAGCATTTTCTTCCCTCTTAGGAGAATTCTACTCATATAGATTAATTTCTTTCAAACCCTGTTTTAGGTGACTAGAAGAGAAGTTTTTGCTTTATATTTTCCACTGATAAAAAACCCAAATTACTTATCTGTTGGGTGCCTATCATACATTCCTCTCTTCTCATTGCCATTAATTGGTGATCCATGTTAGATAGACCCTCAGGACTAAAGAGCTGATATATTAGAATCAAGACTAGCCTCTTGACTCAACTGACATCCTCATCTCCTCTTCCTCTCTAAGTTTATTGGCTATTTATAGAGAAATAGAGAAAAGCAGTCCTCCACAAGGGAAATCTTTTCTTCAGGGAACACAAAAGCTATGAAAATAGCTGTTAAGGAATACACAAAAATGCACACAGACACAACCAGAGGATGGAGTTGAATTCAAATATGTTATAGTGTTATATGTTATAGTGGAAAGAACATTGATCTTGGTATCAAAAGACGTTATTAAATTCTGAATCTCTCCTTACCAAATGCTTGATTTTTGAACATGTCATGTTATCTTTTAAAGTCTTAATTGCCATGTCTTTAAAATGAAGTAATGAGGGGGCAGTTGGGTGGCTCAGTGGATTGAGAGCCAGGCCTAGAGACAGGAGGTCCTAGGTTCAAATCTGACCTCAGACACTTCCCAGCTGTGTGACCCTGGGCAAGTCACTTGACCCCCATTGCCTAGCCCTTACCACTCTTCTGCCTTGGAGCCAGTACATAGTATTGACTCCAAGATGGAAGGTAAGAGTTTAAAAAGAGAATAAAAAATAAAATAAAATGAGGTAATGAATAAATTGATATAAATGATAAAATGAATAAAATTATATTAAAAGATCCCTAAGGTCTTGTGTAATTCTAATACTCCGTAAGGGAATGTTTACCCAGGAAAGAAAGCTCTTGTCCCCAAAGTGCTTGCCACTATCAGATAGTTCCACACCAGAAATTGGTGTGATTTTATCAGCAGCAATAACATTAAGAAAGGAGCAATACCATATGCTTTGGAATTGTCCTCTAAGGAAAATGGCAGTCTTTCATCTGCCTTGCAGCTAACCACTTCCATATGCATTACCTTCTCCTTTAGTACATGAGTTCCTTGAGAGCAGGGACTGTCCTATTTCTCTTTTTTTATATCCCTAGCACTCAGCACAGTTCTTTGCACATAGAAAGTTTTCAACATATCACTCATTCATTCATTTATTCATTCAGTAGAATAGTGCTGAAACATTGGAGGAATTTAATAAATACTTGATTGAATGTTCTTTTTATCTTCTAGCCTGGCTACCAAAACATAAATAAATTGTACAGAAGCTTAGTTTCATATGTAGCCTATTTGTAATATATCAGCCTAGTATCTAGCTGATAAATATTACTGCAAAAGATGCCAGCCTCAAAGTGACCAGCAAGAATTCAAGGGTCACCCTGGTGATGAATAGTTATAATTATACAAATTCTTGCTGGAAGGGTAGGGTTATCCTTTTTTTTTCCAACTCTTACCTTCTTCAGTCACCTAAGATAGAAGGACAAGAGCTGGGCAAATGGGATTGAGTGACTTGCCTTAGGGACACACAGCTAGGAAATGTCTGAGGTCAGATTTGAACTCATGGTAGCCTTACATGCCATCCAAATATATCATTGTGCCCCTGAAAAGCTCATAGTTTACATGAAAGATTCATTATTTCAAGTCCTAGTCCTCATTATAGTTATGGTGGTTCAGCAACGGAGACAGAATCTGTTTTTCTCATTAGATCACATACTGTTCCTATTTTGATCCATTACTGATCTGTGGAGTATTGGTACTCCTTGGCACCAATATTGGTACATCTTCTACACATCAAATACTATCCATTTCTCAGCTTGCATAATTTCCATCTCTGTAAAGCAATTATCAAGATTTATCCAATGCACTGGATAGATCACCTTTTTATACTTTTACTGTTTCCTGGATATTGAAACAATACAATGTCTGTTCTTCCATTAGTCCTCTGTTCTGTTCTAAGATTGGCTTACTTTATTTTCCAGGTTATGCACATACTCTATGATATCTGTTAGACCAATTCCCTCATGTAAATCATCAGTGATAATGTGTTTCAGTGTGCTTATTCCCACAGTGAATTATGCTTTTTTTTTAAAATTGTTCCTACTTAGTTTTTTAGTATTTGTGATCTCAAATTGATCATATTGATGATTGCCTCCAGTGTTATAGGGTTACACATGTAAGGGTTAAAATTAAAGGGTTGGGCTAAATTTATATGTGTGGTCTCCAGAAATTATTACTCAAGTCAGAATGACTTTATAGCAATTTATTTATAAAATAGAGGGAAAGAATGAAAATAAGGAAATGAGAGAGAGTAGATATTTACTCTGGCCTGTTCTGAAGCAGTCAGGGCTTCATAGCACCCAACAAAGGGACCCAGAGGTAAATTAAACAAGGGTTTTAGCCATGAGGCTGCCTTCAAGATAAGGGGCCTCTCTGTAGGCTAGTAGTTCCAGAAAAGCCAGGAAAGGGAGTCAGCCTTTTTCTCTCAACCACATGGTAGTTCTAAGGGAAAATCGAAGAGCAGTCTGAGGTCTCCAGCCGGAGCTCCTCTAGGGCCAAGTTTGAAGGCAAAAGAGCTGGTCACAGGAAGTTCCTGCCACTTTTAAAGACCCTTCCTTTCATCACTTCCTGTGCCTTCCTTCCATTTTACATGTTACCAATTGAAGCTATAGCTTTGCTTAGGATTGTCCAGTGGGCAGTCAGTGGGTTTCTGATTCGTCACCCACTATAACTCATGTGGGTCACAGACCTCCCCATACTTAAGGATGAGTGGGGTGTATATGCTTTTGATGATCAAATAAAAAAATGGGCAGGGGAGAGTTAATCCCACCTTCACACACATCTATATCTGTTCATCCTATGCAACTTTTTTTCATGTCCTCCTGTAAATCCTCCATAGGAAATTACACTGCCCCAATCCTAGCCAACTTCCTGTTGGGACTCTATTTAGGTTTCTTGACATTTCGTGGATACCATGGAGAATCTAGGCTATCTAATGAGTATTGCTCATTCTTACTATATAACTGGTCCATTGCTTCTTCCCAATATGCTACAGTGGGAAAAAAAAAAAAAAACTAAACAAAACCCTGGCCTAGGAACCCAAGATTCTAAGTTCAAATCCTTTTCTTATACTCCTCATGTTACCATTGGCAAGTCACTTGGGCCTCAGTTTCCCTAGATGTAAATAAGGACTTTATACTAGATGTTCACTAAGGTCTCTTCTAGTTCTAGGTCTATGAGCATAAACCACATCTCCTACAAACTTCATCATTGTTTATGTGCTAAAGCTTTCTTTAGGTCACCACATATTCTCCATTGTCCTTGAGGTAACTAATATCATTAATTCTCCCAAATATTTGTATGCTATTACTTTTAGCCCAATATAATCACTGCAATAATACTAATGTTTAAAAATATGGGACTTTGCTTCAAGGAGACATTTGGGGTCATTAAAAGTACTATGAAATTTTCCTGATATCATCCAGGCATTTATTTTATTCCATTCCAGGTACAGTTCATTGTCCAAAACATATGACTGATGGTCAGGCTTTGTGAATTGTTCCTTCTAATTGTGAATCAGAGTCTGGGAAATGGGCATTTTTCATCCACTTGTGTTATCTTGTACAGATAAGTAAATTAAACTCTAGTGATTGATTATGGATTACATTAAGGAAGCTCTGCAGTATGTTGGCATTGGTATAATTAGCGTACTATCATTCACAAACAGGAATACCTGGAGGACCTTACCATATTTTTGGGAATCCATCCTCAAGGTAGACTTGTGTTAGATATTCTCTTGGTATGCACTTGGGAAGGCAGGATCAACATATTTTATGCATCATTTTTATAAATGTTTCAAAGACCATTAAACACAATTGACTTGGTTGTTATTATCTGTGAAGGACTCATATAGAGTTTTAACATGTATGTGAGACATATTAATGGAGGGAGACATTTAGGGGGGTCTTTTCCTCATCTGAATCAAGTGCCTTAAAATTGTCAATGAATGAAATCACAGTGAGATCCTACGATCTTTGCAACTTTTAATTATGAAAGTGGAATTAGACTATCATTGATAAAAGCTTGTCTGTTCTCATCTAACATTAACATTAAGAACATCCTAATGTGCATGAATATTTTCCCCATAAAATTTTTGTAGAGATAGTAAAAAAATATTGATGTAGGAGTTAAAATTTTCTTGATCAGCCTTTGGGGATAATAATAAACTATGTATACGTGTATATGCATATGCATGTATTTCTCTTTAAAAACTTTGTATCCTTCCTTTTCTCCAAAAGACGTACAATAAGTAACTGCATTTTAGTTGTATCATCTATAGCACAGATAGACATCTTTGCATGTTTGACCTAGTCTAAGTTCTTTACTTATATTTTTAATTCCTTTTTTACTTTCCCCATTTGATGAGTTTGATGAATGTAGAGTTAAAACTCAGATGTAGAGAATTTACTGCTATTGGTGGGAAAAAATGCCTTGTCATATCAGCTTCACACAACTCCCTTTTCTTGTTTTCTGTTGCCCTGCTAGTTTCAACCTTAAACTCTCAGAATGAATTAGCAATTTGGGTCTCTTGCCAATTTTTTTATTTGCTTGTTTCCATACCTAAGTTTTTATTACCTTATAAAGTGATAATTCCCACAATTTTCTATCATACTCCACAAGAGTTTGCAAATGAATTTATATTTTAAAGCAGTATTACCCACAGCAACCATATTTCTTGTGCTTTTTGGTTAAAACTATCTCTAGGATCATTTAGTCTTCAAATGAATTACATTCATTTTAACAACAATAGCATTATTAGTTGTTTATGAAGAAATTATTCTAGACAGTTAGGATACAGAGAAAAACTGAAAAACAGTCTTGCCTTTGAGGAATATTCCTTTTGAGTAATAATACAGAAACATATAAGTAAATAAAAAAATAACTTGAAAAGGAAGAATAATAACCCGGGGAAACATGCAAAACTTCTGGTAGGAGATAATCATTGAATTAAGCCCTAAAGAAAGCTAATATTTCTAAGCAGCAGAGTTGAAGAGGAAGTGAATTCCAGTCATTCCAGATAAACTGCACAAAGATTCAGAGGTAGAAGATGGAATTTTGGAAATAGGAAATAGGAAGCAGACCAGTTTGGGTGGAATATAGAGTTTCTGAAAGAGTGCTGTCACCTAAGGTTGAAAAGGGTGGAATAACATGAGAATGGCTTTGTGCTCTAGAACAGAGGCAGCAAGAACCAATAAATAAGAAAGATTATTTTGATAGTTGTCATGTGTGGAGCATTAGATATTAATATAACTAAATAATATCACACACACATTAAATTGACTATAGTCTAAGAGAAAGGAAACTCACATGGGGAAAACCTAGAAGCAGAAATATCAATTGTTTGCATTCTGCTAGTCCAAGTCATAGGATAACAGATTTGGATTTAGAATGTACCTTACCAATCAAAACATACTATTTTGTATATTAACAAACCGAAGCATAGAGATGTCAACTGACTCTCCCATGATCATATAATTGGCAAGGATCCATCATAGATTACCACATTTGGATCTGGAAAAGACCTTCTTCTCCTCTCCTCTCCTCTCCTCTCCTTTCCTGTCTTCTCCCCTCCCTTCCCCTCCCCTCCTCTCCCCTCTCCTACCCTCCTCTCCTCTATACAGATATGCAAGACACAAACATTAATATATACATATGAATGTATCATGTGTTCATTCATATGCATATATATGCACACATATTCTTTTTTAGCCATTCAGTCATACCTGACTCTTCTTGATCCCATGAACCATAGCACTACAGGCCCTTCTATCCTCCACCAACATGTTGGGCACCTTTTGACCAGAAGGTTTATCTTCCGATATCATAATTTATACCATTTTAATGCTGTCCATGGGGTTTTCTTGACAAAGATCCTGGAGTGGTTTGCCACTTCCTTCTCCACTGGATCAGCTTTGGTCAGAATTCTCCACTATGATCTGTTCATCTTAGGTAGCACTGCATGGAATATATCAGAGATCCATTGAGTTTTGCAAGCCTTTCATCAAACAATGCAGTGACAAATGAGGGGATACACACATTGAGAAGCAAACAAATGTACCTGTATCTACACCTACATTTTAAAATTATATATATTAATATATACAAATGCATGAACATACACATGTAGTAAATCAGTGTGTATATATACATAGATAGATATATGTGTCTATATGTATCTCTTTATATAGATATATCTATATCTTTAAGTTTTGCAAAGAACATTACACATTAACTCATTTGATCCTCTCATAACAACTCGGCGATACAGATACTATTATTAAGCCTATTTTACAGATGAAGAAACTGAGACACAAAGAATTTAAGTGACTCTTCAGCTAGAGACTGTCATATGAAAGAGGGATTGGATTTATTCTCTTTGACCCCAAGAGACAAATTTAGGAGCAATTAATGAAAAATAAAGACAAATTTTGTTTTCCTATTAATTAATGCTATTCCTCAGTAGAAGGGGTTGCCCAGGAAGATTGTGGGCATCCCTTCATAATTGGAGGGCTCCAATCAGAGGCTGCTTTAATACTATTCTAGGAAATTAAAGAGGACATTCTGGTTTCAGGTATCCATTGAACTTAATGGCCCCTGAGATCCCTTTCGATGCTGAGACTTCCTGACAGCATGATATTTCTCAAAGCCCTAGATTTGTATCTGGGTATCTCAGAAATTATCATGGCTGTCCCTCTTGTGCTATAAGAGAAGACAGATGATAGAAGAATTCTTCCTCTTTCTGGCTCCTGCTGCATTTTAGAGCCTGACCACCTCATCGCAATGGTGTCCTAATTTGTCTCTCTGCCTCAAGTCTCACCCCTCTCCTATCCATCTACCAAATCGCTACTAAAGACATTTCCCCAAAGTATAGATCTGATCACACCACTTCCCTATGTAATAAAGGCTAGTGGTTCCTCGTTGCATCTAGTAAAAATATAAATGGTTCTGTTTGGCTTTAAAAGCTTTTCACAAGCTGGCCCTAACTTATCTTTCCAAACTTGTCATATATTACTTATCTATTACTCCCTTTTCTGTACTCTACAGCTCATCCAAACTCGTCTTCTCTCTGTATGTTACACACAGCATTCCATCTTTCAAATCTCCAGGCTCCTTGCACAGCCTTTATCCTATGCCTACAGTGAACCACCTCCTCACTTTCCTCTTACGCTTCAAGATGAAGCCCAAGTATCAACATCCACCTGGCGATGCACCCAACTGCTAATGCCTTCATTCATCAACCACCTGTATTTGAGTTTGATAGACTAATTTATATTGATTTTAAATACTCTGGCATCTACATTGTATGTTACTTGATAAATAAAAAATTCCTTGAGAATAGGATTTTTAAATATTTTTGTCCCCCTGAACTGCTAATGCATTGACTACCTGATGTATAAGTTTCACAAATTCTTTGGCATTGTTTTTATATTGATTTTGTATAAATGTCTATATCAGCGGTTCTCAACTTGTGGGTTGCGACAATGAGAATACATAATGCATATCAGGTATTTACATTCCAAATCATAACTGTAGCAAAATTACAGTTTTGAAGTAGCCACCAAAATAATTTTTTTTTGTTTTGGGGTCCCTGCAACATGAGGAACTGTATTGAGGGGTCACAGCATTAGAAAGGTTGAGAACCACTGGTCTCTATCTACATGTCATCTTCCTTGAAAGATTAAAAGCGCCTTGAGAGTAAAGATTTCTTTCATTCTTGGGAGTTGCATCCTCAAGACCAAGAATATGGTAGTTGTTACTTATTGAATTAAAATTATTTTTGAATTTTAAAGTGGAGAGACCAATTATTTGGCAGTAACTCAATCAGTCAACTAGAAAGCATTTATTTATCTCCTTTTATGTGTAAAGCAATAAACATAGTTAATATCCTTGGGGAACAAAATCACAGAAAACTGAATGGCTTTTCATCTACTACTCCTTACTTTTAATTTCTTTTTTTAAGCTGTAAACATTCTTAATTTGGGCTTTGAGGGTATAAGCCACAATGATGTAAAGGATGTTTTAAAGAATATGAAGGTTTCCTAGTTCTCAGTAGCATAAAAACTTCAATTATAATGGTAACATGTGGATAGTAGAGCTTTTATTTTAAGGAAAAAAAATAATGAAATCATCTTTTTTTCAAAAGGAAACTGTCTTTTCCTTACCAATGAAAATGAAATTAGAAGTCAATGAGAATTGATTCATTTAATAGATTTTGAGATGAAAGAGACTTTAGTGATCATCTCATTCAACATACTTGTTTTATATGACGCAAAGAAGTCTAAAGACTTGCCAAAGATGTAATAGCTAATAAGGAGTAGAACTAGGATTCAGACACTGGTCTTCTGACTTAAAATCCCATAATTTTTCTACAATATCATGCTAGCAAAATGACATGAGAAGTGACTGGAGGTTTTAAATACTGAATAAAAGAAGGAAAAAAAAGAAAAATTAGAAATTAAAGTAGAGACTGACAAAGAAAATGAGAGAGCCTGCTGGAGATGCTTGGGACCCCCTTTCTAGACTAGTATCTGATCATTCTTATGCAAAGACTTTTTTTGATTTTGTTTGAAATAATTCATATTTATATAGTACATTAGTGTTTATAGAATTCTGACTTTACACCAAGCCTTAAATGGAGCTATTAAAAGTATTATTATAATTTCTATTTTTTAGATAATGAAATGAACATTTTGAGGCATTGAATGATTTACCCAAAACCACACTGCTAATACTTTTCCTTCCCTCACTCTGATGTGTTGCCTGTTGAAAATAACAATAGCAGGAGATATTTATGACCCAAGTGAGTGAATGTTTAATGCTGAAACTTTAGTTTAAGGCTTTTAAGAGATATTCTGAAGGCATTTGTCCTTTATTCTCTGGACACCATTGAAATAATTTGCAATAATAGCAGTAAGAATAGATTTTAGCTTGGATAATTATACAGGAATATCATCATTTTGATTTTGACCTATGAATTCATCCATATAGAACCATCCACCCCATCCTGAGGCAGATCAACAAACCATCTAACATCCATGGTCTTAAATAGCTATAGAGGAGTACTGTGTAGTTAATTGATTTGTCCATGTTCATTATATATCACAAGCAGATCTCAAACCTAGATCTTCCTGACTCCAAAGACAGTTCTTCATCAACAATATTATATTGCCTCTCACTGCTTATTTATTATCCTTATGTTTCCATAATATAAATTAGATAAGATTATAAGGGAAATCAATCATATTGAAATATTGTTACCAAATATTATATTATATTTTATTAAATTATTATTAAACAATAATTTTTAAAAGTTCACAGAAATCAGATTAAGAACACTTGTAGAATATATGTAGCTCTAGATTTAAGTTTTACTGAAAACAGGATTCTGAAAGACAAGAGGAGAGTCTATTTGTGGCATAAAGACAATCTGGAATATAATGATGGGATGAGAAATGGTGTGTCATGTAGGAGAAACAGTAAGACTACTAGTTTGGACAAAGAAAAGCCATGTATAATAAAGCAGGAGATATTGGCTATGGTGGGGTGATGAAGAGTTGTTTTTTTTTTTTAATTAAACCCTTACCTTCTGTCTTGAAGTCAATACTGTGTATTGGCTCCAAGGCAGAAGAGTGGTAAGGGCTAGGCAATGGGGGTCAAGTGACTTGCCCAGGGTCACACAGCCAGGAAGTGGCTGAGGTCAGATTTGAACCTAGAACCTCCCATCTCTAGGTCTGGCTCTCAATCCACTGAGCACCCAGCTGCCCCCAATGAAGAGTTTTTAATGTGAAATAGGGAAGCTCATTTTTGAATCTTGAGGTGATGGAGAGCCATTGGGCTTTGAGGGGAGTGTACATGTGTGAAAGAGAGCAGGGGAATATATGACAAAACTTGTGCTCGAGTGAAATGACTTTGGAAGCTATGTGGAGGATGGATTGGAATGGAAAGATGAGTTAGCAGGATTTTGCAATAGTTCTAGTGGATGAGGACCTGTTCTGAGTGGTGGTTATACCAGAAGAAGGGAATGTCTATAAGAGATGTTATTAAGGTAGAAATGACAAGATTTGGCAGTTGAATGGATATAACAGTGTGTGGAAGTGAGATGCCCATTGAAGCATTGCCCAAATATAATTATATATTAAATTTGATCTAAAAAAAATACTTAGAATTTTTAGGTTACAAATCTATCTCTTACAGGGTAGTCATGTTGCCCTGGTCATTGGAATAACAGAGTCTAAACTCTACTTTCCTCACCTACAAATGAGAAAAAAAAAATCTTCCCCAATTACCTATTAACATGGGCATTCTCCAGTTTCCTAAAATGTAGATCCCAGGTTTAGGGTGAAGATAAAAGAATTAATTCACTAGACAAAAGTGAGTTAATTAAAAAAATGAATGAAATATTAGGGCCTCCCTCAGGGACCTCAGGGAGTTAGGGGGATCAACCTTTCTTTAAGGGAATCAGATGAGATGTCACTATCTGCTCACAGAAAACTTGAAATTTCTGAATCTTTTTTTTCTTTCTTTCCAAATTTCTTAATGTATTGTATTTGTTGCAGAGTGAATTTGTAAGCACACCTGCAGTTTGATGTTTGCGGAATTGGCAATTATGATGATGTACCATTGAAATAAAACTTTGCTGGAAAGAAATTAACTAGTGAAAACAATGATGTGCTAAAAACTATTATTTTGTCAGACTTTCCATTCATCAGAATTGCAATTAATCCCTTCCTCTCCTTCACCATTGTGGTGAAAACAAAGCATGATAATCCAGCATCTGGTTATGGATTTAAAGAGGGAAGACTGCCATTCTTTCATAAAACTTTCTAAGCACTTTGTTTACATTATAAGATGAGATAGTTAATTATTTTTTCCTAGTGCTCAGTGTTTTATATTTATTGTGATTTAGACTCCAGAGAATTCTCACCCTGAGTATGTTAGTGGTGTTTGATTAAAAATAAAGCACTTAAGACAATTTTTTTTTTCTTGCTCTCCAGTTGCTTTGGAAAACTTGTGATATTTTTATGACTTTTAAAAAGAATAATACTGCAGCATTAACATTCATTTACACTTGGAGATGAAGCTATGAATATTATTTTGTCTGAAGGCAAAAATCAGTATCTTTAGAAGAAAGATAGAGACATTATGTAGTTTTGCTTCTATTGAGAAACTTCACATGAAATTAATATGTTAAAAACAGAAGGGGGCAGCTGGGTAGCTCAGTGGATTGAGAGCCAGCCCTAGAGATGGGAGGTCCTAGGTTCAAATCTGGCCTCAGACACTTCCCAGCTGTGTGAGCCTGGGCAAGTCACTTGACCCTCATTGCCTAGCCCTTACCACTCTTCTGCCTTGGAACCAATACACAGTATTGATTCCAAGACAGAAGGTAAGGGTTTTAAAAACAAAAAAAACAAACAAAACAAAAAACAGAATATTCAAATGGAAGTCAGGAGCTTTGAGTCAGCTAAGCCACAACTAAGGTAAGGTTCATTAGGGCTTTCCCTTAGGGGAAAGAAATTCAGAAATCACTAATATCACTTATATTTTCCTTGGTCAACAGAGGAAAAAATGTTTTTACTTTTTTCACTTATTTTTCATATGTCCCTCAACTGACTCATTTCCTACTACCTATAAACATACTTATCTCTCCTATACAACCCCCACCCCCCAAAAAAGAAAAAAAAATCTCATTTGATCCTTCCAGCCCTGCTAAAATGTCATCCTATTTTTCTTCTTTTTTTAAAATAAACTCTTTTTTAGTAAACTCTTCCCTTTTCTAGTAAATTCTTTAACAAGGTCATCTATAACAGGAACTTCCACCTCTTACTCTCTTCTTAACCCTTTATAATCTGCTTTCCAGATTTATCATTCCACTGAAACTGTTCTCTCCAAAATGACTAATGGTCTCTTACTTGCCAAATTCAATGCCTTTTCTCTATCCTCTTTCCTCCTTGATGTTCTTTTGTCTCCAGGTTTTGGGGACCTTCCTCCTTCCTGGGTCTTCTCTTACCTATTCGACCCCTCCTTCTCTGATTTTTCTTCTCCTTTGCTGGATCCTCCTCAAGTGATGCTTTTTAACACTAGGCATCCCTCAGGGTTCTGTCCTGGGCCATTTTCTCTTCTCTCTTCTATACTACTTCATGTGTTGATCTCTCATTAGCTTCCATGGATTTATTTACCATCTCTGTGCCAAGGATTATCAAATCTTTCTGATCTGCCCCAATCTCTTTCCTGAGTTCTCATTTGACACCTCCAAGTTGCTTTTAGACACCTCAAATTAGATGACCAATATCTTAAATTCAATATGCACAAAAGACAATTCATTATCTTTCCCTACCTTTTCTGTACTATAGAGGGCAATGACACTGGTTCAGTCCTAAGGCTGCTGGGAGCCATCAGGCCATGATGCCTTGATAGAGTCTCACATGGTAGCTAAGGAGGCCACAGAGTGGCCCTTGGCAAGAAGTGATTGCCCACTCAGTCCCCCCTACATGACCTCTCTCTCATCAATGACCCTTACCTATAGAATTGACATGACTATCATTCCCCCAGAAGGAATAATGCAAGAGCAAAATACCTGTACCCTAATTCCCCAAAAGATCAGACCCTCAAATCCAACCCCAAAAGATGATCATGGGTTAACTTTTATTCAGGTACATAATCCCCAGTGAAACCGTAGCTACAAGCCAAGTCAAGTCCAGAACTTTCCTACTCACAGAAATGTATTCTCATGAAGTCAGCACACAAATCATTCATAAAGGCCCATATAAAACATACAGGTACACCAAGCTTCAATATGCCTCAGTGACTCGACTTCACAAACCAGTAGCTCGCCAGTGGGAAACTCCCTAGTAAATCCTGAAAAATGACCAGTCTAATAATAAATTTGAATTCTGTTCCCAGCACCCCTTAACCTCAATGATATGATTGTTGAATTGTCTTTTAAAAATTCTTGATTGATTATTCCCTTTTATTAAAAGCAATAAGTAATTTTCCTTGATTGTTTGTAAACTCAAAACTCCTCACAGGCTAATGAGAAAATTAAGCCACCTGTGAGGAAATCATTTGTCTTGTATACTGTCTATAATCACAATAAAAAATATAGAATGCTAATCAAGTGATTTGTTAAAAGTTAATGTATCACTTTTCCAATTATTTTTCTTTGAGCATGTGTGTTGGGTAATGTATCTGTGTGCCAAGAAAATGGGTATAAAAATAAACACCAAGTCTGGGGATGGTGGAGCAGCTATCAGATACAAAGCATTCACATGGCCATAAAGATACAGCTGCCTTCCAGTTGTTATTTTCTTTTCTGATGGTTTGCCAACTGTCAGGAACCCCTGGAGTCTCAAGTGAGGCTAGACCTTGCCTATGGCATAAGGCTAACTTGGGAGTCATCCTGGAATTTTCACTCTCTTACTCCTTTATACAAATGGTCACCAAAACAGTTGATTTTACTTTTGTATCATCTCTTGGTGACCCTCTCATCACTCTGGTGCAGGCTCTAGTCATGCCATGCCTTGATTAGTACAGTAGCCTGCTTTGAGTCTTTACCCACTCCAATCCATTCTTCATTCAGCTACTAAAATTCTTTTCCTTAAACATAGGCCAAATCCCATCACTCATCTATCAGTCTTAAGTCTTACTCTCTGATATATACTTTTCAATTTAAGGACATTGACCTGTTGGCTATTCTATGAAAAAAAAAAATTGTTTTTTAGCCCTGGGAATTTTCTTTGGACAGCCTCAAGTTTGAGAACTCTCATTCAGTACTCATTATTAATTTTTTTTCTAGATATGATTCACCCCCTCCTCTTCTGATTAAAAAATATTATGGTCCTTCAGTTACTTTATTTTAATCTTCTTTTAAGGTGGCCTTATTCCCATTAACTTTTGTTCACTTATTTCTGATCTTTTCATTTACTTATCACTTTCCCTTTGGATTTTTTTTAATTAATTTCTTTTTTCTTCTGCTTTTATCTGGTTAGATAATTCCCCTCAAATGCTCTTTCCTTTCAGTCAAGTAAATTTCTCATTCCTCTTTCTCATCCTCTCATTCTCATCCTTTCAACTAAGCTCTTTTATTTTTTTTTATTTCATTTTTGTGCCTCTTGAGAAAGGGTTTATCTCGTTTTCTTTTTTATCCATCCTCTAATGTAGAGCCTCATTCTCTGATTCATTATACTATAATTATCTGGTCATTTTCTGTATTCCTCATGTAATCAAAGCTTCCAAGGCATCCATTCTAAACTGTCCTTTTTCTGCTACTACTTTATAGAACTTGCCTTGTCAATTCCACTTTTCCATTGTGCCCACCTTCCAGAATGACGTACTGCTCCATGATTATATCCCTTTCCACCAAGTCCCTGATAATATAGCCTACCATTGATCTATACTCTCCCTGGCTTGCCTTTCTTTCCTCATTAGATATAAAACTTCTCCCTGAGTTTGTGCTCCCCTATTCCCTCAGGTACCAGTTACTTCAGAGATTCAAATTCCCTTTTCTCAACATGGGATGTCTAAATTTTGCAATCTTCAAATGCTTCTAAACCATACCTAGTCTTAAGTCTCTATCTCCTTTCTCACATTATTTTTCTTCATCCATAGGAGCATTCATTAGAGTGGATCCCTCCCACTTCAAAAGTAAAACCTACTTCCTTTCCCTTCCTTTTTAGCCCTTCCTTCCTCCCACCTCCTCACTAATTCCCCTTCAGACTCTTTTCTTACTGAGACCATAAGTATTATTGTTTCATTGCTAGTCAATTTGACCATACTTTGTATTTTCTTGTCGCACCCTCTCTACCTTTTTCATATTCCCTCACATTTTTTTATATAGTAAGAAAATAACAAAAAACCCAGAACACATTGATTCATCTATAAGCAGATTATTCCCAGGTTCTGTCCATAATGCCCCCAGTCTCTTGACTTGACTTCACTTCTATCTCCTTGTGTACATTTGGAAAGAAGTCTCTTCCTGATTTGTCTGCTGTCATATTTTCTTTCTATTATATAGTAGTGGTAGTCTCTCGGTGACCGAGAATGACAATTGTCTTTGTGCAGTTTCATCTACGGTGTACCCTCATGTGGCTTTGGAGTCCAAAGGCTGAGGCGCACAGTTTGTGGCACATGGGGCCTGGGACGCCAGTTGTTACGGGAGGTGCGGCTGTGGCCTGGTGTCGGCGTTCACGCAAAGCGGCAAGACGTCGACGTCGCTCATCTTCAAAGGGGGTGGCGGCCTGGTGAATGTGGGCTCGTCAGCTGCTTCTGTCAGAGGCAGCGAGTTCTAGTGGCTTTGGTGTGATGCCAGCCCACTTCAAGTTGGACTTTAGCTGATCCTTGAATCTTTTCTTTGGTCGGCCTTGTTTCCCGAGTCCAGCTGACAGTTCCCCATAGAATGCCTGTCTTGGTATTCGCGGTGGGTCCATGCGGATGACGTGTCCAGACCATCGTAGCTGGGTTCTGAGGACCAGGACTTCGATGCTGGTGGAGTTGGCTCTGTCGAGGACTTCCTGGTTGGTGATTCGGTCCTGCCATCGGATCCTCATGATTGACCGGAGGGAGCGTTGGTGGAATTGCTCCAGCTGCTTCATGTGCTTCTGGTACAGTGTCCATGTCTCACAACCGTACAGGAGCGAGCTGAGGACCACTGCTTTGTACACTTTGAGCTTCGTCGCAGTGCTTACACCGCTGTGTTGGAGGACTTTGCAGCGCAGCTGCCCGAGTGCCTGGCTGGCCTTTTGGATCCTGGCATTGATCTCATGGTCTAGGGACCCGTCGTTGGCGATGGTGCTGCCCAGGTACTTGAAGGTGTTGACATTAGAAAGCTGCGTGCCGTCG
This sequence comes from Monodelphis domestica, assembly GCF_027887165.1. Lineage (NCBI taxonomy): Eukaryota > Metazoa > Chordata > Mammalia > Didelphimorphia > Didelphidae > Monodelphis > Monodelphis domestica. The sequence goes on from NC_077232.1 coordinate 35,804,843, forward strand.
ATTGTAATGCACGGCTGGTTCGTTGGCCTCCCTGGTGCAGGTTGGAACAGCACCTCTGTTTTGCTGAGGCTGATAGTCAGGCCAAACAATTTTGTTGCGGTGGAGAACCTGTACACAATGGTTTGGAGATGATTTTCTTGGTGGGCCATGAGAGCACAGTCATCTGCGAAGAGAGCTTCCAGGATGAGTCTCTCTGTTGTCTTTGCTTTTGCAGTCGAATAGTGAGCCATCCAGTCGGTATTTGATGTAGACACCCAGGTCTAGATCCATCACAGCATGTCGTAATACTTGGGTGAAAAATTGGTTGAATAGTACCGGAGCGAGGACACAGCCTTGTTTCATGCCATTGGAGACATTGAAGTGATTGGAAGTCTCTCCACCAGATAGGACTTCCCCTGTCATGTCGACATGAAAGAGCTGGATCAGTTTGACGAATTTTGCTGGGCAATCGAGCTTGCTGAGGATCACCCACAATGCGTCCCTGTTCACTGTGTCGAACGCCTTTGTCAGGTCTATGAAGACAATGTAGAGACTCAGGTTCTGCTCAAGGCATTTTTCCTGCATTTGCCTCACCATGAAGGCCATGTCGATGGTGCTGCGATCTGGTTGGAAGCCACATTGTGATTCAGGCAGGTTCTGCTCTGAAACAGATGACAGGAGTCTGTTGAGTATAACATGGGAGAGGATCTTTCCAGCAGTGGAGAGTAGTGAGATGCCTCTGTAGTTGTCACAGGCTGCTCGTGAGCCTTTGTTCTTGTATAGGGCTACGATGGAGGCATCTCTGAGTTCTTGGGGCATGTCTTCCTCTTCCCATATGCTGGTCAGCACTATGTGGAATGCCTGGAGCACCTTTCCCTTTAAGGCCTTGTACACCTCAGTTGGGATCCAGTCTTTACTGGTTTTTTTTTCTTTTTTTGTGACATTGGTTATTGCAGATTCATGTTTTTCTATTCTGTCCATTATTTTTGTTGTAGAGGCCATACATTCTACTCTCATGATTCTCATTTTTCTTTTGATGTACCCAAGAACAGCATGTTATGGTTCTACATTCTCCTTACATCCTCTGTCTCTTCCATTGTTGATTTGTTTTCCATTATTTCACAGTTATTGAAACCATATTTCTTTCTGTTGTGAATGTTTGTTTTTTTTTTGTTGTTGTTAATTTATCTGCATATATTCAAGTCTTTGAGTTTTTCCTTTTCTCTTAATTTTCTCTTTTTGTTCACTTTCTGACTCTCTCCCTTCTGATAGTAGTTTCTTTTGGGGTTGCATCTATCTCATAGTATCTCAGCCTTGTCCCATATTGGGCAGTTCCCATTTCACCAGTCTATATCTCTGTCCCAAGTGACTTTTGGGGAGATAAAACTGACCTCAAGTGGATGCTGAGTTCTTTTCCTCAGGCTTAGTGAAACACTATACATCCAGAATTCCCTCACCTCACCATCTCCAATATTACAACCTGTTTTATTCCATCTTTTCCTCAGTGCCAACACTTTAGAATTTTGTAGAGCTGGTGTTCCAAGATTAGTTTCTGTAGTCTGATCTCTCGGACTCTGGGAGGAAAGGAGAATGAGCTGAGGTATTAAGCTTTATTGCAAGCCCAAACTTGTTCTGTTCCATTCTCTAAGATCTTCTGCTCTCCTTCAAAAATCTTTTGTGGCACAGACAGTTATCTGCCAGAAGTGCTGGTGGTCTTTTGCAGTCCCAATGAGCTTCTCCTAAAGGACTACCAAATGAATGATTATTGTGTCCAGACAAAACTTCTGTAATCTGGACACTTTTTATATCATTGGAAAGTAGTGAGTGGACCTACAATGAGGGTTGGGTTTTGTTTTAAGCCTCCAAATCTGATCCTTGGCTCACTTAGTGCATTCTCTATATTTTGGAGGTAGAGAAAGTAAACTGAGTGAGTTTAGGGACAGTAAACATCATTTCTTGCATTTTGAAGTTTGGCTTGATTTGCTTTAATTATTCTGTCTGTCCTATATTATAAAGATAGTTGAAACTGCATTATCTTTCATGCATAATTTCTATTTTGGAGAGGTTTGAAAGGTAAGGAGAATCAGAGAAAATGTCTAATTTTCCACCTTTTTGCTCACCTGTGTTTTTGCATCTCCTGATTTTCATAAGCAGACAGAAATTGGATGTTTGGATGAAAAATAACCCTACTATGAGTTCAAATCTGGCCTCAGACATTTCCTAAATGTGTGACCTGGGGCAAGTCATTTAATTCCCATTGCTTAACTCTTATGACTCTTCTGCCTTGTAACCAATACTCAGGATCAAGTCTAAGACAGAAGGTAAGTAATTGAACAAATTCTAGAAATTATAGTAACAATAAAATAGCCCAGGGAATGTGAGTATCTTGATTTTTCTTGTCCTGTGCAATTGTCTACTAACAGCCCAGTCCTCTTTTTCCCTATCAACCTCCCCTTCTTTTTTTATTAGAATATTGTAACATCAACCCAATTTTCATAGGATATATTGAATTATAAAGAGAGCTGATTAGATATTTCTGTAGTGCATGTTATGCCATCAATTATGACACAATTGCGCACCCAACTGTGATGTTCATATGTTGATAAAATTCCAGAAAAATGGTTCCTGGGAGATTTGGCAGAGTTGGTAGACCCCAATTCATGATCTTTTCAGCATGTACTATGAAGACTTCTTTGTGGTCGCCAAATTATAGGTTTTCTAGGACCTGGGAACCTGAGGCTGTTGTAACCAGCTCCAAGGCTAATCCATTTAATTCTCTATAGGGTTGGGGAGGCTACTCAGCATATAAGATATGATGCTAGTTGGGACCTTCTGTGGGTGAAACTACACCCACAGTTTTAGTTTTTTAATTTTTTAAAAAATTTAAATATAAATTTAAATTTAATTAAAAAATTAAATGACAACCTAGGGATTTGGCAATCCAGAGATCATTCCACTTGATGGATTTCTGTTATACCAGTTGATGTGTTCTTAAGAAGGGGCTTTAGAGTTATGTCTAGCTGGGGAACCCTGATAACAGTGACATCAACATTTACCAGAGAAATTTAGTAGAAGGGTCAGAAGAGGGAAGAGGATATTGCTACCTGTGGCAAGGTAAGGAAGAAGGCTAGACCCCAGGGAAACAGCATCTGGAACTGGGACCCCTTCTTTCATCTCTACTCTCACCAGATTCATGTTCAGGTTCATTGTTTCAAGTGATCCTGTGTTTACCTTCCCAAAGAAGGCTCTGACTTCTGCCACTACTCTCTCGAATTTGAAGGCTGCAGTGCCTCTTTTTCTTGGCAGAAATACTGAGATTTCTTTTTTTCAGAAAGCTTTCCCTGGTGGGTAATGTGAACATAAGTATTTGAGGTCCTTTAAACAGGGCAAGCGAGAACATTTTGCATCATGAAGCCCAGATGTGAATAACATTTATTTTTTTTTTGGAAGTTCTATTTCATTGTCCTCTCTGCCTGGGCTATATTAGCCTTTTAAATTGGGTCATCAATCTCTGAAATCCAAATCTTCAAAACACATTTTCACCTGAGGCAAAGGGGAGTCACTTAACATTTTCTGCTGAATTAGATAGGTCATTCTCTCTAGCCAGCGTGGGAAACTTTTGCCATCCCTTTATTTTGATTTTTATGAAGGGTGAGGCTTCCTAAAGAAGAAGCAATTTATAAATCAATGCAAGTATTTTGAACCATCATTTTTCCCCATTAGGAGATAGGTTTCTGGCATATGTACATACATGAGCTGACCATTCTCAGTAACATTATTCCTTCTTTGAATGCCCGGCAATGACAAATATTTATGATTCTTAATGGCTTTCATGTTAATCTTTATGATTTCTTTTTTAGTTTATACCTATTTCAGAGAGAGAGAGAGAGAGAGAGAGAGAGAGAGGAGAGAGAGAGAGAGAGAGAGAGAGAGAGAGAGAGAGAGAGAGAGAGAGAGAGAGAGAGAGAGAGAGAGAGAGAGAGGAAAGAGAGGAAAGAGAGGAAAGAGCCAGGAAATCTATGGATATTTTTTGGAATTTTTCTCAATTATCTAATATTAGTAACACAAAGTATTCCCATTTGAGAAACTTATACCTAATAGACAAAGGCCAATATTCAAGCTGATGGATTCTTCTGATCCTATAATCACCATTTTACTCTCTGTTCATGAGCAAGGGGAAGAGGATAGAATGCCCAAATGACAAAATATGGGACTTTTTTTAGATAAAAATATATTATTGTCCACAAAGGTTTGTAGGAAAGTAGGAGCTTCAATATTACCAAAGCAGGTGCATTATCCAAGCATTAAACTGTGGTGTTACTATGTCAATTTGATTAATAATTCAACAAGCGTTTATTAACTGCCTACTCTGTACAAAGACAAAGAAAGAAAAAAAAAACCTCAACTGCATCAAGTAACTTACATTCTCTTGGGGGCAAAGGAGAAGTTGATGTGTGATAGAAGAGTACTAACAACTTATGGAATCAAGAAAAGCTTCAGGAAAGAGGTGGGATCTGAGTTATATCTTGAAGGCAATTATAAGGATTGTAAAAGAAGAGGTTAGAGGGAGATATGTTCCCAAAAGCGTATACTCCATATTGTCAAATCTATGACTTTTCAGAGGCAAATGATGTGTAGAAAGAACACTGGCTTTGGATTCAGAGGATCCATGTTTATTTCCTGTCTTTATCACTTACTCTTTCTGTGATATTGGACAAGCTATTTGTTATTACTGAGTTTCTGTTTTTTCATAAAAAAATGATACCATTCTAGCTCTTATTGTATGAGCCCATTAATATATTTTCTCTTGCATGTTAATAATACCCTTCCTTCTTTGCCTCTCTTTTTATTCATTTCCTTCTCGGAAAAAATTTTATTCTTCTACCTCCCCAATCCCTACTCCTTCAACCCTTCCCATATTTTTTCTCCCACCCTTCTAAGTTTCCCTCCCTTGTCTCCTTTCTTCACCCTTCTAGGTTTTAATCTATTTATCCTTCTATGTGACTCAGAAATTATTAGTCATCTTTAGGTTTATTCTCTAGTGATCAGAGAAAAAGAAACTATTATTTAATAGCAGCTTTCTTTGTGGTGGTAAAGAAGTAGAAATTGAGGGGTTGTCCATCCATTGGGGAATGGCTAAATAAGTTGTAGCATATGATTTTTGATGGTCTACTACTGAACCATAAGAAATGAGCAACAGGTTAATTTTAGAAAAAACAAACATAGAATGATCTACATGAAATTAGGAAGAATGAAATGAGCAGAATCAAGAGAAAATTATGTATAGCAATCAAAATATTGTTGAAGAATGACTTGTGAATGTTTGCTTCTAGAAAAAGACCCCACAAATAGAAATAAATGAGAGTGTTTTATATATACATATATCTTTTTGATCAAATGATGTCTTCTCTAAAGTAGAAAGGGGTAGGGAGACAGGGAGTTAACTGAGTATTTTAATGTAACAAACAAGAATATATATATATATATGCATATAAATGGAGAGAGATAGATAGAGACAGAGAGGCAGGAGAAGAAAAATGCCCTTCCTTTATAGATCTCACACATAATTTTGTTTTGCTATTATGTATTTATGTATTTTATCACTGTTGTTATTGAATCCATTGATTTATTACTGATTCATCTATTCTAGAATTTATATATATACATACATATATAATTTTTAAAATGAAAAATATCAGAATTCAAAATAATGTATAAGTGAATTTTGGGAAGAAAAAATAACTTTTTCTCAATATAGGCTATTTTAATGATCATAAAAATGCCAATAATTAGGGAGGATGAGAGGGCAGGGAATAGGGAATAAGGGAAATTAAAACCAATTCAATAGAAAAGCATCTAATTTGAAACATTTAATTCCTAGCTGAAATTGTTCTTTAGTTCATGGGTAAGGGGGCTAGTTGGCATAGTTGATAGAATGCTGGGCTTGAAATCAGGAAGACTAATCTTCCTAAGTTCAAATATGACCTCAGTCACCTATTAGTTGTGTGACTCTGGGCAAGTCACTTAACTCTGTTTTCTTCAGTTTCCTTATCTGTACAATGACCTAGAGAAGGAAATGGCAAATACTCTAGTATTTCTGCCAAGAAATTCCCAGATGGGATCACCCAGAGTCAGACCTGACTGAGGAATGACTGAATAACAAATTCTATGATTTAGCTTCAAGAATTTAGGACTTTATCCTGAATAGGAAATGATCTAGGTCTGAGCTTCTGGTCCTAATGTGATCTTAAAACTCTATACTACTGGGCAAGTGACTTTACTTATAATTATTTTTTTTAATCCTTACCTTCTGTATTGGAATAAGTCATAAGAATAATATGGCAGAAGAGACATAAAGTCTAGGCAATTGGAGTTAAGTGACTTGCCTAGGGTCACACAGCTAAGAAGTATTTGAAGGCAGATTTGAACCCAGGACCTCCCATCTCTCCTCATTGAGCCACTTAGCTGCTCCAACTTTATTTCTTTGATACAAAATGGGGATAATAATATTGGCACTATTTTCTTCCCAGAATAAGAAAGGTCATTTGAAAACTTAGAGCATGACACAAATAGTGGTGGCAGTAGTAATAGATGGTAGGGGGAGTTAATAGTGGCAGTTTGATAGTGAATAGAACACAGTCTAATTTTGGATTGAGATGAATTGGGTTCAAATCTTACTTTTGACTTTTTTTGCAACTCCACTTAATGAACTGGAAATAATGTGAGCATTTTTGTGAACAAAGAATAAAAGGAGCAATCAGGGAAAGAGTGGGGGATTGTGTATGAGCTTCAAATCTCTACTACAAACAGTTTGCCTCTTTTTAACCAACCATTTAATAAATTCAACATGCTTGTTTTGAAGCTGTCATGCTTATTTGTGTTCATTCACCTTCCCTGTCTCATGGATGCCCTTATCTTTTCTTCTGTTTTTAAAAAAGAAATGCTACATCCCAATCATTCTCTCCCTCCCACCCCAGAAACCCTCCTCTAATTTACAAACCCCAAACTCTTCCTTCTGTCAAGTAAGCCCTGTTTATCAAACCACATGCATGTCATTCCTGAAGTCAGATATACCATGTTTGCATTTTGCAATCCTCATTTTTTTTCTGCCAGGATGTGGGGAGCATGCTTCATTATTGGTCTGCAACTGGCCATTGCATTTATCCAAGTTCTTCAGACTTTCAAAGTTGTTTCCTTTACATTCACTATATATATAGCCAATTCTACTCATTTTAGTCTGCTTCAGTTCACACAAATCTTTTCATATTTCTCTGAACCTATCTTTGGTGGTTACTTATGTTGCACAGAGATTCCATTCATTCATATTGCAAAATTAGTTTAATTGTTTTCCCAACTGAGGAGTCCTCCTTTTTTTTTTCAATTGTTTGCAACCAGAAAAGAGAATGAGAGAGTGAGGGCAAGTGAGCAAGAGAGAGAGAGAGAGCAAGTGAGGGAGAAAAGGAGAGACAGAGACAGAGAGAAGGAAAGGCAAACAGACAGACAGACAGAGAGAGAGAGGCAGAGAGAGAGTAAAGGAAAGAAGGAGAGAATGAGAGAGTGAAATAGAGAATGAGAGAATGAAATAGAGAGAGAAGGAGAGAATGAGAGAATGAAATAGAGAGAGAAAGAAGGAAAAAAGAGAATGCGAGAGAATGAGAGAATGAAATAGAAAGAGAAATGATATAAATATTATATATAGAAGTTCTTTCCCTCTGTCTTTGTCCTTTGTGTGTAAAGCTAGTAGTAGTGTCATCCAATCAAAAAGTATGCACAATTTAGTGATTTATGCTGATATAGTTCCTTTTGACTTTACCTAAATCACATATTGGCTATATGACTAAAGACAAGACCCTTTCTTTTTGGTGCTTCTTGAAGTTTATTAGATACCGAAGAATTGGCAGCCTATATTGGAAGTATTTACATAAAAAAAATCAGACTGGAACCATTCCCAAATGTCTTCCCTCCAGCAAATATTATGAATATATATTACAGCATGTTGCACACACATATACATATAAAAACATGCATATATATATATATATATATATATATATATATATAATGCCTTGCAAAAAAAATTTAATGGTGATACCCATTGTAAGGATTCATTTGACCTGCAGGCAGCAGATATCTAATCCTGCTATGGAAGTATCTAGTGGGAAGAAAATGATTCTTTTCTATTAGAAATATAGTTTCTTCATCATAATGCAAACACCAACAACTTGGAAATGGGTTCTGATCAAGGACACTTGTAATGCTCAATGAAATTGTGCGTCAGCTACAGGAGGGGTGGGGGGAAGGGAGGGAGGGAAATAATGTGATTATTTGTATTTTTTTATTTGTATATATAAAAATTATTGTATGTATATAATAGTATTAATATATATTTAATATAATATAATAAACATAATATAATATAATAAATAATAATAAATAAAAATTAAAAAAATAATATAATATAATAAATAAAATATATATTAAAATATGCAACTATTTGTATATAATTCCACAATTGTAATTGTGGAAAGGAAACAAAACCGACAGTTTGTGGGGGAAGGGCCCAACTGGGAGTGGCAGTTGGGTATTGTGACTAGCACTTCCTTTCTGCCAGGTGGGACTTGCTTCTGGGTGTTGGAGGAGAGAGGAGCTTGTTCAGCCCAGTCTGGAGTGGCATGCTCTTCTTGGTTCAGTTGGAAGTTTTAGACCCAGTTGCTTCTGAAGCTTAGACCTGTTCTTGTTTGCTTTCTATTTACTGATAAGATTCTGAAGTATACAAAACTGGACTGATATAGAGGAGAAGCCTTACAGAGTATTGGATAATTTCTCTGTGGGCAATTGTTTGAGGGGAAATGATAAAGATTCAGACAGGATTAGAAAAATTGAATAGATTGCTATCTATACCATTGATGAAAGATCATTAGATTGTGGATTTCTGAATGTATGGAAAGAAATATTTTTTATTAAAATTTGGGAATAACATCAAAGTTTGATGAATAATTAAGGATTAGTGAAGAAGAAACTATTTTTATGTTTAAGGAATTCTTTAAGATCTTTTTCAGTGAAACCACCTTTAAATGGATATAACTAGTACCCCCTGCCCCATCTCTCTGTCTGCTCTTCTCCCACTCTCTCCTCTCTCTCTTTATACCCCCCCAACTCCATTCCTGCAAGTCAGCACATTATCTTTACCTTAAGGGTCTTAGAGAACTATCTAGAGCAATCTGAGGTTAACTGACTCACCCAGATCCATGTATCCTCTATGAATCAGAATTGGATATTGAATGGATATTGAATCTATGACTTCCTGGCTCTAACACTAGTTTTCTAACCACCATACCCTTTTACTTGTCATATTTGTTAATTTAAAAGAAAAAGAAAAAGTCTGCAAAATCCATGGCTTTTATCTGGAGGTGAGCTTAATTGTGAACTTGAAACATAAAATGATGCAGTCCAGACATCAGTGAATCCATTGGCACTGAGGGACAGTACATATTAATGCCAGGAAAAGTGCCAGAGGAAGAAAAATCACCTCTTGAGTATTGAATATGTCTACAATGATAAGAGGATGTCAAGTATCAGAAATAGATATGGAATAATTGGAACTTCTATGCATAAACAGGGAGCTAGATATAGATTTGCTGTTTTTGTAATTCCTACAATAGATTCAAATGCAAATATTTGTTGAGCATCTACTTTGGACTAGGCATTGGTGCTAATATCTTAAAAGCTTGTTTGAATTGCATACACTCTGGGTTATCCCCCTCTGATCTTCTGAAAGGGAATTGTTTCTCTCCTCAATTTTAATTTTCATTTTTTTTAAAAATTAAAGATGGTGCTGCCTCTGCCATTACAATGGGAGAGTACAAGGAAGGAAGTTAATATTAGGACACTGGAATTGTGGGAATTGGAATAAAGAATGAGATTTCCATAACTATACCCTTCTTTGTATTGTAATGTAGAGGGTTAGGGGCTTAGGACACATCTTGAAGCATAGTCTTTATTCTGAAAAAATCATTCAGTCTTTCTGGAGGAACAAAAAAAAATCCTTTTACCTTTGTCTTGGAGATATTTCATGAGAACAATCCCAGCATCTAGCTCTTGCTTTTTAACCTTAGGTTTCTATCTCTGCCCTCTCCCATGATCTCCTGCCAAGCAATCAATGGGATGCTTGTTTCCATCTACAATGCAGAATTGAGTAGAACAAGAATTCACTATTAATCTGTATTTTCAGTCTGACTTTCCCAATCATGATTCTGTGTGAGTTTATGCCAAGTATTAAACTGAGTGTGCCCACTGCCCATCTGACCTTTATGGTGAACCTATCCTGGGAACAGGATAGGAGAAGTTCAAAGCCTTATGGCTAAATATGTCTCTGGAATGAGACCCTGGGACATGTCCCTTAGTTTTCTCTGACATGATCAGAGATGGAAAGGGAAGGGAAAATGGCATCCTTCATAGTTTTTACCAGCTATCATTCATTGGAATTATCCAGCATTCATTCACTGGAAATGACTTCATGTGAATTCTTAATTCAAGCTCTCCATGCTTCATGGAGTCATCACTGTTGAAATAGAATCTCCACTGACTCTGGACTTTGGCAGAGACAGTCTTCATGAATTGCTGTGCCCAAAAACATGTCATCGTCTGATAGTCAAAGTGGTGATGATAATATCTCTGAATTTAGTCCAGTCCTTGGATGACAATTTGCATTATACTATTTGAAGTGGCCCATACTTGAAGTCATAGATTTTCCAAGAATTCACAGATGGTCTAGGCTATGCCAAGACATGTGGGCATGAGCCTCATTAGCCCTTCCTCTGATGACCATGCACCATATACAACTTCTTGAAGTCTTTCCATCTTTGGAGGACTAGGAAATTACATCAGTTTGCCACTACAAATTTCAAGAACTCCTGGAATTCCCCATATCATGAGGCATCAGAAATGGGTCTTAGCAGAGCATGTCTTTGATATCTATCATTTCCCCCTTGAAATATGTTGATTCAACTGTGGGCATACTGCTATAGAAAAAATATAAATAACAAAGCCCCTTACTTTCTAATAAACCCATGAAATTAATTTCAGATCCCATTAGGTTTGTCTTCCCAGTCTGTAGAGGCCATTGCTAAGCAAGACTGAATTTGGAACTCATTAGCTTTAAGACTTAAAATGCTATGGTAGCACTAGTATTCTCACTTCTGAATTTTCAGACCCCAGAAGACCTTTATTGCACTCTTTATTTTACAGAGAATAAAAAGATTCTCTTATAACCCTAAACATTCAATTCTAACAGTTTTTCATGGAAATGATGTATGAGTATGTAGCAACTTCATTAGAATGCTTTGAATTGAGAAGGGAAAAATCTGCTCACATTTTGATCTTCCCTGAATAACATTTGACAGGTGGAAATAGTATATGAATAATAGTTAATGGAGAATACACAGCTTTCACATTTCATCTTCCTTCTGAGGATATAAATTCTCATGGGAAGGAACAACATATTTTATTTTATTTTTATGCCTCAGGGAAGAGGAAAATAAATAAAAATTAGTATTTTAGGTGAGGAAAAGATCAATGTGAGATTTGTCTGAAATGTTAAATATTTGGTTTATGATGGATAACTCCTCTTATTTTCTCTATTTTGCTTAAGTTGCTAATGTCAAGAGGATTTTTAAGACAAAATAGCACTGACTCTGCAATCAAATGACTTAAGTTCAATTGCCTTCAACTATTATTACCTATATGAAAATGGGAAAGTCATTTAACCTATTGGAAGCTCAGTTTATTTAACCACAAAATGAGACTAATTGATTGAAAGATTTAAGAACTCTGATCAATATAATACTCCACGATAATTCCAGAGAACTGATAATGAAGTTTGCTACTTATCTCTTGAAAGAGAACTAATAATGAACATCAGAGATAGAATTTGGTAACTGAAGTAAATAGAATTTGTTTTTTTTTTTCAAAAGAAATTAAAAACATGAAATGAGGTATTTCAATTAGATGGTCTCTAAATTCTTCTCAGTTCAAGATCTTATGAACCTATGGTTCAAGATAGTAAAGGATTGGGAAATCAAATTCTCTCCAAAACAAAACAGAAATGATGTAACCTGATGAAATCTACAGGTCAAATCTTTTCTTGAATCATAAATTCCCTACTAAAGCATTGCTAACAAGTGATCTAATCTCAGCATCTCTATATACAGTGATGATAAAAATTATTATATATCTCCAGTCCTCATATCCATCTCAAAGGGAGCCCATTCCATTTTTGTATTTAATCATTATGAAGAATTTCCTTAGATAAAACATAAATCATTTTCCCTGTAAATTTCATTTAGTGGTAAGAGATCTTCCTAGGACCAAACAGAATTAATATTCAACAAGTATTTTTTTAAACATATTATGTTAGAGAAACTATGCTATATGACTGGGTTGTCCCTACATATCTGCACTATCCTAACGGTTTATTCTTTTAGATTATTCCCGTGTGGTTTGAGATCCTCTTGTCAGCATGGTTGCTTTTTTCTAGATGAGGTAAAGGCTGTCAAAACTCCAAGAATAAGACACCCATGACTGGACCCAATATTTCCAATATTTATCTTAAAACTTTTCAATGGCTGATACCAACTGATTTTTCAAGACTGATTGTTCATTATACCTCCACTCACCCACCATACCCTTACCCCCACTCTTATGTTCCTGACAAGCTCATCTACATGCTGTTTCTGTCCCATTTTTCCATGCTTTTGCATAGACTGGTCCTCCAAGACTGAAAGGTTCTCTTCCTCAGCCCCTTCTAGCTTTTTTTCCCAAATATGATCAGGTACCACCTACATCAAGGTGCTTTACTTGTCATTAGTCTCTCCTTTTTCCCCACAATCCCTTACCTGGAATAATATTTGAAAAAAATGAATTTACAAATCAGTTTACATGTTGTTTTACATAGTGAAATGCAAACTCCTTGAGGTCAGGGGGTCTTCCTGGATTTTTCTTTTTTAAAACTCTAGAACCTAGCACAATGGATGCTACCAGTAGACCTTTAATCAATGTTTATTGAATTAGACAGGTTACATCTTGGTCAATATCAGCATGAAGGGCATCCATCTACAAACTCTTTTGGAAAGACAAAAATATTTATAAATTGCATATTTTTCTTTTTCTTCTTAATAGCAAGGGATGATTTTTCCAAGATATCAACAATAGCAAATGGCTGGGAACAGCCTCACAAATTTTTTTTTAATTTTGGGGTGGGGAGCAAGTTGGCTTTCTCTACTCCCCTTTTAGTAGCTAGGACTACAACATTCCAATACCATCAAAAGAAAACTAATCATTTTAAAATAAAACAATAGGATCACTCGGAAAACAACACCATTGTTTGATCTTTATATTTTACTAATTTGAGAACATTCTATTCTGTCGATGAAATTAATGATGGGGAAATGGGGAATCAATGATAGGAAAACTTCCTTGGAAGTGTGTTGAATCAGTCATTAGAATTATTTAAGTCCAGTGAGGTCCAGTCACATAATTGGGCTAGCTCTGAAAGTCCACTGGGCCACTTTGTCTTCATTGTTTCTGGTTATGGTTATTACTCCATTGATCAAATAAAAGTGAGTCACATCCTTTTCTTATAGATTTATTGACACATTGATCATTTGTGAGATTAATTGGGATATCTTGCTTTTTCATGGCATTTGAGTTTTGCTATGGAATCAGGCAGAGGAGATGTGAATGGAGTGTGACCCTTGATGATTTTAATTGAAGGCAGGAATCAGATCTGCCGATGTGTAATTCAGTAGAGCCAACTGAATGTACCTCCATTTGGTATAATAGATACACCGCCATACTTGATTTCTGGAAGTCAGTGTTCAAACACTACCCATTAACTCTCTGTTTGATACTAGGTAAGTGGCTCAACCTCTGTGTACCTCAGTTACCTTATCTAGAAAATAATACCTTCAATACCCAAATTTGGAAGTGTGTAATGAAGCTCAAATGAGGTAATATATGTAGAGGACTTTAAAGGTCTTAAGGCATTTAGTCAATATTAGCTATTGTTATTATCATTATGAATATAGGATCTTGTAAAAGAAAAGGCCAGGAACAAAAAGAAGGCTAGTTGGGCTCGAAAGAGGAATTTTCTAGTAAGGAATTCTTTTCTTCCAGAGTAACAGATCATGTTTATCTGAGGAGTCTCAAAAGGTTTAGTGCAATTTTGAGAGTTTTTAAAATTAATACTAAAGTTGTTTATTTGTTTTTCTTTTACTTAAGCTCAAAATTGCACTAAAACTTTTGGGATCTCTCCTATTTGGAGTTTAAGAGTTTTTTGTTTTTGTTTTTGTTTTTCACAATGATCTTGTAAAATAAGCAGGACAAATGTTTTCTTTCTTTTTTGGCTTATCTAGGATCATATAACATGTAAATTCTAGCATCTGTTTTTTTCCCCAATCCAAAATTAGGTCTTTTCCCCATTATACTAAAGCTGCTTCCACTGATGACCTGGGTAGATAGGATCAAAATCAGGTACCAAATTTTGAGGATTAATGGCTCAAGGAAGGAGCCAATATTCAGTCAGATTCTGTGAGCTGATTGCAAGTTCAATTGGTCTAGGGCTCCATGAGAACAGGAATAAATCAAATTAATGAATAAAAGATCCCATATTATGCCACAGACATGCTTCACGTTAAGTTCCTAAACTGATTGATATTTCCTGATTGAATAGATTACATCAATTAACAATTAGTTACTAAGCAACTACCATGGAGCATTTTGTGTCTTCTTCAGTGCCTGGCAAAGATGACATAAAACTGTCTTTATCCTTACAGTTTACTGGGGAGATAAGAGAGGAAAGCAAATGAGTATAACATATAAGGGAGATCATTGGGGAACCCTCTGATCTGATGGACTGACTAGGAACTTCCCATGAATCTGCTGGGAATATATACTTTGATTCCCTGAGGAGGGTCACATGCCCAAAAGATTAAAAGGTTATCCACATCACCCCATTTATCTCTATAGTAAATAGACAGGAAAAGTACAATATTAAGCCCTGATATCTAAAAGATACTTATTGATTAAGATTAGAAGGGTGATCTAGGTAGTGTAGTACTGTGTGGATCTGGAGTCATAAAGACTTGTCTTCCCAAATTTAAATCTGGACTCAGATACTTCTTGTGTGTTCCTGGGCAAGCCACTTACTCTATCTGCCTCAGTTTCCTCATCTGTAAAATGAGTTAGAGAAGGAAATAGCAAACCACTCTAATACTTTTTCTACCACATGGAGTCATAAGGAATTAGGCATAACTGAACAACATTATTTGTGTCTTAATGAAGTTGATATTAAAATTTGAGAAGGAACAATTTTCACAGTTTACCCTGTTGAACCCTGTTCTCAACAAAGTTCCCACCTTTGGTGATCAAAATAGCATAAGAACTTATATACTTAATTGATAACAAGATCTCCCTTTATTAAAGTATTAAAGTATGAAATTTACATCATATCCAATGTTTGTACTTTTATATAAGCTTCTAGTGAAATCGATTTAAAATATTTTATAGACTCTGGATCCAGTCCATCTGTAAGAAAATGGCAAAAGATTCCATTATCTGTGCCAAGGAGACCCTAAATGGAGTCGTGAAGCATTCGACATGACTGGAAAATGACTGAACTGAATCAGTCCATTTCACAGATAGTGTAGCTATGGAACTTTTAGTGTGGTTGTATTAGAACATACCTTGGAAAGATGCTTTCTTCTTGCAAGTGGCCATAGAATTTTATTTATACACTATCCTATCTTTATACCACCTACCTGAAAAATTCCTAGTTATATACAATTACCCATTGATGGGACCTAACTTGAGAACTAAAGGTTTATTGAAGACCTATTTATCTAAACTCCAAATTCAGACAGCTTGGTAAAGTGGAAAGGAATCTGGTTATGGCATCAGAAGATGTGGGGGAAAATTCCACCTTTGCCATTGGAAAAGACACGTGATCCTTGTGGGTCTTGGTGTTCTCATTTGTCAGATTTGGGAAGGTTGGACTAAAATGTCTGCTGAGGTCCCTTTTATCTCTAAATCAAGATCCAGAGCTGGAGGAAAACTGGAAATCATTGAATATTCCCTGTTTATGCCACTGAGGCCAACCCAGGTTCAGAGTGGTTTTGTTATTACTTTTGGTTGTTGATTATTTGTGTCTAGATCTTTGATTTCATCATATCATTTGCAATAATGCAATAATTTAATTAGCTTGCAAAATATAACAAGATTTAGCATTCATCCCAAAAATGTGAATAGAACCCTGCTTCATATATTTGCTCATGTTTTTTTCTTTTCCCTCACAATGCACACTCCATAGAATGATTGTTTAGTTGTGACTTCTCACAAATATACAAGATCAAATGGCATCAATATTGAGAGAGAACAGTAGTTATATTTAGATGTTAGGAAGAAACTGCTAAGATGATTTTAGGAATTAGGCTAGTATAAGTGTACCACTATCAACACTGTGTAAAAGGATGGATCCTTTGCTGCTTGTACATATTAATTGAAAAATAAACAAAGGTGAAGAAAGCCAAATGAATCAAAGATCAGGCTTGCATTCATTAGACAATTATCTCCCCTTCGTCTCCTATCAACACCCTTAGGGGTTGTCTCCCGGAAATGAAATGCCAAATGAAAAGTTTGAGTGTTCCAATAAGTCATTGTGCTAAAACTGACAAGGAAGGTGAGGGGTGTTTTGTCACTCATCTCCAAGTGGTCAGTGTAGGAATCCTGAAGGGCTTCAATAAGAGACCTAGAAAGAGATTGCTCAGCCCTTGGAATCAGGAGATATGTATTCAAATCTTCCCTCCAGTACCAGTTACAGGTACTTTGATTTTTCCTAATCTAGATTTCCTCCTCTATTAATTGAAATTATATTTGCACTTCCCTCCTCCACATGGTTATGGCAAAGGACAACTATTTGCAAATGGTGTTATATAAGTGCCAGGAATTTACATGATCCTATTCTCATCTTTTTCTATAATGAGGAATTTTGATTTCATAATTGATTAGGTAAAATCATATATCCTAGATATATAACCCCAGATCTTGCCACATCTGGCCCATGGAAACGCCCCCTGATGAAATTAGGCCAACTGGATTTCATGGTTATTGAGCCACAGACTGTCCCAGTCTGAAAGTCTGTTTAATTCAGTACTTTTCACTTCAAATTTATAGCACACTATTCCGGGAGAGCGTCATATCAGCTTTGGATCCCTCTAAGCGTCACTAATGTATTTTCTGTTGCCAATTTGCCTCAAGTGGTTTAGAAGACTATGGATTGTCTATGGTGGATTAACCAGTTTGAAACCTCAGCCAAAGTAGAGGAAAAACCCTTCACATTTCAACTACTTTTCTCTAGAAGCTAGACTTCACAGTGTTTCTATAAAGTCTCTTAATTGATGATATCAGCAAATCTATGAAGCCAATAAGCTTTCCAGTACAAGTCTGTCTGTCTATCTATCTATCTATCTATCTATCTATCTATCTATCCATCCATCCACCTATCTATCTATTCATCCATCCATCTATCTATCTATCTATCTATCTATCTATCTATCTATCTATCTATCTATCTATCTGTCTGTCTGTCTGTCTGTCTGTCTATCTATCTATCTATCTATCTATCTATCTATCTATCTATCTATCTATCTATCTATCTGTCTGTCTGTCTGTCTGTCTGTCTGTCTGTCTGTAGCTATCAATCATCTGCCTGTTTATGTCTTTATCCATCATCCATCTGTCTATCTATATACATATATTCACATTTAATATATGTACACATAATTCTATATTATAGGTTTTATATCTGTATACATAGTTTTATATAATTGACTTTAAAATCTTTGTGTTTATACTTATATATGTTTCAACATAATACACATGTATTATAATACATATACTTATATATGTATTATGCATGTGGGGCACTGGGTGGCAAAGTGTTTAGAGACCAAAGCCTAGAGACAGGAAAACCTGAATTCAAATTAAACCACAAACACTTCCTAGGTGTTATGAAGAGTGAATCAAACTTTGTCTATCAATCAGAAAATTTTAAATTAATCAATCAGAAACTTAAACACCCCTACTTAACACTAAGAAGGAGAGTTCACAAGTCACCAGAGTGGGTGACAAATTCAGAGGCCACTGACCATCCCTTGGGTAGTACTAAGTAAATTGAAAGACTGCAATTGGTTTCCATAAAATGGAGGAAGGGACAGAAAGTGATGTGGATAAAGGACTATAAAAAGTCCTGAACTTCCTATCCAGGGGATCTTCAGCTTGAATCCTTGGCTTGAACCTTTGATTTGGATCTTCTCCTTGGGACTTTGCCTTTGGACTTCGCTTTGTGAGACTCTGCATCAATGAGTTGTGTGAGTAGTTTGCCTTCCTTTCTGGGTTTCTGGAGAGATTGGTTCCAGAGAGCCCTTTCTTTCCTGGAGGAGGCTGAATTGGTTGAACCTTTGCTGAAGACACCACAGGACTTCTGGCTGAGGAATAGTGGAAATTCCACGTGGGATCAAAGGATGTCATGAAGCCCTGCTGGGGCTGAGCCTCACATTGAAGCAATGTTTAGGGTGATAGGATAGATAATTCTCTAACTTCTTACATTTTCCCACTTTCACTCTTTCCACCTCTTTGTAAATAAAGCTGCTAAAAGTCATTTTGACTTAAGTTATAATATCTTTAGATTTGTGACCACAATATTAATATAGAATTCTCATATTAGACACTTTAAACAATAATTGCTTCAGTTTCTTCAATTGTAAAATGAGTTGGTAAAGGAAATGGCAGATCACTCCAGATCACTTTGCCAAGAAAACCCCTGATGGAATCATGAAGAATTGGACACAGTGGAAAAAACTAAATAAGAAAATTATAAATTTATTTGTATATTTATATCTATAAATATCTATATAATATATATAATATTGAGAGAGAGAAAGAGAAAGAGAGAGTTTAGTAGATGGTACTGGTTTATGAGTAAATTATTGAAAAAGATGACAATAAATTAGTAAACAAGTTAAATTTATACGATACTTTAACTTTTTAGTATCTCAGGTAATTCTAAGACATTAAGTTGTCAAGAAATTGCTGATATGAATAAAAGAAGTTCACCCAATGAACAAACTTTATGTCCTTCAGATATCTTAAACACAAAATATATGAAATAGTTCATTATCTTTCCTCCCTAAATCCTATATCTTCCCATCTGTTATTATAAAATATTTAAAGTACTGCCCAGTCTTGTTCCAAGTTAATCTTTCCAGGCAATTTCCTATCATTTGTTTTCAAAAATCTATGGTCCAATCATACCAGATGAGTCACAATCAGAGAATCAAGGAATCAATAATTCTGGCTCTTTTTGTTTACACTGCTTCCTATTTGATTTGTTTGGCAACATAGATAATCCTTTTAATCTGCTCTAGGATTTTCTCATGACTCAAATTTATACTCATTGACCTATAATTTTCAAACTATTTTCCCTCTCTCCCTCTCTTCCTCACCCCCACTTCTGTCTCTGTCTCTCTATCTCTCTGTCTCTTTGTCTCTGTCTCTCTCCCTCTCCCTCTCTTGCTTTCTGTATTCTCTTTCTTTGTCTTTCACCTTATTTCTCTCTATTGATTTCTGTCTCTGTCTGTCTCTTCATAATCTTAATATTTTCTTTCTTTTCCTTTCCTTCTCCTGATATAATTCTCCTTTGTTCCTTTTAAATTACATTTTGTTTACTGGAAAATCATATCCACCCAGCTCAGATTTCACCTCCTTCATTCATTTTAATTTAATATAAAATTAAGGTCCCAAAACGTGTCAGGCACTCTGCTAGGCATTGGGAATTAAAAAAAAAAACATAATTCCTGTCCTTAAGACATTTATATTCTTTTGCTTGTATACAGACAATTATAAAATGTATGCATTATAAATGAAAAGCAATCATGGAAAGCTGAATCAGGATGGGCTTCTCGTGGGAAGTGACATGAACTGAGCCTTGAAGGTAGGTAGTGATTCCAAGAGGCATAATTCAAGAGACAGTATTCTAGGTGATGCAATCTCCTCAGTGTATATCTAGCATCCTTTTGTTGGCCAAAGGAATATGCATTTGGAAAAAGATGCTGATGGTCATGGTGGAAATTTCCATAGCATCTTTCTTTTTGGGTCCCCAAAGGATGCTTCATAAGGTATGGTGACAGCCTATATAAGGACATGGATACAAGAGATGGCATATCATAGAAAAGGAAAAGCAAATAGGCCTTTAAAAATGTAAATTATCTCAGAGTAAATTTTCAGAGAGATAGAAAATCTTAATTAAAGGAGAAAAATGGTAAGATCATTGCTTTAGGATATCGATTTGGATTGATGTGAAGGTTAAATTGAAGAAGGCAGAGGTTAAATGGAAAGAGACTAATTATGAGTATTGCAATAGTCCAGCTGAGAAGTGATGATGGTCTCAATTAGGCTTTGCAAATCGAGGGAAGGTGATAGATGTGAGGGATATATATTCCACGTATTTTTCTTAGCCCAAGAGACATAAACTAGCCAAAGATGGAGAGTCCCTGCCTTCAGGGAATTTACATTCTAAAAGGAAGAGAACATATATATGTGCATGGTCAGAGATGTGAGTTTTGGTCAGGAAATCAGCACTGATGAGAATGGAATTATAAAATAATTCACTATGCCTTTCCAGGAATGGTAGTGATTTGATTTTTTTTTCCCAGAGAAAGAGTTGTCCACCTAGGGTAGCATAATGTGAAGATAGCAAGTGAATAACAGCCTTGAGGTTTGGAGTAAGCTAGAAATGATTGTGGGTCACTCATTAGAAGTTGAGTGACCCAAGGATTCAAAAATGAATTCAAGAAGCTTTCTTTGATTCTTATACGCTTCCAGACCCAAATGAAACCGAGCCATCTTCTTCCTTAAATGTTCTTAGTACATGATTCTAGAACGTTCTCTTTGTTTCTACATTTTATTCTCTATCTTATCACAATCATTTGTACATGTAGCCTACCTCTTTTTTGGTCAACAATTCTTTATTTTGTTTTCTCTTGGCTCCTAGCAAAGTGCTTTTTACACAGTAGGAACTTAATAAATGTTAGTTAAGTATGTTTGTTAAATGATGGTTGTTATAAGAGGATGGGAAAAGCTTTTTTTTTTTAGTAATTTCTGGGAGAAGAGACCTAACACAGGTGCATAGAGTGTAGTTAAAAATTTCTGTAATTATTCCTCCCTATGTTTTAAACTAATTGGATAAATATGCCAATCTAATTTTGAAAGTAGTATTATATTAACCCCCTTTAAAATAATTTATTAATGACTTTTATTTTTACATCAGAGTAATTTTTGGAAATGCATCCAACCACCCATCTTCCCAGCAAAATTAAAACTACTTTTTTATAAAGAAAAAACTGTTCTATACAGTGATTATGTGAATAAATGTATACCTTATTTCCCTTTGGTTTTCCTTTATGTCCCTGATAAACAAAAGGAGTATTATTTCATTGTTCCCTGGAAATATTATTGGTTTTTCCTTGCCCAGAGTTTGACTTTTTAAAAAAAATTTTCTCCAATTATATTTTTATAGCTATTGCATAATTTTTTACTCTATTTCTTCTTATTTTATTCTGCATGAATCTATACATTCTTACCTTATGGGTCAGAGGGAGAGCACAAAGGTCAACAACGTATGATAGAAAAGATACTGAATTGTACTCAGTTTTCCAGGTTCCATTATGCTTCTTACTAGTTCTGTCTTTTAAAAAAAGAATCCTTGCTTTCTGTCTTAGAATTAGTACTACATATTGGTTCCAAGGCAGAAGAGTGGCAAGGTTTAGGAAATTGGGACTAAGTGACTTACCCAGAGACACACAGCTGGGAAGTGTCTGAGGCCAGATTTGAATCTAAAATCTCCCATCTGTAGGATTGGCTCTCTACCCACTGAGCCACCTAATTGCCTCTAGTTAGGATTGTTTTTAAGCAAGTAATTTATGCTCAAGTTCCTATGAAAAATAGGAATGATGCTATTTGAATCGTGTATCTCACAGACCAAAGGATCGAATATAAAATATGTTAATGAGTAATGTTGCAAAATGAAAATATAAAGTATTAGAAATAGCTTCACCAGGACACTGGATTGAGTGAGAAGACTGGGCTTTGAACTAGAATCCCATACAACTCCCCTGCTTTTTTTTTTCTTCTCTCTTCAATCCTGCACAGAGCTACCAAAATAATCTTCTCAGACAAAAGTTTTACACTACTCAAAAAGCAGCATTATTTCCCTGTTGCCTCTAGGATAAAAAAAAAATCTTTAAAGTCCTCCTGACCCCACCTTTCTCATGACATATTCCTATCTTCCATCTATTCTTTTATTTCCCAACCAAACTGATGCACATGCTGTTCTCCAATATCTGTGCCTTTGAACAGACTCCCTTAATTGCTTAGATAGTTTCCATTTAAATCATTTTTTTCAGAATCTTTGTCTTCTTTCAAAGCTTCATCTCTTGGAAATTTTTACTCATCTACTCCAGTTAGAGCTGTATCCTTTATGTATTTATTCAATTGCATATCTGTTTCATTAACTATGTAGAATATAAGGGTTTTAATTATAAGACTATTTCCCATTTTTTCTTTCTGTCTTTAGTGCTACTATAGTTTTTATATACCTTTCCTTTCCTCTCCTCTCCTCTCCTCTCCTCTCCTCTCCTCTCCTCTCCTCTCCTCTCCTCTCCTCTCCTCTCCTCTCCTCTCCTCTCCTCTCCTCTCCTCTCCTCTCCTCTCCTCTCCTCTCCTCTCCTCTCCTCTCCTCTCCTCTCCTCTCCTCTCCTCTCCTCTCCTCTCCTCTCCTCTCCTCTCCTCTCCTCTCCTCTCCTCTCCTCTCCTCTCCTCTCCTCTCCTCTCCTCTCCTCTCCTCTCCTCTCCTCTCCTCTCCTCTCCTCTCCTCTCCTCTCCTCTCCTCTCCTCTCCTCTCCTCTCCTCTCCTCTCCTCTCCTCTCCTCTCCTCTCCTCTCCTCTCCTCTCCTCTCCTCTCCTCTCCTCTCCTCTCCTCTCCTCTCCTCTCCTCTCCTCTCCTCTCCTCTCCTCTCCTCTCCTCTCCTCTCCTCTCCTCTCCTCTCCTCTCCTCTCCTCTCCTCTCCTCTCCTCTCCTCTCCTCTCCTCTCCTCTCCTCTCCTCTCCTCTCCTCTCCTCTCCTCTCCTCTCCTCTCCTCTCCTCTCCTCTCCTCTCCTCTCCTCTCCTCTCCTCTCCTCTCCTCTCCTCTCCTCTCCTCTCCTCTCCTCTCCTCTCCTCTCCTCTCCTCTCCTCTCCTCTCCTCTCCTCTCCTCTCCTCTCCTCTCCTCTCCTCTCCTCTCCTCTCCTCTCCTCTCCTCTCCTCTCCTCTCCTCTCCTCTCCTCTCCTCTCCTCTCCTCTCCTCTCCTCTCCTCTCCTCTCCTCTCCTCTCCTCTCCTCTCCTCTCCTCTCCTCTCCTCTCCTCTCCTCTCCTCTCCTCTCCTCTCCTCTCCTCTCCTCTCCTCTCCTCTCCTCTCCTCTCCTCTCCTCTCCTCTCCTCTCCTCTCCTCTCCTCTCCTCTCCTCTCCTCTCCTCTCCTCTCCTCTCCTCTCCTCTCCTCTCCTCTCCTCTCCTCTCCTCTCCTCTCCTCTCCTCTCCTCTCCTCTCCTCTCCTCTCCTCTCCTCTCCTCTCCTCTCCTCTCCTCTCCTCTCCTCTCCTCTCCTCTCCTCTCCTCTCCTCTCCTCTCCTCTCCTCTCCTCTCCTCTCCTCTCCTCTCCTCTCCTCTCCTCTCCTCTCCTCTCCTCTCCTCTCCTCTCCTCTCCTCTCCTCTCCTCTCCTCTCCTCTCCTCTCCTCTCCTCTCCTCTCCTCTCCTCTCCTCTCCTCTCCTCTCCTCTCCTCTCCTCTCCTCTCCTCTCCTCTCCTCTCCTCTCCTCTCCTCTCCTCTCCTCTCCTCTCCTCTCCTCTCCTCTCCTCTCCTCTCCTCTCCTCTCCTCTCCTCTCCTCTCCTCTCCTCTCCTCTCCTCTCCTCTCCTCTCCTCTCCTCTCCTCTCCTCTCCTCTCCTCTCCTCTCCTCTCCTCTCCTCTCCTCTCCTCTCCTCTCCTCTCCTCTCCTCTCCTCTCCTCTCCTCTCCTCTCCTCTCCTCTCCTCTCCTCTCCTCTCCTCTCCTCTCCTCTCCTCTCCTCTCCTCTCCTCTCCTCTCCTCTCCTCTCCTCTCCTCTCCTCTCCTCTCCTCTCCTCTCCTCTCCTCTCCTCTCCTCTCCTCTCCTCTCCTCTCCTCTCCTCTCCTCTCCTCTCCTCTCCTCTCCTCTCCTCTCCTCTCCTCTCCTCTCCTCTCCTCTCCTCTCCTCTCCTCTCCTCTCCTCTCCTCTCCTCTCCTCTCCTCTCCTCTCCTCTCCTCTCCTCTCCTCTCCTCTCCTCTCCTCTCCTCTCCTCTCCTCTCCTCTCCTCTCCTCTCCTCTCCTCTCCTCTCCTCTCCTCTCCTCTCCTCTCCTCTCCTCTCCTCTCCTCTCCTCTCCTCTCCTCTCCTCTCCTCTCCTCTCCTCTCCTCTCCTCTCCTCTCCTCTCCTCTCCTCTCCTCTCCTCTCCTCTCCTCTCCTCTCCTCTCCTCTCCTCTCCTCTCCTCTCCTCTCCTCTCCTCTCCTCTCCTCTCCTCTCCTCTCCTCTCCTCTCCTCTCCTCTCCTCTCCTCTCCTCTCCTCTCCTCTCCTCTCCTCTCCTCTCCTCTCCTCTCCTCTCCTCTCCTCTCTTTTCTTCTCCTCTCCTCTGCTTTCTTTTCTTTCCTTTTCCTTTTCCTTTCCTTTTCTTTTCTTTTCTTTTTTTCTTTTCCTTTCTTTCTTTTCTTTTTAAAATTCTTATCTTTCTTCTTAGAATTAATTGTGTGTTTGGTTCCAAAGCAGAAGAGAGGTAAGGTTTAGGTAATGGGGGGTTAAATGACTTGCCCTGGGTCACATAACTAACTGATTATCTAAAACCAGATTTGAATCCAGTATCTCTCAGTTTTAGCCCTGGCTTTCAATTCATTCAGCCATTCAACTACCCTCCATCTTGGGCTTTTTAAATCAGTTTTTGTTCAATCAAATTGTTGCACTGGATAAGCTTAGCTGGAAAACTCTAGAAAGCCACTTCTATTAATTGAACTCTATATGCCAGGCGCTGAGCTTAAGAGAAAAAAAAAAGAAAGGTAAACTCAAGATTACTGCCCTCAAGGAGTTCACATTCTGATAGAATAATAACATCCATACAAGATGAATAGAGTGTCAGTAGAAAGCACTCTGAGAGAGAAGACCTGTATCTATGACATGGCAGAAGAATCTGATTAGCACATCGTCTCATATGCCAGAATTTCCTACCTCTGCATCTCTCCTCATACTATCCTTAGTTTCCTTTAGGATTTACTTCATGGGTCACCTCTTGAAGATCTTCCTGATTCTCTTAGATATTTGTCCTATCACCTGTTCCCAAAATTAAGATTTACCCACTCCTCTGTCAACTTGTTGACATGTAAAACCCAGTGGGTTTTAGGCTACAGGAGGGGGTAGGAGGAAAGGAAGGAAAGAACATAAATCATGGAACCATGGAAAAATATTCTAAATGAATTAGTTAAACAAAAATTTCTCTACCCAGGGCAATATAAGATCTGTGAGCTCAGGGAGTTTTCTGCATTTTGCCTTTATATTTCTAGGATCCATCATGGTGCCTTGCCCACAATGGGTGCTTAAAATGCTTTTTGGATTGAAAAACAATTAGAATGTATTTTTTTCAATTAGAAAAATTTTAATTAATTAATTAATTTAGAATATCTTTCCATGGTTCCATGATTCATGTTCTTTCCTTCCTTTCCTCCCACCCCATCCTGTAGCCGATGCGCAGTTCCACTGGGTTTTACATGTGTCATTGATCAAAATCTATTTCCATTTTATTAATATTTGCACCAGGGTGATTGTTTAGAGTCTACATCCTCAATCATACCCTCATCGTGATCCTTGTGATCAGGCAGTTGTTTTTCTTCTGCGTTTATTAGAATGTCTTAAGGTGAAGTTGTACATAACTACAATCTTTTGAATATTCAAAACACATTTTTTTTTTGTTTTGGAGACTAATATAGGATATTTTTGAGAATAACATATTTTAAATTCTTTATGGATTTTAAAGTATTTCATAAATGCTATTGTTATTAAACTAAACATGCAACTTCCTGTTGAGCTAGAAACATTAGTCTTGCTCATTTTCAGCAAAGCATGCCCTTAATTATGTTGTTTTTCTGTAGTCATGCTAACTTGTTTAAGTAGTTCTCTGTTGAATTCTCCACTGGCCTGAATTCATAAGTTTGGCTGGTATTTAATATATAAGCCAGAGAGGAATTTAGTATTAGCATCACACGATTCATTGTTTTCCCATCAGTCTCCTATACACCAACAGTACTCAGACTAGCTTCCTAGGAGGTTACACAATGACAGTAGCTAGCTTTTCTTTTGTTCAGTTTTTCAATGGATCTGTAATAGCATCGATGGTGATCCTCTCCCCAACGGTGAGGTCATCACCCGTCCATGCTTTCTCAATGTTTGCCACTGTTGCCCATGTTGAATGAGAGACGTGGGTGGCCTTGGTGATTGATTCCTGGCATTCTTTCTAGCTCATGGTCCTCTAACTCTCAAGTTATTTCTTTGAAAGTCACACCAACACACTGGAGGTCTTTCTCTGCATCTTTTATCATTCTATAGGGAGCAGGGCAAAACTGGGGCTGTCCATCTGTTTCCTATCCATCACTCATATTTCCTTGTCTCCTTTTCCAATGTTATTTCTCTCCTCTACTTCATGATGTAAAATCAGCTTCATGTGGAAGAGTGCCAGATGTAGACTCAACAGACCTTTGTTCAAACCCTGGTTGCACCAACCACTTCCTGGGAGGCTGCAAGTCATTTGATATTCCACTTCCCTGGATGTCTGTTTCCTCACCAATAAAATGAAGGAACTGACCAAAACAAAAATCCCTAAACACTGTTCTAGCTTGAAGTTATAATCCTGTCATCATCATCAATCATCATCACCATCATCATCATCATCATAGCAATAATAACAACAATAATACTAATAAATAGTTATCATCTCATTTGATTCTCATAACAATCCTTGGGAGGCAGATACTCTCTGTTTTATAGAAGAGAAAACAAGCCCAGAGAGGAGAAGTGACTTTCTCACTGTCTTATACCTAGTGTCTAAGGACAAATTCAGACTCACATCTTCCAGATTCCAAGTCCCAGGCTCTATCTGCTGTGCAATCTAGCTGCTCCCCAATCATGAATCACTCTGTTTATATGTATTTTATTGAATGAAATACAAGGTGAGAGGGGAGCAGTGTTGTATTTTAGACAGCACTGAGCCACAAGTATAATTTCAAATCTTGAAAGGGTAAGTTACAAAACACTAAAAGTAATCAGGAGACGTAACTAAAAAGAAATGATAAAAACACCTTCCAAAATATAAGACCTTATTTAATGTTTCCATAGCAGAAGTACTTTGAACAAACAGGTATTTCTATAAAAACAAAGGACAAAAGAAATAAAGGATGGAAACATTTCCGTAATAAGATGCAGAAAATATTCAAAAAAATATGAGTCAGATTTGTCCTTTTGGGTTCTCCTCGTAGATGATATTTCATGTGAAAGTCTTTGAGAGATCATCAGGCATGTCTGTAGGGGCAGGGGCTTTGGCCTCACACTCAGGAATATCTATGTTTGAATCCCACCTCAGATACTTATTATCTATCTGTGTAACCTCCTCAAAAGAACATGAGCTTCACAAACACAGAGAATGTTTCACTTTTGTCTTTGGATCCCCAGGGTTTAACAGAGTCCCTGGCAAATAGCAAGCACTTTATAAATTCTTGTTGAACAAATTATTGACTCTGTGGGAGTCATTTAGCTTCTTGAACTCACTATTTCTCTATCTGTTGAAAAGGAATAAATTATTACCTACCTCAAGGTTGTTGTGAAGATCAAATGAGATATTACGGAAAAGTACATTTTAAAACTTAAAATGCCATATAAAAGCAAGCTTATTATTATTTTTAGTTATTTTTAACTCATAACTTCCTTTCTAGTATGAATACTATGTATTAGTGCCAAGGCAGAAGGGGGATAAGGGTTAGCCAGAGGGGTTCAGTGACTTGCCTAGAGTCACACAGCTAAGAAGTGCTTGAGACCAGAAAAGCCATTATTATTATTATTAGGAAGAGAAGGTGTAGTAATAATAGCAGTCATAGAAGTAGAGATAATAATGGTAGTACTACTTAAAGCCATACAACTGTAAAAAAATAAATTATATCTCTACTAATAAAAGTATTATATTTTATGAGGTTTATTAAGGATTATTGGAAATCAAGGATACAAAATAAAAAAAAAAAACAACACACACACATGCCCATGGCTAATTAGTAGTGAGTAGTCTCTTGGTAACCGAGGATGATTGTCTTTGTGCATTTTTGTGCACAAAAACACTTGTGCATGAAGGAGATTTAAGTGGAAAAGCCGATGCACAGAGATAGTCCCACTCTCTCGGCGTTGGAAGCCTGGGTCCAGTGGCACGAAAAATCGTTACACCTGGAGACTTCCTCAGCTGCATTGGATGGCTGTGTTGTCTTTTGTGCTCCAACATGCCCTAAGCACTCCACAGTGCCTTGCTGCATCACCATCTCAGCCGTTGAACCTTCTTGTTGGTTTCACATGCTGGTTAGCCCATTCAAAATCCCCACACTTAGTTTATCACTAAATTTACTACATCATTGCAATGGCAGAGAGAGAGCATGGGAGGTGTTACTGCCAGTTAAATACCAATTGTGATCTTGCGAATGTGATGACTCAGGTAAGATTGTAGGGAATTCTGGGAAATACCAAGGACTTCTGGGGATTGAAGTCTAGGGTTCAAAATCTCCATTTTTACACAACCTTTCGTAAGTCATATAATCTCACAGAACCTCAGTCTCATCCTCTATTAAATGGAGATGATACTACCATGGAGAGTTGGTATAAAGCAAACATTTTATGATCAATAAGCCTATCAAATATGAATATTAATCTTCAGGATCAAATTTATTTTCACTGTAACATGAACTGTGTCATTTACCTGGTACTAGCAACAACCATGTCCCAGGTTCATTCTTTGGCTTGACTGGCTTCAATGAGCCATTTTCTTTTTTACCCATGGTTGCCCACTTATCTGTTTTGAATTTTTGGGTTTAATGTTGGTCAAATTTTCCTTTGATTGGGTCTCCATCCCCACTCTGAAATGTTGAATCCTAGTGTCAGTTCAATAAGCAAATGGAAATCTCCAGATCTCTTGACAGTTACAGAAGCAATCAGAACTTCCTTTAACTTGATCTGGTCCTTTTCCCGATCCAGAAACCCTCAAAATGCTTCCTGTAGTTCAGGCAACAAAATGTTTCTCATGAATCAAAATCACTTGTAAACTCAAAGCCACTTATACATTTCCTTCTTCGATAAGTTGCCCTGCCAACATAACTCCACAGGACTTTCTCCACCATGCCAAATAAACCTCTTTGCTCAGAGACTTCAAAAATCATTTAAAAGAACTATTATTCATTGATATCACCACAGAGTGCAGCAAACCATATGCTTTACCCACTTTTCTTGGAACTGAAGAATAATGGAAATGTCTAGTCCCTCTAAGTTTAGATCAGTTAAACAACAATAACAACAACGAAAACCCCTGTATTCTGGAAGTTCACTCCAACCTTGGAATTCTCAAACTGGAAGCACCCTCTACCCGTGTGGAGCCTCCTACTGATTGATTAATTCCTTCTCAAACCTCCATTTTTAGGAAAACACCAAGGTCATTCCTCTCCAGGATGCACAAACAATTTTCTCTACATCCATCTTTATAGGTCCCTCTTCCTCCTAGCCCGTTCCCCACACCGCATTTTCAGTTTTATTTAATGTTTTATCTTTTCCTATTAGAAAATAAATTCTTTGAGGTCAGAGACTATCTTTCTTCCTGCTTGTATTTGTATTCCTAGTGATTTGCACAGTGTCTGACACATACTAAATTCTTAATAAATCCTTGTTAACTTGACATTATTATCTCTCAGTCAGCTCAGATGACTGCGCTTCCACATTCTACTCTTG
Organism: Monodelphis domestica; assembly: GCF_027887165.1. Taxonomy (NCBI): domain Eukaryota; kingdom Metazoa; phylum Chordata; class Mammalia; order Didelphimorphia; family Didelphidae; genus Monodelphis; species Monodelphis domestica. Next base: position 35,834,993 of record NC_077232.1, read on the forward strand.
GCCATAAAAAGTGAAGGTTGGTGCACAAATATGGAAAGGATTTGCTGTTGGAAGACTTTGGTTCAAATTCAGTCTTTGTGTCTTTCTCTCTATGTGGTCTTGGCCAAGTCAAATTCTCTGGACCTCACTTTGTTCCTCTGAAAAGTGATGGCCCCTGAGTTACACAAAACTCTAGATCTAGTTTGGACTTACAGAATATCTAAGATTTTACTAGCATAGACAACTCCATCCACAGAGGCAGTTGGCAATGGAGCTTTGACTCATATGGTATTGGCCATGTAGGGATTAAGTCACTTGATCATAGTCAAGCCCCCTAATAAAAATCAGAGATGAGATTTGAATTGAGATCGTCCTGAAGCCAAGTTCATGCCTCTGTCCTGCCTCTATTAAGACATATGCAGGGGGCAGTGAGTAGAGAGTCAGGTCTAAAAATGGAAGGTCATCTAACCCCCATTGTCTAGTCCTCATTGCTCTTCTGCCTCAGAGCCAATTGATTCTAAGATGGTAAGTAAGTGTTTAACAAAATATCTTTGCAGAAGGACATCACCTTGTAATTCAGCAAAGCTTGCTAGAGGGATCATCTTGATTTATGATCAAATCTATTTTGATAAATTCATGTTCTCATCAGGTTTCGTGCTCCCTCCAAAAATATAAGTAGCTACTTAGCCACACTTTCTTCTCTTGGATGATAGTTGACTTTGACACTTCAGAAGTCCTGCCTAGGAGACCCACCTGCCATGTAGGTCCTCACTCTTCCAGTTCTCTTGTTGTATGTGAGTGCTAACACGCGACATGGGCTTTAAATCACGTAATTTACATAGATGACGTTGTTTTGAAAAGCACACAGTGGAGTCAAAGACCAATTCACTTAAAAATTTGTCCTTTATTGAATAAACAGATGGTGAGTTTAAAAGGAATTATATTACTGAACGGAAATAGTTCATGGTATTAAGGAACAAAAGTGAAATGCCTTTATTAACTTAATCATTTAAAATGCCTTCATATTTTGAACTTAATAAAGATATTTTAAAATGATTTGCTTTTAAATTTGTTAAATGCTCAAATGAACTTTTCTCTGCATAGTTCCTGTCTGCTAATTTGCAAATGGACAAATTTATTTACATTTAGATAGTTTCTGTATAGGTCCTAACATAATGCTTAACACTATTAGAATTGATTTTCCTTCCGGAGATATACAATTTGCTAATTTTTGGAACTAGTAAGATCATTGGATATTTTCTATTCCAAACTCTTCACTTTCTTAATGGAGAAATGAAATTCATACAAGTACGTGTAATACAGCCTAGAAGAGAGCATGGGGTGAGAGAGAATGGGTGGTATAGTAAGAAGAGTCCTGTATTTGGAATCATCCTTCTCAAATTTGAATCCAAGGCTTATCGCCTCCTATATAATCTTAGGCAAATAATCTCTCCTCATTTCCTGAGCTATAAAAATGGAATGGCTGGAATAGATTTCTAATTTTAATCTAATTTTTAAATTTAAGACAAAGAAAACATAGTTTCCTATTTTTGGAGGAATCACTGGATAGAGATGTGGAAATAGGGGGGCTAGAGCTGGTAATTTACATGTGTACAGATAACAAATCCAATGAATATTCAAAGAAAAACAAAGTAATTTTTTTTCTCTTGCTGCATTGAATTTTTTTTTAATTTTAAAAGTTTAATTAATTAATTGAAAATATTTTCCCCTAGTTACATGAATCATGTTCTTTCCCTCCCTTCTTCCCATCCCCCCTCCCACAATTCCACTGGATTTTACATAAAAACAAATAATTTCAAGAGGAATAGAACAACAACAGTCAGAGTGGAAGAGAAGCAGGAAAACCTAATAAAGGAAATAATATATGGGACAGCTAGGTGCATCAGTGGATAGGGAGCCAGGCATGGAGATGGGAGGCCATGGGTTTAAATATGGCCTCAGATACTTCCAAATTGAGGGAAATGGCTCTTTGTTAAATTAGTTTGGAGAAGACATCTAAGACCCAAACTCAGAATGTCTTTATAAGCCAACCAGATGCATTTTTATTTTATCTTAAGCACAGTAGAGAACCACAAGAAATTGTTAAGTGGGAGAGTGACTTCCTAAAACACTATTTTGGCACTTGTGTGGAAAATGGATCCAAAAGGGAGACTGAAATCTAGGAGATAAATTGGGTTATCCTCACAATAGTTCCTAACTTCGAGTTCATAAACTATTGAAAAAAGTTTTGATAACTGTATTACAATAAAAGTGGTTTCCATTATAACCCTTTATATTCTTTTGTTTGGCTTTACCAATGTCAAGGGAGTCCATGAAATACAAAAGGTGAAGAACCCCTTGCTGGATGATTCTAAGGCCAGAACTAGAGTAATAATCATATGAGTGTAGAGGACTCTGTCTTAAGAAATCTGATCATGTTTTAAAACTGTACAATAAACATTTCATAAACAGACACCATTGCTCTGAATCCATCATTTAATTATATGGGCCCCTAAAATACATACATTGGAAAATTTCTTTTTTCAGATGATTAGCAACCTCAGTTTTTTTTCCATCTATAAAATGTATAAATAATACTTAGACTACATTTTGCACAGGATAGTTGCAAGGAAAATGCACTATTAACAAGTAGGTGCTATTGCTATAATAATAATAATTATTATTATCTTATTTTGATTAATTTATTTCAATGGTGGTCAGATAGAATGATACTGGGACAAATCACTTCTATTATTCATTCATATTTAATCATCAATAGACTATCATGTACATGGATAAAATAATTAATATAAAATAAAGTAAAATAAATTTTTTTTAATTGAATATAAGTACATGGATATGAGCTCATTTCATGAAGACTCATTGAAAATATTTTCTGGAAGGTTCCAATAATAAGAGGGTGGGGATGACACATGCCTCATCCTGTTTGCACATCACTTAGAATTCAATTGTTAGTCATTTTTACTTCGACCTTTTCATTTTATATAGTTTGGAAATTATATTCTGTATGATGAAAACTTAAAACCATTTTAATACGTCTATGTCTTGACTGGGCAATTATAGACAATGGTTTCATATATAAAATACTATAGTTCTAATAAAGTTTGCTGAATTCTCATGGATAATTTGAGGGTCTATAATTTTAGTATCTGGATTCATCATAACTTAGTTTATTATTATACCACTACAGAGGGTAGGCAGTATGGTATACTCATTAAAATGCTCAATGTGGAGTCAAGAAGACTGGTTCACATGTTGCTTCTGAATCATATTAGCTACATTACTATGGAGGAGTCTTTTAACCCTTTTATTGCTAGAATAGCTCCCTAATGCATTGGCCATAGATGGGTTGCCATATATATCAATGATAGAGGCAAATCTCACTCAGGTGATGTAGTGAACATTTTAAAGTAAACATACCTTCCTATTTTGTTGATGTCTTTAAACTCGTATCCACTCCTCTTCCCCCAAACAGTTCCTTGAACAAATTTCTGATTTACAACAATATTTCAGAGGACAACTCGGCAATTTGAAATACCTTTAGAAAATGAAACTACTCAGGAGAATGTAGCTATAGAAGTCACCAAATGAAGGAAGGGAACTAACTGGACTTTCCTCATTATTATTTTTTTTTCAGTTAGAAGAAGAAAAATGTTAGTGTAGTAGGGGAAAAATTGAATTTATTGTCAGAGCCCTTAATTAGAAACCTTTTTTTTGGGAAACATTTCTGGGGGAAAAGCATAATAAAACCAAGATATCCAAATAAACTTATGAAAATTTAAGAAAAATTAAGAAAAATCACTGTTACTCATCTGAGATGAAGTTTGGAAAGAACAGATTAAAACATTTTCTTCCACAGATCTCTGGTAAGCTATTCCTTTAACAGGGGATGCTAGATAAATGGTACTTAAACCTCCTATTTTCAAGTCCACAGAGAGACAAGACTTTTTTTATATTAAAAAAGCTTTAATCAAAAGTATGATCTCTTGAGATGTCAGATCACGCTTCTTCACCAAGGGAGACAAGGATAGCACTGAACAAAATGGGACCATGATTTTGATCTTCATCTAAAGATGTGTCCTTTCCACAGGAAGCACTATGGGGTACAGTTCTAGGATGGGCAATCACCAGTATGGAAGCTCTGACATCTTTTTCATGGACGTTTTTATATTCAGGGACATGATTTCTTTGAGAGTCAAGGTCTAGGTATCAAAATGCCTTGGTGTTGGTCCAGGTTGTGCTTGGAGTTTTTTTGGATGATCTGAGGCAAATCTGTTATTACCATGACACAGTTTTCTTATGTGAAAAATGAAGGGGTTGGTCTAAAGAATCTCTAAAATCTTTTCCAATTCTGATTCACAGAATCTCAAGTTTGAAAGGAACTTGAAAAATTCTAGTATAAACAGAAAATGAATAAGAAATCTCTTGACAGAATACTGGATAAGTAATTATCTAATCTTTTCTAAGCTTCTATGTTCTAAATTCCCTTAAGTAAGACATCCTATGATATAAGGTTGCTTACATATCTGATCATTCATGGTCTTTGGTTTTGAAAATTGCTAATATAATTTGGCCAAAGTTAAAGTTAAAAATGATTCATTGGTGTTGTATTTGTATGATTTCCTAGTAGACAGCAAGGTAGAGCATTTTATTAGGTGATTACTATGCTAGACACTTTGCTGAGTGCTAATACACAAATAATAGCAAAACCAACAAAACAAAAATAAAATTCAAACCTTACCCTCAAGGAACTTATATAATAACAGAGAATGATAACATCTACAAAGGAGTGGGAAAGGGAATAGATAAATGGGGATAAGGTTACTGGAGTTGATTTGAAAAAAATCAAGAGTAAAGAGTAGAAGGAATGGTGAAGTAAATATGACCTGTGTCTTTCTTAAAATGGCAGCCTAGATCTGGTACTCATCACCCAAAGAGAGTCACAGAAGGGAGGCATCTCCAGTGTGAGGGATGCTGGCAAGGAGATAAAATGGCCATAGAGTGAGGATGAAACAAGAAAACTGAGCACTTCCTAAGAACTAATGAAGTTGCCTGGTTCTCTCCTTTCACTTGTACACCTACTAGAATGACTGATTCAATAAAAGTTAGAAAATTCTTACTTTATATTCATAGTCCTGGTTCATCTAATTTATTCATGTTCTTGCAAAATTATGTATGTTATCTCCATCAACAAGGAGAAAACAGATAGCATTCTTTTAAAGAATATGAAAAATTATTAATGATTTTCTACTTATTATAAATTACTGACACATTCACAAAAGCTTGTAAGGATAGGCTACAATAAGGAATCAAATTTATTATTGGCCTTAACAGATTTGAGTTCATCTTTCATCAATTTTTTTCAGCTTGATAAGATTTTTTCTTTTTTTCTCCTCTCTCCTGAGACTTACTTGACAGTTATATATATATATATATATATATATACATACATATATATATATATATATATATATGCCTCTCATCAACATTAGGGTGTGTATTGTTGGAAGATTAATTGTCCCAATTTTCAAATATTTTGACATTGGTAAATATTTGCATATACCTCATCAGTATAGGTCATAACCTCTTTAAGAGTTGGTATAAGATCTAGAGTTTATGACCTAAAAAAAATTAGGATAGTATTTTATACTCTATATAGCCTGAAAAATGATTGCAGCAAAAGTAATAATAATGATAAAAAAATACATTTTAAGGTATAAATGTGTGTATGTGTATGTATATTTGTATTTGTGAGTATATGTGTTTATAATAGGGAGTCCTTAGCTGGATGTTGTTTTAAGGGATGTGATTAGATGAGAAAAATACATTAATTTCCATTTATTACTGATACTGGCTCATTTCATTGTTGAGTCTATCGCTTGGTTAAAACAAAGTCTAGGATATAAGCAAATGAGAGACAAAGTACTTGTTAAGTATTATGTAAAAACTATTATGCAAAGCACTGGAGATAGAAGGAAAAAGTAGTCCCTGCTCATAAGAAGTTCTCATTATAATAAAAGAGACAGCAAATATGGAAGTTTCTAGTTGCAAATCAAATAGATAAAAAGACCGTGTGGTCCTTAGGGTGCACTCACAAAACAGATGGCAATGCATTGTTTTTATTGTCATATCTATGAATACAAACATAACAGCTTCTAATGTTGAAACATTTCACAGTTTCAAGAAATTTGGTTGAAAGAAATTTGTTTTCTGGATCTTTAATAGTTGTGACTGCAGAACCTGCAGGAGAAGTTGCAAGGCTATGTCTCCATCAGGGATGCTTCTCAGTGTGATGGCTGTGAACACTGGGCTGGAAGCGTTGTTCTTCCCAAGGCTCTTGGATTCAGGGCATTGAGCTGTCCCCATCAGGTACCAGAAGAGTTGTGGGTCAAGGCGATAATAGTGGTGCTTTGATTTGACTGACATAAACTGTCTCCTGATTTCCTCTGAGGATGTTGTGCCATTTCAGCTAGATTGTGCCTTTCTGCCCCATGTATGGAAGTTGGGTGGCAATTCATAGGGATGGATGATGGCCCTTTCTTCATAGGATTTGCTTTCCAGGTGATTGTGGTTGTGTCTATTTACCATAGAAATTAGTTAATATTTCCCATTCTAGTGAGGCATAGGCTATTGTGTCCCAAATCTAAACATGATTTTGGCTTCACCTAGAATATGTTTTCTATACAAGTGGGTATTATTTTTTAATACTAAGGGTTTAGAATTCATCTTCCTAGCTAAAGTTATATAAACATCTACAGATTGCAGCCCATGGGTAGTTTCAAACAGAGAATCCTCGGGAACTCTTTGGAATCCTCATTATCAACAGCATTTTATTGCAATCCCATTGAACCGACATTTGATTGATTATACAAGATTACTCACTTGAATCTCTCAAAAATCCTGCTAGGTAGATATCAAAGGTTATTTTCCCCTCATTTTATGTATAAGGAAACTGAGATTCAGAGAATTAGTTAAATGATGTGTCAAATATGACAGTTAGATGCCAGGTTTAAACTAAAGTCCAACACACTATCAACTAGGTCATGCCATTCATCCACATTATTTTTTTTTATTTGTTCTTTCATTTGGGGTGCCATGTTTAGAGAATTACACTGTTGATACTGGAGAGTATACAGAGTAAGAAAATTCCCTCTCCCCATAAGTAGCCTTCCCATTAATATGGGGATAATATGGATTAACCTTGGTGTTAGTAATCATAGCTCAACATCAGGTCCCAGAAGACTTGTAACTAGTTAGCAGCAAAAAGATCATCAGAGCATATACACAAAACACCATGATTGAAGGCTTAATTTTACCATATTTGACAAACGCCAGTAATATTGGGCTAGAATCAACATGTGGGGATCATAGTGAGAAGAGAATGAGATGCATCGATCTTTAAAGGGTCTATGGATAGATTTTCTTTGCACCTGGGTGATTAAAATATATATTTATTTCAATATAATTAGTTTCCTCTACAATCTTACATATATTAATTTATGCATTTAAGAATATTATTGTGAGAAAAGTTTTAGAGGCTTTGCCAGATTGTTAAAGGACCCCATTTTGCAAATAAAAGTTAAAGCAAAGCTTAGGGCAAAAAAAGAGAGAAAACATTAGGGAGACATAATAACTCTCTTCAGGCATTTAAAGGACAATCTCATGGCAAAAGGAATTATAATTGTTCAGTTCGTTCCCTAAGGGAAGAACTAAATTTTCGGTGTTTGAAAGGTTCAGAAGAACACATTTATTTTGGATGTCAGGAAAAGAAGTCCTCTCAGTTAAAAGTGTGTAGAAGTGGTATGGGTTATCTTATGAGGCAATGGATTCCATTTCACTTGGAGGCTGTAAGCAAAGGCTAAATAGACATACCTCATTGTGTGTCATAAAAAGAATTTTTGTAAAAAACAAAAACAAAACAAAACTGGATGCCCTTTGAGTTCTAACATTCTGTTTATGACTTAGTTGTTCATTTATCTAATCATTCAGTCAACAAAAGTTTATTGGATACTTGTGATTTTTTCCCTTTTCCTTTCCTTTATTTTTTTAAATTTTATTTAATTGATTAATTAAGAAAAATTTTCCATGATTCCATGATTCATGTTCTTTCTCTCCTTTCACCCCCTCCCATAGCCAATGTGTAATTCCACTGGGTTTTACATATTGCATTGATCATAGTTTTTTTTTTTAAATTTAAAACCCTTACCTTCCATCTTGGAGCCAATTGGCTCCAAGGCAGAAGAGTGGTAAGGGCTAGGCAATGGGGGTCAAGTGACTTGCCCAGGGTCACACAGCTGGGAAGTATCTGAGGCCAGATTTGAACCTAGGACCTCCCATCTCTAGGCTGGCTCTCAATCCACTGAGCTACCCAGATGTTCCCCATTGATCATAGTTTTTGTGATATTAAAGGTACAGCATTAGGAAGATACTAAAAGTTTAAATAAGGTTATGTTCGACTTCGAGTCCAGAGCTTTTTCCAATATACTGTTTCTTACACTGTGAGGTTTTGGACAATTAAACAATCTACAAATGTTGATTAAATAACTACTGTGTGGGAAGCTTTGTGTTGGGTGCCGGGGATAGAAAGACAGAAATATACATTCCTTTTCCTAATGGAATTTTAAATTCTGAAGGGGAAAAATGACAATCAAATGGGATAAAATTGTGAAGCGCCTAGCACAGGGACTGGCACATAGGAAGTTCTATATGCAGGTGATTATTGTTAATATAATTTATGATGTCTTATAAACTGATTTTTGGAAAGAGATTCTGAGAAGTGACGGTGAGGAGGTGGCTCATTTATTCAAGGAATGAAGGTCAACTAAGTACAAGGAAGAGTAATCAGACAGTTTTGAATGAAATGTAGCACATACAAAGGATAATAATGTATAAGAAAACTGGAAAAGTCACTTTGTTACCTTCCTCATCAGTTTCTTCTCTAAAATACAAAATAATTTCTAATTTCCCATCTTGTGCTCTGGTTCTGTGACTCTTCTGTAACTGACAATAACATCCATAATAGTTCAAAAAACGTGTGTGTGTGCGTGCGTGCACATGTTATGGAGTTACAATTGTATCTCAATTTTTTCCCACTAATTCCTCTCAGTAACTATTTTCCCCTTTGCTTTTCTTATGTTCCTCCTAGGATTCAGTCAATTTTCAGTACTGGTTTGATGTACTGGTTTATTACTGAAGGGCAAAATATATCACAGAATTATATTTAGTCAGTAAATCAGAAAAGTGGTTCAACAGAAATGTTTTGTTCCTAACTGCATTTACTTTGGAAAATGGTGATTATATAATTATTCACAGTTATGACTTATTATTAAGGAATTGTTTCCTATTTAAGGGCAGTTTATGATGAATGAATTAGCTTATGGAATGAGGAAGAGGCTATACCTATGCAATGATTGCACATAGAAGAGTGAATAATAGTGTAAGGAAGTCTTTCACTACATTGTTCACTTTTGTTGAATAATGTGAGAAAAAGCAAAGGCATAGAGTAAATTGGGTGCAGAAACTTAAAAGAAGGTCAATCAAGGCGAAGAATAAGTAGTTATAGAGGTTAGACAAAAGTCAAAAATCTCAACATCGGGGTAAAAGGTGAATAGAATATCTTGTCTACTATTTCAATCAATAAATGGAATAATTTTGGCACTTTTTTTACATATTTGATAATCTCTTAAACATGTAATGGGACTGGTTTTTGGCCCTGCTGAAATGAATGAATGCATATCCAACCTCCTTCTACTTCGTGATTTCAGTTCTTCCAAAGTATTAGAACAGTATGAAAGCAAGAAACCTCCTTTTGTGAGGATGGAGATGTTCTCCAGACCCAAGTCAGGGAATGTGTTTTGTCTCTATGGCACCTACACACATAACTTCTATTTCTCCAACAACTAATACAGTTTCTGAGATATAATAGACACTAAATAAATGTATATTGATTGATTGAAGGTAGTAAACACTAAAAAAATACTTTTTGAATGGAGTCAAATTAAATTGAATTGATTCCTTCTTTCCACCAAATGTGAGTACCTGGTTATTTCTGCCTGTTCCTCCTTGTGTATTTATATGGTGGATGGGAGAATGGGGCATGGGGGTGTTGCTTATATTTGTCTTTCTTTTCAATTAATTCTAAGCTTCTCATGGGGAAGGACTGTTTTCTTCTATTTATTTGACTCTGTGGTGCCAATGCCTTGTGAGCACTCAAAGATGAACAGATGTTGACAAACTTTCTGAATTAAAATACGCTCGTGCATGCATATGTTTACACTTATAAAACTTTGTCTGTAGTCAAGAATCTGCTTTGATTGCTCCCATGCTAATTAAAAATTAATATGCCACTTCATTATACAATCTTATGTTAGTTTTTCAGTTATTTTTCTATTTACATTTATAATTTCATTCTTTGATGGCTTCATGACTCTACCAGTGGAGGGATTCCCTTTCCCATAGAAATTATTTCCCTTAAAAAGTTTCTCATCTCATATCATTCTTTGTGTGTGTTTGTGTGTTTTGATAAATCCCCAATAGACAACCACCACTGACTAATTTAGCATATGTAAGCAGACTAAGAACTGTGTGATTCTTATTAACCTCTGTTCCTTTCTTTGCTATTTTCTAAAAACAAAACAAAATAAAAAGCCAGAAATTGACTACGTAAGACCAAGGGTAAATTTATATTTTTGTCAGTTTCATGAGTCACTGTGGTCAAAAAAGAAACAAAAATCATCACACAGTGGCCAATTTCTTGGTGATTGACAAAAATCACACGTCCTTTAAAGAAAGCCTTAGGCAGTTCAGAAAACCCCTTATTGGAATTGACGCTCTCTGAGATCAATATCTCTGTTTATTGCCAATGTAGCCTTTTTATAGCTAAACAGGAGAGATGCAGAAAGATTTTTCAATCACTAAAATGGCAACATTGAAAGAACCCTAAAGAATACCATTTAGGGAAGGTGTTTTCTAGCTTTTATTCCATTTTGTCTCCCCCCTCCCCCCCATTCTTTCCTCCTGTCACTTAAAGCAATTCCGATATCAATAAGTATTTAATCTTAACTGGGGTTCTTTAACCAGATGTTAAGATGGATAAAAGAAATTTAGTACATTACAGTCAGGAGCCTTAGAATTCGGCCAGAGTTTCCACTATATATAAATGATCTATTCTGACCCCAATGGCAAGCAGAATGGTACAGTGGGAAGTGCATTTGCTGGATTTGTAGTCAAGAGAGAGGAACTTGGTTCAAAACCCAGCTCTATAACGTTCGATTTTTATAACTAAGTTGTTTTCATTCTCTGAACCTATTTCTTTACTTGTAAAATTGAAGAAGGCTCTCCATAATGGCTCCCTAGAGCCTACTGCATCTTTAGATCTATGATATTGGGTCACTTTACCTATCTAGGTCTGTTTTCTCATCTGTGAGATTGAGGTGGTTGAACTACATGGCCTTTAAAGTTCTTCTGGTCATAGAACACAAATCTCATGATTCTAAGAATATATAGTTATTGTGTTTTCTAGAAATATCCCGAGAATATCTTTTGAGTTAGTGTTACAGGCTAGTTTAAAAAGGTAAGTTGTTCCTACCAATAGCTGAAAAGATTTAAGAAATTCCCTATGATTTTTCAACATTTGTTCTCAATATCACAAGGCACCATTTCCACCATGGTGGAAATAACCTTGGGATGGCTGTCAGGAGACCTGTGTTCTGAAATCATTTATGACCACAGAGTGATAGAGTGGATAGTGTGCTAGATTTGAAGGCAGAGGAGCCATGTTCAAAATTACAACTTAGCTATTATCTCTCTATGTCATGTTGGAAAAGGAATTTCATCATCTTTCACCACATATTTCTCATCAACAAAAAGTGAGAAATTGGACTAGATTTTGAAGGTCTCTTCCAGCTCTGAAATGCTGTACAACTCTATGAACTCGAGCAGGCAATTTTTTGAGAGTTTATTTTTTAATTATATATCTCCTCCCAATTATATGTAAATAATTTTTAACCTTAATTTTTTTAAAAATTGTGTTTCAAATTCTCTCCCACCTTCTCATCTTACCTACCTTACCCCTTCACACTCCTGTTGCCCTAGATGATAAGAAATCTGATGTAGATTTTACATGTGAAAACATATCATTTTCCTGTTAGTCATTTTGTGTGGAAAATCTCAAGTTAAAATTAAGAAAAAAGTGAAATATAATATATTTTAGTCTGCATTCTGACTCCATCAACTCTTTCTCAGAAGGCAGATGGCATTTTTCATCATGAGTCTCTGTGATTATCTTGGATCCTTGCATTGCTGAGAATAACTAGGTCATTCACAGATGTTCATCAAAAAATATTGTTGTCATTGTGTCCAATGTTCTTCTGATTCAATTCACTTACTTTGCATCAGTTCAAGTAAGTTTTTCAAGGTTTTTCCCCAAATTATCCTGCTTGTTATTACTTATAGTACCATAGCATTCCATCATAATCATAGACCACAGCTTGTTCAGTCATTCCCTAATCAATGGACAACCTCTCAATTTCCACATTTTTTTGCTACCTCAAAAAAGTGCAACAATAAGTATTTTTGTACAAATAGGTCTTTACCTCTCCATCTTTTTTTTATCTCTTTGGGATACAGACCTAATAGTGGCATTGCTGGATCAAAGGGTATACACAGTTTTAGAGCCCTTTGAGCATAGTTCCAAATTCCTCTCCAGGTTTGAATCAAATAATATCTTTACTAATACTGCATTAATGTCTCAATTTTCCCATATCCCCTCTAACATTTGTCTTTTTTTTTCATATTGGTCAATCTGAAAGATGTGATATGGTACTTCAGAGTTGTTTAAATTTGCATTTCTCTAGTCGAGATTGATTTAGAATGTCTTTTCATATGACTGTAGATCGTTTTGATTCCTTCAACTAAAAATTGCCTGTTCATATGTTTTAACCATTTATCAATTGGAGACTATATTATATTTTTTATAAATTTAACTTAGTTCTCTCTTGATTTGAGAAATGAGACCTTTATTAGAGATACTTGAACCAAAAATTCCATTCCACTCTCTGTGCCTCTGTTTCCTAAGGAGAAAGTCTAGGACTAGATAATATCTCAGACACCTTTTGGTTCCATCAATATTTGGCTAAATATTTCAGTCTGGTTTCATATAATATCTTACACCTAACAATTGGATACCTTAAGATCATTTTAGAAAAAAGAACAGAATATATTTAAAGTATTTGGAAGTAACTTTATATGATATCATCTTTTAATATCATCATCAATCAAACAGGATTATTGACATTAATCAATTTATCATTATATTAAACTCTTACTCTGGGCCTGAATTTTGCTAAGGGTTGGAGATACAACAAGAGGCAAATATAGTCGCTGACCTTAAGGAAATTATATTCAAATGGTGGAGATTGTAGACAAATAAATATAAAACAGAGATGGCAATAGATGGAAGGGGACCACGGAAAGGAACACTCTAGTTACTGGAAGAAATTGGAAAGGATCTCCTGCAGAAAGTGATTTTTCTTGAGATTAAAGTCTTGAGAATTTTGGGGGGCATTGAAAATTTAACTGACTTGCCCCGGATCACAAATCAATATGTCACAGGTAAGACTTACACGTAGATCTTCTACTTTTTAAGTCTGTCTCTCTATTGTACTATATTTAATTTCTTGTGAACCATACTGGACCTATTCAAATCGATGTGTTGAAAATCACTGAGAAGTAAAGGGAGAATAGAGAATATATGTGATGTTGATATAGTCTTATCATTTATTACTTTCCACATGAGTGGCATCGACAGGCAGAGCAGTGGGGTGTAAGCATGGGATGAATTTACATTAGGAATATGGGTATCAGAGTTGATTTGTTTGCATGTGATCAGCCTTAACCCAACATAGTAATGCACAATACCAGTCAAATTTAAATACCCTCTAGAAAAAAGAAATAAATGGGTATATAAACCAAATATACTTCTATCTTTTGATAAATCCTGGGGGGTTATTAAGAGATTTAATAGAATTAATGGAACTGAAGAGGTAAAATAACTTGCCAAAGGTCACATAGCTAGTTAGTGATAGAGAAAAAATGGTAACCTAAGTTTCCTGAGCAATCAATGATTAAATCAGGAAATATTTATCAAGCTCTTAATACATGCCAGACATTCTGCTATGAAAAGAGGATATAGAAAAAATAATGAAACAACAAAACTGTCCCTACTCTCATGGAATGTATATTTTTTTTCCCCGTGGATCACAGCATTCCTTTGTACCATTTTCTTTTTTTTGTTTGTTTGTTTTTTTTTTTAATTTTATGGTATTTTATTTGATCATTTCCATGCATTATTCATTAAAGACAAAGATCATTTTCTTTTCCTCCCCCCCAATCCCCATAGCCGACACATGATTCCACTGGGTATCACATGTGTTCTTGATTCGAACCCATTGCCATGTTGTTAATATTTGTATTAGAGTGTTCATTTAGAGTCTCTCCTCTGTCATATCCCCTCAACTGCTGTAGTCAGGCAGTTGTTTTTCTTCGGTGTTTTTACTCCCACAGTTTCTCCTCTGCTTATGAATAGTGTTTTTTCTCCTTGATCCCTGCAGATTGTTCAGGGCCATTACACCGCCACTAATGGAGAAGTCCATTATGTTCAATTATACCACAGTGTATCAGTCTCTGTGTAAAATGTTCTCCTGGTTCTGCTCCTCTCGCTCTGCATCACTTCCTGGAGCTTGTTCCAGTCTCCATGGAACTCCTCCACTTCATTATTCCTTTTAGCACAATAGTATTCCATCACCAACATATACCACAGTTTGTTCAGCCATTCCCCAATTGATGGGCATCCCCTCGTTTTCCAATTTTTGGCCACCACAAAGAGCGCAGCTATGAATATTTTTGTACAAGTCTTTTTGTCCATTATCTCTTTGGGGTACAGACCCAGCAGTGCTATGGCTGGGTCAAAGGGTAGATATTCTTTTGTCGCCCTTTGGGCATAGTTCCAAATTGCCCTCCAGAATGGTTGGATCAGTTCACAACTCCACCAGCAATGAATTAATGTCCCTACTTTGCCACATCCCCTCCAGCATTCATTACTTTCCTTTGCTGTCCTGTTAGCCAATCTGCTAGGTGTGAGGTGATACCTCAGAGTTGTTTTGATTTGCATCTCTCTGATTATAAGAGATTTAGAACACTTCTTCATGTGCTTATTAATAGTTTTGATTTCTTTATCTGTAAACTGCTTATCCATGTCCCTTGCCCATTTATCAATTGGGGAATGGCTTGATTTTTTGTACAATTGATTTAGCTCTTTATAAATTTGAGTAATTAAACCTTTGTCAGAGGTTTTTATGAAGATTTTTTCCCAATTTGTTGTTTTCCTTCTGATTTTAGTTACATTGGTTTTGTTTGTACAAAAGCTTTTTAATTTGATGTAGTCGAAATTATTTATTTTACATTTTGTGATTCTTTCTATATCTTGCTTGGTTTTAAAGTCTTTCCCCTCCCAAAGGTCTGACATGTATACTATTCTTTGTTTACCCAATTTACTTATGGTTTCCTTCTTTATGTTTAAGTCATTCACCCATTTTGAATTTATCTTGGTGTAGGGTGTGAGGTGTTGATCAATTCCTAATCTCTCTCATACTGTCTTCCAATTTTCCCAGCAGTTTTTATCGAATAGTAGATTTTTGTCGCAAAACCTGGGATCTTTGGGCTTATCGCATACTGTCTTGCTGAGGTCGCTTGCCCCCAGTCTATTCCACTGATCCTCCTTTCTGTCTCTTAGCTAGTACCAAATTGTTTTGATGACTGCTGCTTTGTAATATAGTTTGAGGTCTGGGACTGCAAGGCCCCCCCTCATTTGTGGTTTTTTTCATTATTTCCCTGGATATCCTTGATCTTTTGTTCTTCCAAATGAACTTTGTTATGGTTTTTTCTAAATCAGTAAAGAAATTTTTTGGGAGTTCCATGGGTATGGCACTAAATAGATAAATAAGTTTGGGTAGGATGGTCATTTTTATTATATTGGCTTGTCCTATCCATGAGCAGTTAATGTTTTTCCAATTGCTCAAGTCTAGTTTTAGTTGTGTGGTGAGTGTTTTGTAGTTGTGTTCATATAGTTCCTGTGTTTGTCTTGGGAGATAGATTCCTAGGAATTTTATTTTGTCTAAGGTGATTTTGAATGGGATTTCTCTATCTAGTTTTTGCTGCTGAGCTGTGTTGGAGATATATAGAAAAGCTGATGACTTATGTGGGTTTATTTTGTATCCTGCAACTGTGCTAAAGTTGTTGATTATTTCAATTAGCTTTTTGGTTGAATCTCTAGGATTCTTTAAGTAGACCATCATGTCATCTGCAGAGTCCTTGCCTATTTTGATGCTTTCAATTTCTTTTTCTTCTCTAATTGCTACTGCTAGTGTTTCTAGTACAATGTCAAATAATAGAGGTGATAATGGGCATCCTTGTTTCACTCCTGATCTTATTGGGAATGCATCTACTTTATCCCCATTGCAGATGATATTAGCTGATGGTTTTAGATATATACTGTTTATTATTTTTAGAACAACCTTTCTATTCCTATGCTTTCTAGTGTTTTAAATAGGAATGGGTGTTGTATTTTAACAAAGGCTTTTTCTGCGTCTATTGAGATAATCATGTGGTTCTTGTTGGTTTGCTTGTTGATGTGGTCAATTATGTGGATGGTTTTCCTAATATTGAACCAGCCCTGCATCCCTGGTAAAAATCCTATTTGATCATGGTCGATGACCCTTCTGATCACTTGCTGGAGTCTTTTTGCTAGTATCCTATTTAGATTTTTCCATCTATATTCATTAGGGAGATTGGTCTATAGTTTTCTTTCTCTGTTTTTGACCTGCCTGGTTTTGGAATCAGTACCATGTTTGTGTCATAAAAGGAGTTTGGTAGAACTCCCTCTTTGCTTATTATGTCAAATAGTTTGTATAGTATTGGGATTAACTGTTCTCTGAATGTTTGATAGAATTCACTGGTGAATCCATCAGGCCCTGGGAATTTTTTCTTAGGAAGTTCTTTGATGGCCTTTTGGAATTCATTTTCTGATATGGGATTATTTAAGAATTCTATTTCTTCTTCTGTTAGTCTAGGCAGTTTGTATTTTGTATATATTCATCCATATCACTTAAATTGGTGTATTTATTGCTATAAAATTGGGCAAAGTAATTTTTAATGATTGCCTTAATTTCCTCTTCATCAGAGGTGCTGTCCCCCTTTTCATCTTTGATGCTGTTAATTTGCTTTTCTTCCTTCCTTTTTTTAATTAGATTGACCAGTACTTTGTCTATTTTGTTTGTTTTTTTCAAAGTACTAGCTTCTTGTCATATTTATTAAATCAATAGTTCTATCACTGTTGATTTTATTAATTTCTCCCTTAAATTTTAGGATTTCTAGTTTGGTTTTCTGCTGGGGGTTTTTAATTTGGTCACTTTTGAGTTTTTTTATTTGCATTTCCAATTGATTGATCTCTGCTCTCCCTAATTTGTTAATATATGCACTCAGGGATATGAATTTACCTCTGATTACCACTTTGGCTGCATCCCAAAAGGTTTGAAAGGATGTCTCGCCATTGTCATTTTCCTCGATGAAATTATTAATTGTTTCTATGATTTCTTCTCTAACTAAACGATTTTGGAGTATCATATTGTTTAGTTTCCAATTAGTTTTTTGATTTGGTTTTCCATGTACCATTACTGAACATTATTTTTATTGCCTTGTGGTCTGAAAAGGCTGCATGTATTATTTCTGCTTTTCAGCATTTGTTTGCCATGTTTCTGTGACCTAATGTATGGTCAATCTTTGTGAATATGCCATATCGTGCTGAGAAGGTGTATTCCTTTTTATCCCTATTTATTTTTCTCCATATGTCGATTAATTATAATTTTTCTAAGATTTCATTCACTTCTTTTACCTCTTTCTTATTCATTTTTTGATTTGATTTATCTAAATTTGATAATGGTTGGTTCAGGTCTCCCACTAATATGGTTTTACTGTCTATTTCTTCCTTCAATTCTCCTAGTTTCTCCATTAGAAATTTGGGTGCTATATTATTTGGTGTATACATGTTGATTAGTGATATTTCCTCATTATCTAAAGTCCCTTTTAACAAAATATAATTACCTCCCCTATCCCTTTTGATCAGGTTTGTTTTTGCTTTGGCTTTATCAGATATCATGATTGCCACTCCTGCCTTCTTTCTGTCAGTTGAGGCCCAGAAGGTCTTACTCCATCCTTTAATTCTGACCTTGTGGGTATCTACCCGCCTCATGTGTGTTTCTTGAAGACAACATATGGTAGGGTTTTGGATTCTAATCCATTCTGCTATTCATCTACGCTTTATGGGTGAGTTCATCCCATTCACGTTCAAAGTTATGACTGTCACTTGTGGATTCCCTGGCATTTTGATATCCTTCCCTAATTTTAACCTTTCTTCTTCAGCTCTACATTTTAGTCCAGTGATTTACTTTAAATCAGTCCCCCTTGTACTTCCCTTTCTACCCCCTCCCTTCTTATTCCCTCCCTTATTTTCCCCTGTAGTCTTTTTAAAATTCCCCCCCCACCCTCTCCCTCCCTTGTACTGCTTCTCTCCCCACCAGTCTGTTTTTTACCCTTCTACTCCCCTATAGGGCGCAAATCTATTCTCTTCCCCAATAGATTGGATTGTTCTTCCCTCTTTGGGTCAGTTTCAAAGTACATAGGAGTTGAGTATTTCCTATCTCTAACCTCTTTACCCTTCCAGTGTATCGATGTTCTTCCCCCTCCCACCATGAGCTTCTTTGTGACATATAAATTTACCCCCATTTGTTTCTTTTCCCATTTCTTTTAGTCATAACCTCTTTTCTTTTTTAGCTTTAGTCATGTATATTTATATATATACATACACATGTATATGTATTTATGCATGCATATATCTATATACCTATTTATGTCTTGTCCTTTCATCCTATACAGTTTGTCACTGTTCCCTCTGAGTGTAGTTCTTCTAGCTGCTTAGGTGATAGCAACAGTTTTTAAGAGTTGCCAATGACCTCTTTTCTTATAGGGATACATATCATTTTAACTTATTGAGTCTTTTAAAAATTTTTTTGTTGTTGTTGATGTTTTTCCCCTCTTTTTTAATTACCTTTTGATGATTCTCTTGAGTTCTGTGGTTGGACTTCAAATTTTCTGTTCAGGTCTGGTCTTTTATTTATGAATTCTTGGAACTCTTCTGTTGTGTTAAATGACCATACTTTCCCCTGTAAGAATATAGTCAGTTTTGATGGGTATTTTATTCTTGGCTGTAGGCCTAGTTCCCTTGCTTTCCAGAATATCGTATTCCATGCCTTTCGGTCCTTCAGTGTGGATGCTGCCAGATCCTGTGTTATCCTCACCGTGTTTCCATGGTATCTGAATGGCTTCTTCTTGGCAGCTTGTAATACCTGTTCTTTCATCTGATTGTTTTTGAATTTGGCTATAACATTTTTTGGTGTTGTCAGTTAGGGATTAAATGCAGGGGGTGATCTGTGGATTCTTTCAATCTCCACTTTCCCCTCTTGTTCTAGGATCTTGGGACAGATTTCCTGGATAATTTCCTCTAGTATTATGTCCAAGCTTTTTCTTTTGTCGTGGTCTTCTGGTAGTCCAAGTATTCTTAAATTGTCTCTTCTTGAACAATTTTCTAAATCGTGTGTTTTGTGAATGAGATGCTTCACATTTTCCTCAATTTTTTCATTCTTTTTGTTTTGTTTTATAGTGTCCTGCTGCCTTGTGAGGTCACTTGATTCTAGTTGTTTTGTTCTGGTTCTTAAAGATTGGATTTCATTTCTGGCTTTTTGGTCGTCTTTTTCCTTCTGGTCTGATTTTCTTTGAAGTTCGTCTTTCACCCTCTTTATCTTGTCTTTCATCTCCTTTGCCTCGTTTTCCAGCTGGATTATTTTGGCTTTCAGGACACTATTTTCTTGTTTTATTTCAAGTGCCTCTGTTTCCAGATGACTTATCTTCATTTTTAAGTTCTTTTCCCAATTGTCTTCAGCCTCTCTTAGTTGTGTTTTGAGTTCTTCCATAGCCTGTATCCAATTCGCTGGGATTTCTGGTTTATCGTTTGCTGATCTCTCCCCCTCTGCTCCATTTGGTGAGTAGTAGTTGTCTATTGTAGTTTCTTTCTTCTTTTTCTGTTGTTTGTTCAAATTCACCCCTTCTTTCCTCCCCATATTTTTCTGTGCTCTTGTTCCTCTCATTTTTTTTTTTTTTGGACTTCTATCAGTCTCCCCTCTTGGAGCTTTAACAGAGGATCTTTTGGTCTAATCTCTGGGGGAGGGTTGTTGGGGGTTTGAGCTTTCCTGTCTTCTGGAGGCTTTTGATTGGCTTAAAGTTCAGCAGTCAATGATGATGGATGGGGAGCCTGGGCTTCCCTGTGTTCTGGAGACTTTTGATGGGATTGAGTTCAGCTTAGTTGGGCTGGGTTTACTCTGAGTTTTAAATTTCCTGTACGGCTGGAGCAGATATGGAGGATCTCCAAAGCTCTGGCCAGGCTGCCAGGTCTATGCTCCTTCTAGGCTGCCATTTTGACTTCGCCTCTAGGTTTCTGTTTTATTTTCAGAAGACCCTGCTCTCTAAGGGGGTGGAGGGGTCGTGGCTTGCCTGGGCTCTGAGGGCTCCTGATGGGATTAGGTTCACCTGGTTTGGGCTGAATGAGCCCTGATGCAAAAAGCCTCCTCCTCCACCATCTGTGTTGAATGCCTGGAGACTGGCCCGGGTTGTTTTCAAGGTAAGCCCTTCACTGGTCCTGAAGTTTTTGTTCTTTCAGAAGCTCTGAGGGCTCCTGATGGCATTAGGTTCAGGTGGTGTGGGCCATATGATTCCTGAGCCAAAAAAAGGAAGAAAAAAAAAAGCAGCAACCTGCTCCTCCACAGTCTGTGTTGAATGCCCGGAAACTGGCCCGGGTTACTTTCAAGGTAAGCTCTTCAGAGCAACCCCTTTGCCAGCCCTGAGTTTTCTGTCCTTTCAGTAGCTCTGAGGGCTCCTGATGGGATTGGGTTCAGCTGGTGCCCTAAAGCTGGGACCTCCCTTGAGATTCAGATGGAAGGACCCAGCCAGGGGGCTACAGGCTTCCCCCTTCTCTCTATGTTTCCCTGCCGTATGTGTTGGGCGCCCTGGAGACTGGCTCAGGTTGTTTTCAAGGTGAGTCCTCAGAGCCCTGAGGTTCCCGCTGCTGCCACGGGCTCAGCACTTTGGGTTGGGGGGGATGGGTCCTGGGACCTTCTTTCTGTCTACCCCTTAGATCCGAGTGATCTAGGGTTCTGGCTTTTGGGGTGTGGTACCTTTTGATCCAGGTCCAGGAGGAGGTTTCCCCAGGCCTATCCTGTTTTTCAGCTTGAATTTCGGTGGCCTAGGAGCACTCTATTTGCGATCGGTAAGGAAGGGTTTCCGAGGTCTGAACTTTCGCTGCTTCTACACTGCCATCTTGACCAGAAGTCCCTTTGTCAGAATGTATATTTTTTTAAGAAAGAAAATATGTATTTAACCCATAGTTTAATATTCCTTGCACTATGCTATGAAGTCATCCTGCAAAAAAAAATTACTACAAAGAAATTAAGACTGCCGATCTAGGTGCGTCTCATTCTATGGTTTCACTTTGTCTACTGGTGTTAGAAGGAACATTCTGTAAGTGTTTTTACGACCATGAGTGATTTTGTCTAAGTATTACTGTTTTTGTATAGTAGAGGCAGTGTAAAGGTTCAGTGTCACATAGCTAATAATTGTCAGAGGTTGGTTTTGAACTTGTCTTCCTGATGGCCCCAGACTGCTGTCCAGTGCAGCACCAAAGAATTTATGTCAAATGTTATGTCTCATTGGTCTCCTTACGTCGCTTGTGCATGCCCCAAGCACTTAATATATAGAGAATTGCAATGAATTCTTCTCTGTAGACAGAGACTTCACACGGCACGATCTCACCCACTTCTAAAATCTGATGATTACTCTGTAATAAGCAATACCCATAGTTTCTGGTTCAGATGACGAGACTTTTTTCTGTGTGAGCAAATGAAAATGTATCATCTGCTGTGACTTAAGTAAATATTTTCTTCTTAGACCTGGTAAGTCTCTGCTGACTATGCCACAGCAGAGAGACACATTTCCCAAATTCTGCAGCAGGTGGAAAGGGAAACATATTTGTGCTTTACTCTAACTTTGTCCTCAGAAGACATGTGGGACTGTTTTCAGTATACCAATGTTATGACAAGATTCTTTGGATATTTCTAATATTAAATCTTGTTGGATAGGGTCAAACACAAACTGGGTGAAATGAAATTCTTTAGCAATGAGAGAAATGGTATGTAGGGAGTTTCCATGGTAAGTCCCAAACTGTGAATTTTTAAAATCAATTATGAAATTGAAATAGTATTCTGTACTGCCTCACTGTAAAATTTAAAATTATATCTCTAATAATAAAATATTATATTTTATGAGGTTTATTAAGGATCTTTAGAAATCAAGGAATAAAGACAATACAAAAATAAGAAAGCCATGTGCCTAGGGCTGATTAGCCCATTCAAAGCTTACTTACTACATCTTACAAATGGTTGAGCAGAGAACCCCTGGGAGGCAGAGAGCCAGTTAAATACTAATTGTGTTCTTGCCCAGGTGGAGACTCAGGTGAGATTATAGGGAATTCTGGGAAATACCAAGGACTTCTGGGGATTGAAGTCTGGGGTTCAAATCTCCATTTTACATCACATAATGATAAGAATGTGGAGGCAGTGAAGTAAAATGGAAAGAACTACTGGGCTTGGATACAGTGTCGAGATAAGACCCTTGGTTCTTTTTCTTACTACTTGTATGAAATAGTACAAGTCCCTTTGCCACAGCTTCATCATCCACAAATGAAGTGGCTGAACTCAATCATAACAGAAAGCCACTTAAAACATTGGTGTTCTTTTATAAGTAAAATACTCTGATAATTCATTCTGAATCCATCCAAGACCTTTATGCTTTTATTTGGAGAATGAATCAAATGGAGTAAAATGGGCTATCACTTAGTTTTTTTTTAAATGAATCTTTATATGATATTCACAAATGAGTTTTTTTCTTAGTTTTTTTTTTCTTTTCCAAAATATATCCACTCAAATCATCTCTGGTACCACATTACATTTTGGAAGTGACTTTGAATTCTCCACTTTGCATCTCTTACATGGTTTGATTAAAACTCCTTGGAAAAAGATACCCCTCCCATGTTGAGTTGATCACTTCTAGATTTACCACTATCTTGCTAACTCAAGTCTTGATTGACTCCATATTATTCAGCTTCCTCTCCTCTTGGACTGAAAGGCTAGAGGGTGGAATGCCAAATTCCTCTCAATGCTTTTCTTCCTAGAAGGCAAACACTGGACTTATCTGCTGCCCCATCTGGTTTCAGCTCCATGAAACAAGATCTGCCTGTACCAAGCATCCTTGGTGTCTTGCTCCCCACCCTTCATCCCTGGCTTGCCTCCTTTTGTGTATAGTTTCCACCTTCAGATTGTAAGCTCCTTGAGGTCAGGGCAGTCTTTCTTTTCATTAATTGTCTCCCCAGTGCTTAACATTGTGCTCAACACATAGTAGGTGTTTAATAAATGTTTATTGGATTGGATTAGATGGAAGTCTATGTCAATGGCGCCCAAACTCTGGTAGGTAGAAATAATTTGAACAGGAGGAAAGAGATGGGTTGTCTGTCCACCATTTGAAGCTAAATTCAAGGAGCCTATCACCACTCATAAAGGCCAACCATTAAGATGAAAAGGAATTGTGTTTGGTGTCAATAGAAAGCAAACCACCAACCACCAAGTCATGAAACTTTTAAAGTTTAGGCCAATTTGATGCTAGCTGGGAAAGGATTTAGCTCTTTGAACCTCACTTAGGTTAAGGAAATGAAGGTCCTCAGCAAGTACAGTTAGTAAGTGCTAGAACTGTAATTTGAATTCAGGTCCTTGGGACTATTAATATCCAGTACTCTTTCCACCGTACCAAAAGAGGCCCTGAGACACAAGGAGAAAAGATTTGAAGTCGGATGAGGCTTCCT
The DNA here is from genome assembly GCF_027887165.1 of Monodelphis domestica. NCBI lineage: Eukaryota > Metazoa > Chordata > Mammalia > Didelphimorphia > Didelphidae > Monodelphis > Monodelphis domestica. The sequence goes on from NC_077232.1 coordinate 35,859,066, forward strand.
GATGCCAGGCCTGGTACTCTATCCATTGTGCAACCTAGCTTGTCTTCTTTCCATTACATTAAAGATTAGAGTAACATATTTATTATTAATCTAAGTATGCCTCAGTTTGTCTTATCTGTATAATTCAAGAGTATTTAACCTTGAGATTATGAATTTTTATTTTTAAAAATACTTTTATATAATAAAATAGACATTTCCCTTATATAGAATTATATATATATATATATATATATATAGAATTATAAATATATGTGGGTTTATATCAATATATGTATATATATGCTTCATTTAAAATAATTATTTTGACAATCAATCTATAGATTTCATAAGACTGAGATTGCTAAAGAGCCAATGAAACAAAAAATGTTAAGGCTACTATGGAGAGGATTGGGCTAGACAGCTTTTAAAGTTTTTAGCTCAAAATCTAAGATCCTGTGATTCTTCCAGCTCTAAATATCCTAGGATGGAGAGAGGCCAAAGGCCTGCCTACATTTGTACTAGCTACGTGATCGCAGAGACATTCTCTTTGTAGAATTAGCCCCTCTCAGCTTGGCTTCTTCATTTATATAATAGGGTCAAGAATCCTGGACCAGTGCATCTCAGAGGACTGCAGTAAAGATGGCCTTTTTTAATTGTCAAAGGTTATAGGAATGGGAAGTATTGTTATTTTCAATACTATTTTATTTTGTGAATTAAAGATGTCATTTCACAATTAAGTTATAACTAATGCAGCTACATTAATTTTGTTCCCTTTTTTATTTCCCCAAGCAAGCTACCAAAAGGAAAATCTGAAGTCATTTAAGACAAAATGAAAGGTTATAATATGATGCTGATGTGAAAACATTTGCCAGGAATTGAACAAGTTTGCGCAATGATTTATTCTTGACTTATTGCACAGTATGAATCTAATTTGGGGCCCCACTCTCTATTGTTAAACTGAATATTTTTGACTCCTGAATGAGATGTGGATGAATAACTAAAAGGCCATATTTTACCCAATTTGAGTATAGCTAACCTGGTCAAAGTGTGTGGACTCAGTATGGAAATTCGTTTAACTCATTAGGCAGAACTGTATGTGTAGGGTGACTGTTTCGTGCCATTGATTCTATAGGATTTACAATACCAGGTGATTCATCATTGTCAGTGAGAAATCAGAATCAGCTCCATCCCCAGTTCTGCCAATACTTATCCTTTCCTGGCCTATGAGTTCATCCACAGAGGCACAATCAGATTACCTTAGGAATCAGCCATTAGTATGGCGACAACTAAGGTGCAAGCGAGTGTCATTTTCTTGTGGAGAATATGGAGGGGTGCCAAAAGCAGCATCTTGACAAACACTTCCTGTCCTCCCTGGATCTTGCTCTATCTCATTAGAGTCCTCTCAGAATCCTCTTCCTCCTCCTGAGCCACTCTGAATATAATATCTCTTAAACATGTTTTGCATGTGGAAAAATGGCTCATGATAGCTCTGGCTAACAGTAGAAGGAAGGCTATTTCTCCTTCTTTCCTTCTCTCTGATCACCATCATTTATTTATTCATATCCATATGTCTAGTGACCTGGATGCTTACTAGCTAAGGATTTCTCCCATGAAGATAGAGGGAAGAAAGATGTTTTTGCCATCAGGGAGTTAAAGCTGATGAGGAAGATAGCATAAAAAAACCTAAATACAAGCAAGATATTGTCAGTATAAATGGCGGCAGTCATTGGCTCAGAGATGAAAAATGATTCTCTAAGAGTCACATAGCTTTGAAATGTCAAAGATATGACTTGAATCCAGTTTGTTGGGGACTTCCAAGTCCTGTAGCCCTTACATCACATTATGGAGTGATAATCTTCAGCCATGATCATGGTTGATAGGGTTGAAATGTTTCCAATAATTATCCTTAGTAATAGTGAATATATATAAAACACACATACATAATTAAAGTTAATAAAGCTTTTTAATAATGATTTTCTTATTTTATCATCATACCTACCTTTCAAAATAGGTCCATTATCCTCCTTCCTTTAGTGATGAGGAAACTGAAGTAGATAGGTCCTGTATTCCTGAGAGAGGCTACATCTCAACCACTTAGATGGAAGAGTGTGGGATTAGAATTCAGGAAAATTTGGTTTCAGTCTACCTATTTCTTTCTCTGTAAAATGAGGGAGTTATCCAAGGTGATCTCTAAGGTCCTTTTCAGTTCTAATTGTCTATAAGACTCAGGGATTTGGTCTTCCTCTGAATCTCAGTTTTAGTGAGAGATGAAAGAACCTTCTCTAGTAGCTTTCCACACATCACTAACTTTGGGGCATCACTTTCCTCCTTTGTAAAATGAAAGTTGGGAAAAATCAACCAATAAACTTTCATTGAACAACTATTATATGTTAGGCACTGACATACAAAGAGAGGCAAAAGATAGTCCCCACCCTTAAAAAGCTTACAATCTAATGGGAGAAGACAGATGTAGACAAACAAATATTTACCAAATAGGCTACATATGGGATCAATAGGAAATGATGCACAAAAGGAAGCCAACAGAATTTTCTTGTATATGTGATTTTAGTTAGAATTTAAAAAGAAGTCAGGGTTCCCTTAATAACTGGACTTAGGTCTAGAAATAGCCACTAGATATATGATTTTATTGGTATAGAGAGTTTTGAGAATAATAATCTATCTCCCTTTCCCAATTCAGATTGTTTTTATCCTTTGTAATTAAAAGTTAAGCGAGTTGCCTAGAACATGGAAGTGACTTTTTCAGGACCAATATGTCATAGAGACAAGGCTTGAACCCAAGAGTTCTTGGCTTTGAAGCCAAGAACTATACCTACCAGTCTACTTCAAACCAATTAGAAATGTTCATTATTTTTATAAATTGGCATTCTTTTTCAAAGATCATATTATATATTGTAGATCCAGACCATCTCAGAAATGACTCATTAAAAGGATTGTGAATCATAGTTAGAACCAGTTATTAGCCTGACAGCTTCTGAAGGTATGAAATCAATAAAATGGGGATATCCTGAACCTCCCATTACTAGTGCCCTCTTTGTAACAATTCTACTTTATAATTATTTTGCATATTTTGTATGTTTGTCTAACATTATTTTCTCTGATAGAATATAAGCTCCTTGACAACAAGAAATCTTTATTTTGTCTTTTATTCCAGTGCCCAATATAGCACAATGCATGTTGAGTCATTAATTAACCCATCTCCCCTAACAAGCTGACTCAAGTGGAATGCCTAAAATGTCCCAGGTTCGTGTTTCATTCATCCCTTTTGAGTATGACTCTGATCTGGGTGGACGTTTAAAGAATGGCAGGATTATGAACTGAGCTAGTATTAACCATTTGTGACCCAACGTAAAAATAAAGTACCTGAAACCAAATTTTTATGTTAGAAAAGAGGGTGAGGAGTGGGGAGAAGACATTCCAGGAAAAGAAATTTTAATAAGTAGTTGAAAAAGAGGCTTAAGACACAAAGAAAGGGGAAAGAGGAAATGAACATTGCTTCCACCCATATCACCCTTGACACAATTTCACCTACAGTCCTCTCTGCACAGAACAATTTTTGTTTTCCAATTGGGTACAGCGCTGACTTTATTGATGTTAGAGGGTACAGGACTCAATGCTTTCTCCCCTCTATTAACATGGGGGGCATGACTGCCTTGGACTGAGCACATTAGTTCTAGAGAAGTACTAGGTCTAGGGACACCTAGGCTGCAGGGCACTAATTTTCTCTTGAAGATCCACAGCTTCTTTGTCTTATTCCTTGGTGGACATATAGGCTATGAGATCTACCAGACGGTTACTATAACCATATTCATTATCATACCAGGAAATGATTTTAACAAAATAGTCATTGAGGGCTATACCAGCCTCAGCATCAAAAATGGAAGAATTAGGGTCACCAATGAAATCAGTGGACACAACTTGTTCTTCTGTATAGCCCAGGATACCCTTCAGATATCCCTCTGATGCGTTTTTCATCACCCTCTTGATGTCTTCATATTTGGTAGGTTTCTCCAGGCGGCAGGTCAGATCTACAACTGACACATTGGGAACAGGAACTCGGAAGGCCATGCCAGTGAGTTTGCCATTAAGCTCAGGGAGGACTTTGCCCACAGCCTTAGCAGCACCTGTGGCAGCAGGAATGATGTTCTGGCCAGCTCCACGGCCGTCCCGCCACTTTTTGCCAGAAGGACCATCTACGGTCTTCTGGGTAGCAGTTATGGCATGGATCGTAGTCATGAGTCCTTCCACAATACCAAAGTTCTCATGGAGGACCTTGGCTATAGGGGCCAAACAGTTGGTAGTACAGGAAGCATTACTGACTACCGTATGTGAATTATTATAGGTCTCGTGGTTTACTCCCATCACGTACATAGGAGCATCATCTGAAGGGGCAGAAATGATGACTCGTTTGCAGCCCCCGTTCAAATGAGCCTTAGCTTTCTCCATGGTAGTAAAGGCACCCGTAGATTCTAAGACATAATCAGCACCAGCAGTTGACCATTTTATTTTGGCAGGATCCTTTTCCTGGTAAACAGCGATAGATCTTCCATTTACATTGAGTTTCTCATTTTCAGGTTTGACAGTGCCATTAAATTTGCCATGTGTGGAATCAAACTTGAGTAAGTAAGCCATACAGTTTACATCAAGGAAAGGATCATTAATTGCTACAATTTCCACTTTGTTTGTTGTAAATGCAACCCTGGCTACCAGGCGCCCGATACGGCCAAATCCGTTGATTCCAACCTTCACCATCCTGCTTTGGAAACACTTCTACTGGCAATGAGCTAGAGAAAGAAACAGAAAAAAAATGATGATTTATTTGTAAGTAATCTTTAAATATAAAAATGAGCCAAGTTTTAAAGCAGATTTAAATGAGCATGTTATTAGAGTAATAAAAATACAACATGTGAACTTATTAGATCTAGGAGGGACTTCAGATTTAGTCATAAAATGAGAAAAATCATAGAATGAGAATTAGAAAAGAACTTTGAGTTCATCTAATACAACTCTTCATTTTTTAATTGAGGAAAATGAGACCCATTTAAGCCACAGATGTAATAAGAGCTTGGATTAGAACCCGATCCTTTGGTTCCGTAGCCAGCAATCATTGTATTATGCAATACTATCTCTACAGTCCAAGATGATATCTTAATGAGAAGAAAGCCAAGGCCAACTTGGTAAAAATTGTTCCACAATATAATGTCAGAATTGAGATTAGAATTTGGGTCTCTTGAGCCCCAGACCAGGGCTCTTGTTCCTGTATTAGGTGGTCAACTATAGTAACTGGGTGCTTGGAAGTAATTAATTAGCTTACGCTTTGGATCTAATCCAATGAATCCTTCCCTAAAGCTTCATATATTGGTATGAATTTAGCCCCTGGTCCTCACAAGTTTGGTAGATCCCGTGTGAGTTCTCAGCTAACAACTTGTTGATATATGGTCTATCTGTTGTTTGAAAAACCATTCTCATCACCAACATGAATGGTAGAGTAGTGACCTTTTGTTTTCAGAGCTCATATATATGCTCAAGTCAAAATGGGGCACTGAAGAGAGTACCCACACAATGGAAGACCAGGTTTTTGAAACATGATAATATCACAAGAGTCTATGCTTATCTCTATGCAGAGGAAATGTTGAACCGTCATCAAACACAGATCTGAATTCTTGCTACTTCCTCTATTTCTCACCCCAAGTCATAATGTTGGATGCAGTCTGGTGATGTTAAGAATTGTCTGACTGTAACTCTAGTGGGAGAGGGTGGATTCTGGTCCTCTTCTCCTAAGCAAAATCATCTCATAGACAATCACCCATAGAGCTCTCCATCCCCTAAAGAGGAGGAGAATGAAAAGGAGAAAGGGAGGATAGGAGTCAAAATGCAAGAAGGAAAAAAGAGATGAATATAATTTTCCTTGCACAATCCACTTCTACCATGAATCAAATAAGATTTGAAGATGGGGAAGAGTGTGTTTGTGGGAATGCTGGTCCTGCATTTATTGGATTGATCTATGGAAGTATTGGATCTTCTTCTGTTTGTTCTCAATGAAGTGAACTAAGATCAATCAATGGGATGAATTTTCAGGGAGGCACATTCCAGTTCAATATAATAAAGACTTTCAAACAATTAGAGCTAGAGGTAGTTACGTAGTATAGTGGGAGAGGTTTGTGCCCTCAGTCAGGAAGACCTAAGTTCAAATGTGACCTCAGATCCTAAGTAGCTGTGTGACATTACCTCCGTTTGCCCCTGCACCCTCAAGAAGATGGTAATAATAGCACCTACCTCCCAATGCTGTTGAGATATTTACAAAGGACCTTCTATGGTGCCTGGCACATAATAAATGTGTAATATGTTTCCTTCCTTTCTTCTCTTTGTCCTTTACAAAGCAGAAGAAGCTACTCTGAAGAATTCTCACTTTTTTGAGGTCTTCAATCACAGGCAAAGGGGGTACTTTTGTGTAGTATTGAAAAGAGAGCTCCTCACCCCCAAAATGAATTTAGACTGGATAACCAAGGAAATTCCTTCCAACTATGAAATTCTGCTATTCTAAAGCTGTAGAAATTTCCTGACTAACGATAAGACTCAGAGCTTCTGTATTGTAAGACAAGAGGGGAAATGTACCTGAACCACTGGCATAAATGAGCCCCTAAATATATTAGAAGGGTTGGGTAGACTCCATGTGGGGTGAGAAGATCTTAATACATTACAAAATATTGATGAGGAAAATAGTATATGGAAGGAATTGAGAGGAGCCAGTTAAGTCATGTCAGACCAGGGAGGAACTCACCTCTCTCCAGAGAAGAAAATTTAGGTAATTTCCTATTTGACCTGATTATTCTTATTATCTAGTAATCTTAATTGTTTCCAGTCTAATAAAGGGCAGCGAGTGCTGTCAACAGGCATATAATGTGTTTAAATATCTGGAAGAAGAATGCTTTCAAAGGGAGCCCCAAAAAGAATGAGAATGAATTGTAGATCAGCTTATAGAGTCTGTTGACCCTTTCCATTCTCTCTGAAATCTGAGGGGGTTTCCTTAGATAAGAGATTAGCGATGGAAGGGACCATGGAGTCATCACCTAGGTGAGTGGTTCCCAAGGATTTTTGTTCTGTAAGCCCCCCAAAATTGTATTGGGAACTTCCACTGTAATTTAACATTTTCCATAATACTCTTCACAATTCAATTTATGACTCCTTTTGACTCTTTAGCAAAACTCTTTGGACTATTGTCAAGAATCTCATAGGGTTTTGCAAACCCCATGAATCAGTAAATATTTAATAAATCCCTGCTGTGTACCTGGACCTGCGCTAAGCTCTCGAATATACAGAAGAAGACAAAAGATAATCTCTTCCCTCCAGGAGCTTACGATCTAATGGAAGAGACAACATGTAGATAAATAAAGTATATAAAAAATAAGGTCTATGTAGGATAAAAGGCACTCATTATAATTAAGAGGGTTTCAGGAAGGCTTCCAGTAAAAGATGATGATATTTTTTTCCCCAGGGAGGGGATCAGGAATCTGAGTGAAGGAAAAGGTTCTTTCCAGGCATGGTGGACAATCAGAGAAAATGCCTGAGGGTAAGAGACAGCACTGTGTTTTTCACAGAACAGTTTCACTGGATCAAAAAAAGATATGTGTGTGTTAGTAAGGTTTAAGAAGATGGAAGACTAGGAGAGGAACAGGTAATAAGAGATTTTGTCAAACAGAAGCAGTTTGTATAGGATTCTGGAGGCAATTGGGAGCCACTGGAGTTTGCTGAGTAAGGGTGATGTGTGATTGGAACTGAACTTTAGAGAATCATTCTACTGCCTGAATGCAGGATGGTTTGGAGCAGGAGAAGACGGGAGGCAAAGAGGTCCAACAGCAGCTATTGCAATAGTCCAGCTATGAGGAAAAGGAGTCCTACACCAGTAGAGAATATACAAGAGAGGCTACAGAGGTGAATAACAGGTCTTGACAATAGCTTGGATGTGAGAAAGGAGAGAGAGTGAGGAGTCCAGAATGACTGAGGGAGTAGGAGAATGGTATTGTCCTCTACCTTCATAGAGAAGGTGGGAGAGAGGGGAGAAATTAAGGAGAAATATAATCATTAGAGAATTTGTAAAAAAAAAAAAAGTCTTTAAATGTAATTGGGGGAAATAAAACATTAGTGGAATGAATTATCTATTTCATGAAAAAATAAAAAAGAAAAATTATTGGTTTTGTTTTGGACATAATGAGTTTAAGAGATTGGGGGTAGCTAGGTGGCTGAGTAGATTGAGAGCCAGGCTTAGAGACAAGAGATCTTGCATTCAAATTGGAGCATAGATATTTCCTAGCTGTGTGACCTTGGGCAAGTCACCTATCTTCTATTACCTAACCTTTACTGCTCTTCTGTCTTGGAACCAATACACAGTATTGATTTTAAGATAGGAGGAAAGGGTATATATATATATATATATATATATATATATATATATATATATATATATATACATATTTCTTTTTCTTTTAGAACTTTATTAGAATGGATAGGCTACTCAGAGTAAAGACAAGGCAAGCCACTAAGATTCATGGGATTTTACAAATCATTATCAAGTGTTCTTTCTCTTTAATTGTTTAAAAGCAATACCATCATAGATAAAAGTCTCATGGACCCTTAGCACCCTTACACACACACACACACACACACACACACACACACACACACACAAATAAATAAATAAATAAATAAATAAATACACACACACACACACACACACACACACACACACACACACACACACACACACACATATATATATATATATATATATATATATATATATATATATATATATATATATAACATACAGGCAGTTGAGGAATGTACCACTAAAGGGAAACCACTGATCATTTCATTCAACTCCATTTTATAGTTGAAATAATTGGTTAAGTCATTAAGATGATAGGATAACAGATTTAAACAAGGGCTTATCCTGTCTTATCTAACTCCTCCAGTTAGGAAAAGGAATCCTGATAAGGCCAAGAGATTTTAAGGGGATGCTCTTTGGGGATGGAGAGGAAGTAAACCCTGGGATGGATGTCTTGGAAGTTTCTATCTTGCTTCCACCCCAGGAGGAATTGGTCAGGGCAAGAAAGCAAAAAGTTTTGGGGGCAATAAGAAGCTGGCATGACAAGGATTGCAGGGGGCAAAGGAATTTGCAATGGAAGAAGGTGTTGTTTTTGCTTTTAGGGGCAGGGTGTTTGGGACAAAGGAGGAAGGTGTTAACTCAGAGCCCCCCAAATTTTCTGTCCTAGGGCAGAATCCTGCCTTCGCTGACCTAGTTAGGGAGATTAGAAATGAAATAATAAGAGCCTACAGATGAAATCATGTCTTAGCCTCCCATTTTATCAGGACACCAGTTTGTCCATTTAGTTGGGGCTAGCATTTTAACAGCTCACCTTTTCCTACCTCCTCTTCTCAGTTGGTGAAGGAAGAACTAACAAGCAAGATCGCCTGCTAGCTTGAGGCACAAATAAATGCATTTTAAAGCTGCGGTTAAACCACTGTGACAAGTGTTATGTACAGAGAAGACACTGTCAGGGAATCCAGCTGGGGAAATCAAATGTTTTGTGTAGCCAACACTTAGTCACCCCTTTGCTATGGTTGATGGAAATGATTAATGGATCCTCCCTGCAAGCGTACTGTGCTTTGGAATCCTTGACTTTGCAGAAGGCGTAGAAATTGATATACTGGTAGTAGGCAGCGGGGAATCTTTATAGCAATTGTAAATAATGGGAAGAATGGAACAACTGTCCAGATTGGGCTGACCTTGATGGGCAAAAGCAATTTTACCCCCAAAAATATGGTGTATGGAACAGCAGACCAAACCTAGTGAGACCAAAAACATCAAGCCTATTTTTTTTTATCTCTGATTGAGCCCCTCTTTTTGGGGTTCTCCTCATGCCCCCTTCTCTTTGGAACTCAACATTCTTGGTTTCTAAACCTTGTTTCCATTTCTTTCCTTCTTTTGCCTCACAAGACTCTACCTTAGTTCAGGTGCTCATCACTTGCCCCTAACCTGTGACAATAGCTTCTTCATTGATCTTCTCATTCCAATCCATCCTTCCTAGAGCTTTCCAAGTGTTTTTCTTGAAGTACAAATTTGACAAGGTCACTCCTGTGTTCAATAAACTTCAGTGGCTCCCCATTGCCATCATGCTTAATATTATTCTCCCCTGGTTAGGTACTTGAAACTCTTCACAACCTATGTTCAACCCATCTTTCCACACATAGACATTCTTTACCAGTCAAGGACTTTCTTGCTATTTCTCAAACATGATTCTATATCTCACAGCAAAGGCTAATATCAATACCTGAGAGGCACTCCACCATATATTTGCCTCTTAGAAACCTTTGTTTCCTTCAAACTGATTTCTTGAAATATATGTTTATTTATTTTAATTCAATAAATATTTATGAAGTACCTACTGTGCTAGGCTCTGGGGGTACACAGATGGTAAATGAAAATAACCCTTAAACCAAAAGCAATTTGTACTCTGGTGGGAAATATAAAATGCAAATATAACTAAAAATTAAGAGCACAGTTAAGTGTCCCATTGGATAGAGTGTAGACCTGGCAGGAAGACTCATCTTCCTTAGTACAAATCCCACTTCAGACACTTACTACCTGGGTGATCCTGGGAAAGACACTTAATTCAATTTGCCTCAGTTTCCTCATCTGTAAAATGAGCTAGAGAAGGGAATGACAAACCACTCCAGTATTTCTGCCAAGAAAACCCCAAATGAGGTCATGAAGATTTGAACACAAATAAAAAACAACTGAACAACAACGACATAGTTTTAATATATAATTAAGGAAAAGAGTATGTTACAGACATTGACTTGCATCTTATGTTTTCGCATCTAATATGGTTCTTTCTACATTGTCCATAAATCCTCCATAGAGAAACTCCTGGAGAAGTTGGGAGCCTTCCTTTCCTTTGATTTTTGTTTCTTTGTTTGTTTGTGGAGACCATAACATAATAAAGAATTAAGTACAAAGATGATTTGAGGAAGACGGGAACCCCCACAGCCAGCTTGCATCAGGAAAGTCTTCATAGCAAGAGGCAATCTCACTCTATGCTGAGCCTTGACAGAATCTAAATATCCTTATGGAAAAACAAACTTTTGTAGGTGCAATTGCAAAAATTAGTTATTTGATGCTTTTTAGAGGAAAAAAATAGGTTGAAAACAATAGAGAAAAGAAAGCTCAGATGCTTTGTGGGGACTTCAAGGTCCTCCCAATTGATCATTTTTGTTTATACTAAGCTTGTACATCTGAGGGCTGTCCAGTGCCCAGCACAGTGCCTGGATTCTTACTGATTGTGTTCATCAGAGTCCTTTCTAGATTCTAATTGCTGTTAAATTGAGATGATGAGCAAACGCTCCCTAGAAAAGGAGAAGGGATGGAACTACTATGGAGTAGTGAAAAGAGTCTAAGGACGATTCTGGAGACTGGAATGGTGCATTTGGCTTCAAAAAGACAAGGTAAAACCCTGGGTCTGCAATCCTGGGTCTCTGTGACTTTTTTCCCTCAAGCTGGCCCCCTGAAACTGGAATGCCTTCCTTCCCTAGCTCATAGTTCATTCAAAACTTAGTTTAAAGACTCTTCCCTACCTGGAGACTTTCTAGATCTATTCTCTCCTTTACCCATTTCCTCCCGCCCTGACTGATGCTTCTACTTTATTCAAATTTATTTTTTCTATAATTTTGCATATTCTTGTATGTCCACATTTCCACTGATGGTACATAAGCTCAGTGGGGGAAAGAGTTTTGTTTCAGTAATGGTTTTACTTTTGTCTTCTTGTCCTCAGAGCCTAAAAGTGCTTTGCACATAGTAGGTATTTAGTACATTTGGTGCTTATTGGATCAATGACTTTTTGAGTACGTGTTCAGCATTTTGTCAGAAAGTGAGGATGGAGAAGATTTAAATGGAAGGTCAGCAGGAGGTTCTCTCTGCCTCCCCCTGTAGCAGATTTTTCACGTATTTATTAATTGATATTCTCAAAAAAAGTCTCTCATAAATTGATCTTATTTTGGATCTTAAACAGGCAATGATTTTAAGCAAAATGAACTTCATATTTTCTCCTTATACTGGGTGTATTTACCAAGCATCCCCAGTGCATAATATTAAGGCTTATAAACCCTCCCTTCCCTCTCCCCAAGGTCATTGGTCTCAGTTTTATAGAAATCAATTATGACATGAAAGGTCTTTTCTATATTAGTTGTCCAATGAATGAAGAGCTTACAGTCACCATAGTATCTGGGCAATTATCTACTTTCCTCCTCAGTCATTTTTCAGTCATGTTCGACTCTCCATGACCCATTTGGGTCCCCCAGTCATCACTTGGCTGAGTTTTCTGGCAGAGGTGCTGAAGTGGCTTGCCATTTATTTCTCTACATCATTTTACAGATGAGGAAACTGAGGCAAACAGGGTTAAATGACTTAGCCAGGGGAAACACAATGAGTAAGTGCCTGGGGCCATATTTGATCAGGAAGAAGAATCTTCCCAACTCTAGGCTGATCCCTAGACCCCACTCGCTTAGGACAAAAATCTTTGGAGGCAAAATTTCATTTCATATCATCTCTCCCTATGACACAACATTCAGATAGATTAGGGTTATAGGTGTGAGGAAAGCTCTTTTCTTTGCTGTCATCTACAAAGATTCATAAATCTCAGCAGACATAAACGGAAGTTGTATTAGACTAGACATTCCTGTCTCACTTTTCTCTGATGTCACCAAGATGGCATCCAGAGTACTGTCTTCAGTTCTCAGTGCCACATGTTAGAATAGGAATTCTATTTCTTTGCACAATATTGAGGGACAAGGGTATACCCAATGCTCTACACCCATGGTCTCCTACCTCTGCAAAGAATGGAGAGAGATCAGGTCCATATAATAAGAAGGTAATTGATAAACTAGTTGATAAATATATCTAGAATATGATGACTAGGAATTTCTGGAGCTATAATTTCATTGATAGAATTCCTATATGAGAAAACATTCTCCATCAATGCATATGAACAAATTTTCTTCAACCTAAAATTAGAGAAATATCACATGTTTTTCTTTATGGGAAAAGACATCAGAAACCACATTTTTTGTGTCTTTTCAGAAGGAAAAAAAATCTCTTTGTAATCTGCCTACAGAGTTTGTTTAAAGACTCTCAAGAGAGGAGGGATGGATCCTCTATATCCAGAGGCAGCCCATTCTATTTATGGAAAGCACTAATTGTTAGTAAGTTTCCCCTTTCATAAAGCTTAAATTTTCCTCTTTGCAGCTTATATCCATTCATTCATTCATTCATTCATTCATTCATTCATTCATTCCCCTAGGTTTTCCTTCCCTGTTGAATTAGGTCAAAGAAAGATAATTTCCTCTTATCATGTGAGAGTACTTCCAACACTTGTTCCATCTGAGAACTCTTTCCCCCTTAAGCTAACCATCCCCAATTTCTTCACAGGATCCTATGTAGTCTATGATCATTAGATGGTATTTAATCTCAAGATATAATCTGCTTCGTCACCACTGGATAACCTCTAGTTCATCAGCATCTTTCTTATAATTAATATCCAGAACTATAAGCAATACTTCAGATGTGCCCTCCCTTCACTAAAGTATAGTGTGATATTCCATTCCTTAGTCTTTGTTTTTGTCTCTCGATGCATCCTAAAATTTACGTGAGTTTTTTGATGGTCACATAAGAATAATATTGCCATATATTTTTATTGTGGTCCATTAAAAAAAGAAAAATCATTTTTTCTTTTTTTCTTGTAAAACTACTGCTTAGCTACATACTCCATCCATCTTTTACTTATGAAGGTGCTTTGACCCTTATTGAATTAAAACTTATTAGATGTTCTAGCTTGCCCAGAATCCTTTTGGATCCTGCCACATGTGATCCATTGTGTTAGCTGTCCTTTCCTAACATCTATAGAATTGATTATCATTCCATCTAAGTCACAGATTTAAAAAAATTGTAGATTTTTTAAAATGCAAAAGAACAAAAAATTCTTTAAATTAAGTCCCAGTTTGTTCAGCCTAGTTTCTTTTCTGGACCTAGAAAGCAAGCAATTGAACAATTTTTTTCTCTCATATTTTCTTTCCTTTTCCTGTTCTCTTTTCTTCAAACTTATCTTTATTTCTATTTTATAATAGCATCTATTCTGTTCTCTACTATGCACAAATTCTTATCTTTTTTACTGTAGGGTATCACAGGATGAAGGTCAAAGACTTCTCTGTCTCTGTGTCTGTCTCTCTGTCTGTATGTCTGTCTCTCTGTCTGTCCCTCCCCTATACTGTACTATATAAGCTTCTAGTTAAGTCCTCATTCGTAAATGAAACTCATCTTTTTCTCTTTTGTGGAATAATCTATTTCCTTCACTGATTCAGATGCCATTTTTAATAGACATTCTGATTAAGCCAAGGCTATGGAATAGATTGCAGAGCAGCGAGACAGCTAAGTGGCACAGTGGATACATCAGTGACATGGAGTCAGGAAAATCTGAGTATTGCAATCTGCCTCAGACAGGTATTATCTGTGTGATCCTGGGCAAGTCATTTAACTTTTGTTTGCCTTAATCTGCTGAAGAAGGAATTGGGAAACCACTCAAACATTTTTGTCAAGAAAAGTTCTTGGACAGTTTAATTCACCAAAGGGATGAAGAAGAGTCAGGGACAACAGAAAGGCTGAAAAATAACAAAATGAAATCCCTAATGGACTCTGATTTCCAGGGAACAGAAGGATCGTTAGGGTTAAAAGATGATTAAGAACAGTCAAGAGCCCGTCAACCGGACCCATCTATTCACCAGTTGTCCCAGAAACAATGGCAGATCACATTCACCATCTTTTTTTCCCCATTTTGCATATTACCTATCAAGTATTTTAAGGGAATTGAATCTCATACTCACCCTGAAGCAGTAAGCAACTCTACCAAAAGATTTGGTAGTTTGCAATCACTTTTTTTAGGTTGCCAGCTTGAACCTCATACAGCTCAATTATGACACAAATGCCTGGTCAAAGTTTGTTGTCCAATAAATGAAGAGGTGATAAAAACCATGGCAACAGAGAGAAGTAACACCCTCCCACCATCACCACTTCATAATCACTTTTAGTATAAAGTTCCTTTTTTTTTAACCCTTATCTTCCATCTTAGAGTCTTAGAATCAATACTAAATATTGGCTCTAAGGCAGAAGATGGGTAAGAGGTAGGCAATAGGGGTAAAGAGACTTGCCCAAGGTCATATAGTCAGAAAGTATCTGAGGCTAGATTTGAACACAGGACCTTCCTAGGGTTCTCTATCCATTGAGCTTCCTAGCTACCCTCTCAAACAAAGTTTCTTTGAAAAAAAAATTGACTTTAGAGAAATCATTAAAATTTGTAGCTAAAATAATGTGTTCTCCAAAGTGAGAGGGAAGTCTTTTCATTGCTGTAATCCATACTGAGGGGCATTTATCCATGTATCAGGGGCAGCCAAGTGGCATAGTGGATGAAAGTGATGGACTTTTAGTTAGGAATTGATATCTTTCTGAATTCAAATCTAGCCTCAGACTTTTACTAGCTGTGTGACCCTGAGCAAGTCACTTCACTCAGTTTGCCTCACTTTTCTCACCTGTAAAAAGAAACACATAAGGAAATGGCAAACCACTCCAATTTTTTTTTGCCAAGACAACCCCAAATGAAGTCACAAAAGTTGGACATGACTGAAAAAGACAAGAGAACATCCATAAAAAGTTATAAATTTTCAGTGAATCAGTCAATATGCATTTATCAAATACATTTGTTAAGGATTGTGCCAAGAACTGAGAATACAAATAAGGCAATAACATAGTTTCTTTCCTCAGGATTCTCATATTTGAATAGCAGAGACAACATGCAAATCACTCCTTTTATAGAGAGTATATTCACTATAAATTCAAAGTGCTGTCAGAGGGAAGGAAGGAAATGGACCAGGGCAATATCTTTTATAGATGATGCTGTTTGTTGAGTCTTGAAGGAATTGATTCTGAGATGGAAGGTAAAGGGTTAAAAAAAAGAATAAGGACAGAAATCTCCTTGTTTCAAAGACTCCTCTAAAATTGTTTTGTGGTAAAAATTTGTGACAAATAATTAAAATAAATAGGAAAAATATCAGTTCATTCAATTTAAGGAATAGCTGAATCTCACAGGTTTTTGCAATGTGTTCTTTGCTCATTGATCCACATCTCTGCAAAGAAAGGAGTCAGCTCTCCACCATAGTTTGGGAGGACATGGGCTGGCTGGGGAAAATTCAAAGGAGGGCTAACTAGGCATATCCCATAGCGAGAAGGCTCACTTTGTCCAACCTGTACCTGAGGGGGTGCGTGTGGGGGGAGGTTTTTCTTTACAACAAATCCAACAAATGGTTATTCAAGATTTAGTTAAAGAGCTTCATGGATGAAGTCGGGGAGAGGGAGGACTCACGACTTTTGGATATAGTCCATTTCACTTTTGCACATCTTTAATTTTAGGAAGTCTCACTTTACTTCAAATACAAGGCGATAGATACATTTATCTCCTTCCAATTTAACACCCATTGGTTCTAGTTGTATCCTCAAAGCGAAAAATGAACCTGTCTAAACCCTATTCTTCAAAGTATTTGGAGACCGATATAATCAAACAGACCTATTTCTCCCTTAAGCCATTCTCATACTGAATAAATTCAAGGCTCTTTACCATCCTAACTTAATCCATATAACGGTAATATGTTTGGAGTATTAGTGAAATAACGTGTAAAATGGCAGCCAGTACTGGAATAAAAATAAACATGAACACAATGTTTTTGATAAACCAAAATGATCAATACTTTTTTATTTCTGCACAAATCAATTATCTTGTGGTTTTAATTCTGAGGAATTTTGCGACATAATTTCAGTCTTCATATCAACTGTGACATGAAATCAACTCCTTATCAAGACTTTATCAGGCATTTCCATGTGTGAGAGATCCAATGTTAGGCAAAGGAAATCCAAATATAAGGGTGATGGACTCCCTATTCTCAATGAACTTACTTGATACCCAAAGCATGCAATTATATTTGGGGATTGTTATCTAGAAAAGAGAGCTTTGATCACCAGCTGGAAGTACTAAGGATACTCTCCCAATTTTTTAAACTTTCTCCATGTTCTATGATGTGACCAGATTTGTTAGGGCAGCTGTTAGCAAAGTGGATAGAGTGCTAAGCCTGGAATCAGGAAGACCAGACTTCAAATCTAGCCTCCAACATTTCCTAGCTCTGTGGTCCTGGGCAAGTCACTTTATCCTGTATGCCTCAGTTTCCTCATCTGTAAAATGAGCTAGAGAAGACAGTGACAAGCCAGTCCAGCATTTCTGTCAAGAAAACCCAAAATAGAATCAGGAGTTGGAAATGACTGAAAATGGTTGAACTACAACAAACCAGAGTAATTGAGAATAATTCTATGAATAAAATACTTTTTGTGTATTTAATTAAGTAGGAGAAGATATATTGGGTTTTTTTTTGGCGGGGAGGGGAACAAGTGGAAGGCATTATGGAAATAAAGATCATTCCAGTGGTTTACAAAACAGAATTAATGCTGTATCCTAATAAGCCTAACATGCTTCAGGAGGAGAATTTTCTTGAGAAACATCAGACTACAGGTTAAGATACCTTGGCATCAAACATGTAGGCTAAGATCCACAATTCTGCATCTCCTTTTTTTTAACCCTTACCTTCCATCTTGGAAGAGTGGTAAGGGCTTGACAATGGGGGTTAAGTGACTTGCCCAGGGTCACACAGCTAGGAAGTTTCTAAGGTCAGAATGGAACCCAGGACCTCCCATCTCCAGGCCTGGCTCTCAATCCACTGAGGCACCCAGCTGCCCCTTCTACATCTCCTTTTGAGAGACATGTAGCCTGGAAGGTTTCCATTTTTCCTTATAAATTCTTACCTTTCTCCTTTAAAGACAACATTCTTTTTTGACTTTTCCTGACTTCAGCTTAGATAGACTTAGTTTCTCTATTGATTTTAATTAAAGTGCTCCTAGATTCCCTAGCTGTGTCTAATTTAATTCATTAATGTATTTATTTTATCAAAAAGCTTAAATTTTCCATACTGTTGTTGTTATGTGCTTCAAAAGAATTATTAAAAATAAAACCAAAGGTTCCAGGTTGAAGGTAAATTACGATATTGTACCAGTTCCAAGTCCCTCTCACTGCAATAATCTATAACTACAACTTTCCCAAAAGAACGCTAAATACCACCAAAGAAAATGACTTGGGTATGTTAAATTTTTCCTATAGTCTATGAATGGCAAATGCCAAAAGATGCTTTCTTTTGGCACACAAGAATAAAATTGATTTCTACATCTGAAAACATCACTGAACTGTTTGAATCTGATTTTGCATCTTATGATATAATCTGAGAATTTTGTAATTTTTTTTTAGAAAATGTTTGTATCTAAACTCCAGCTAGTTGCTATGGTAATGGGAGAATGTAAATTTTGCTTCACATAATGCTCAGCTAAAGTATTCATGAGAGGCAGTGGGAGAAGCTTGGAACAACTTAGCAAAGCAGTTGATAAACCCTCTTCTGGTTGGGGAAAAAGAAAGATGGGATTTATAAAGGCTAGTGTTATTATATGACCACACTAGCTGTTTTACTTTTTGGCAGCTTGGTAGATGGAGATGCAAGAAAAATAATGAATTGGATGCCAGAAAGCAGACATTTTTATCTTTTTGAATAGCAGTGAGTTATTCATATATATATATATATATATATATAGTAGTCTCTCGGTGACCGAGAATGACTATTGTCTTTGTGCAGTTTCATCTACAGTGTACCCTCATGTGGCTTTGGAGTCCAAAGGCTGAGGCGCACAGTCTGTGGCACACGGGGCCTGGGACGCCAGTTGTTATGGGAGGTGCGGTTGTGGCCTGGTGTCGGCGTTCACGCGCAGCGGCAAGACGTCGACGTCGCTCATCTTCAAAGGGGGTGGCGGCCTGGTTAATGTGGGTTCGCCAGCTGCTTCTGTCAGAGGCAGCGAGTTCTAGTGGCTTTGGTGTCCTACCAGCCCACTTCAAGTTGGACTTTAGCTGATCCTGGAATCTTTTCCTTGGTCGGCCTTGTTTCCTGAGTCCAGCTGACAGTTCACCATAGAATACCTGTCTTGGTATTCACTGTGGGTCCATGCGGATGACGTGTCCAGACCATCGTAGCTGGGTTTGGAGGACCAGGACTTCGATGCTGGTGGAGTTGGCTCTGTTGAGGACTTCCTGATTAGTGATTCGCTCCTGCCATCGGATCCTCATGATTGACCGGAGGGAGCATTGGTGGAATTGCTCCAGCTGCTTCATGTGCTTCCGGTACAGTGTCCGTGTCTCACAACCGTACAGGAGCGAGCTGAGGACCACTGCGTTGTACACCTTGAGCTTCGTCGCAGTGCTTACACCGCTGTGTTGGAGGACTTTGGAGCGCAGCCGCCCGAGTGCCTGGCTGGCCTTTTGGATCCTGGCATTGATCTTGTGGTCTAGGGACCCATCGTTGGCGATGGTGCTGCCCAGGTACTTGAAAGTGTTGACGTTGGAAAGCTGCGAGCGGTCGATTGTAATGCACGGCTGGTTCGTTGGCCTCCCTGGTGCAGGTTGGAACAGCACCTCTGTTGTGCTGAGGCTGATAGTCAGGCCAAACAGTTTTGTTGCGGTGGAGAACCTGTCCACAATGGTTTGGAGATGATTTTCTTGGTGGGCCATGAGAGCACAGTCATCTGCAAAGAGAGCTTCCAGGATGAGCCTCTCTGTTGTCTTTGTTTTTGCAGTCAGGCGGCGAAGATCGAATAGTGAGCCATCCAGTCGGTATTTGATGTAGACGCCCAGGTATAGATCCATCACAGCATGTCGTAATACTTGGGTGAAGTATAGGTTGAATAGTACCGGAGCGAGGACACAGCCTTGTTTCATGCCATTGGAGATGTTGAAGCCATTGGAAGTCTCTCCACCAGATAGGACTTCCCCTGTCATGTCGACATGAAAGAGCTGGATCAGTTTGATGAATTTTGCTGGGTAACCGAGCTTGCTGAGGATCACCCACAATGCATCCCTGTTCATGTGTCGAACGCCTTTGTCAGGTCTATGAAGACAATGTAGAGACTCAGGTTCTGCTCAAGGCATTTTTCCTGCAATTGCCTCACTGTGAAGACCATGTTGATGGTGCTGCGATCTGGTTGGAAGCCACATTGTTATTCAGGCAGGTTTTGCTCTGAAACAGATGACAGGAGTCTGTTGAGTATAACATGGGCGAGGACCTTTCCAGCAGTGGAGAGTAGTGAGATGACTCTGTAGTTGTCACAGGCTGCTCGTGAGCCTTTGTTCTTGTATAGGGCTACGATGGAGGCATCTCTGAGTTCTGGGGGCATGTCTTCCTCTTCCCATATGCTGGTCAGCACAATGTGGAATGCCTGGAGCGCCTTTCCATTCAAGGCCTTGTACACCTCGGTTGGGATCCAGTCTTTACTGGGTGCCTTGCCTGCACTCTTTTGTTTAATGGCTATTTGGACTTCCACTATTGAAGGAGGGACGTCAAGTTGTTCAATGGAGCAGTTTTGGGGGATCTGGTCAAGGGCGCTTTGGTCGACTGAAGAGGGTCGGTTGCGAAGCTGAATGAAGTGTTCTTTCCACCTGTTGCTGATGCCTTTTTTATCTTTTATGAGAGTGTCACCATCAGAGGATAGCAAGGGAGTGGTGGTGGGTTTTGATGGCCCATAGACAGTCTTGAGGGCACTGAAAAATTGTCTATAGTTTTGCATATAAGCAAACCGCTGGATTTCTTCTGCCTTTTTTCCCCACCATTTGTCTTGTATCTTCCAATCTCATGCTGCGCCGTGGCTTGGAGAGACTTGAATCTGTCCTTTTTAGGAGCAGAGTTTGGGTTATTTTGCCACTCCAAAAAGGCTTTGTTCTTCTTGCTCAATAGGTCTTCAATAGCAGTGTTGTTCTCGTCGAACCAGTCCTGGTGGTTGTGTTGTTTTGGGCCTAGGACTGCCTTTGATATTTCCTTCACTGTGTCTCTGAACTGGTTCCATTTCTCGGTTGAGCTTCCAGTGAGTGGTCCCTTGGAAGAGAGCTTGTTGTCCAGGCAGGACTGGAATGTTTGCAAATAAGATGGATCTCTAAGATGACTCACGTTGTAAAATGCGTGAACTGTCTGGGTGCATTTTGGATGGCGAGGCACAATGTGCATTTGAAGAGTCGCTCTAACCAATCGGTGGTCTGTCCAGCATTCAGCTCCTCTCATGGCTCTGGTGATCTTTACATCCTGGATGTCTCGCCGGACTACAATGATGTAGTCAATGAGATGCCACTGTTTTGATCTTGGGTGCATCCACGTTGTTTTATATTTGTTCGCCATTCTGAACACAGTATTCGTGATGGTGAGTTCGAACTCTGAGCATTTGCTGAGTAGCAGTAGGCCGTTGTTGTTCATTTTGCCCACGCCGTGTTTGCCGAGCACTCCTTTCTATCTTTCATGGTCCTGGCCAACGCGGGCATTGAAGTGTCCCAGTAGTATCAACTTGTCATTTGTGTGCACTGAGTGCAGGATGGCACTCAGGTCAGAGTAGAACTGCTCGATGGTCTCCTCTGTGCTGGTCAGTGTTGGGGCATATGTGCTGATGATTGTGGCATACTGGTCTTTGCTGAGAGGCAAACGGATCTTCATGAGCCTCTCGCTGATGCCCACAGGCAAGTCTGGCAGCTGTTTGAGCAAACTGGTCTTGATAGCCAGGCCAACACCGTGGATTCTGTCTTCATTTGAGGCTCTACCTTTCCAGAAGAAGGTGTATCCAGTGGTGGGTTGGCTGAGTGATCCCTCTTCTGGTAAGCGTATTTCACTTAAGGCTGCGATGTCGATGTTATATCGCGCCAGTTCTTTACCGATTAGAGCTGTTCTTCTCTCAGGTCTTGGGGTATTCTCTCTATCATGTAATGTCCTGATGTTCCATGCTCCTAGTAGGAGTTTCTTTGTATTTTGTTTTCTTTGATTTCGACCACTTAAAGGGGATGACCCGCCAGTCGCGGTGTGCTGACTGGGTGTTTGTAGGGCACGCAATGTTTGGGACACCTTTTCTAGTCCCCTCCCTAGATTAGGGTGAGCAGTGCTGTCCTAGAGAGGGCTGCTCAGTCGCCCAGGATGCTGCCGAACGTCCCTGCTGCCCACAGGGCTGAGCGACCACTGGTCCGTGGGTCGCCTACGTGCAGGATCATGACTACAACTGCCAGTGGTCACCTCCACCTGTTGCATTGCCACTCCCCCATCACTGTAGGTCTTGAAGAGGGTGGACGGGGTTAGAATAGATGAGTGTGCACAAAGATACTTGTGCGTGAAGGAGATTTAAGTGGAAAAGTCGGTGCTCAGAGACAGTCCCACTCTCTCGGCGTTGGAAGCCTGGATCCAGTGGCACGAAAAATCGTTACACCTGGAGACTTCCTTAGCTGCATTGGATGGCCATGTTGTCCTTTGTGCTCTAACACGCCCTAAGCACTCCACAGTGCTTTGCTGCGTCGCCCTCTCAGCCGTTGAACCTTCTTGTTGGTTTCTTCCGTCTGTTCGGCCGAAGCAGTCTTCACATGCTGGGTGAGCATAGCCCTGGTTCACCAGGGGTTGATGACCCGATGGCTACCCTCACAAAGTTTAGCCGGCCTGTCGAAGCCGTTGCCCAGGGTGTGGCCACTGCCACATGCTAGCAGCTACTGGGAGCCACAAGTGAGAGCTAAATAAATAAATAAATTGGGGGGAATGCCTCACAATTTTACTAAAAAAAATGTGCAGAGAATGAATGACAGATTAGACAACTAAACTACTATATATGAAACTCAGGTGGGCCAACCACAAAAAGACAGGGGACTTCAAATAATGTAATCCTTTCAGACTATGAGAAAACAGGAGCAATTAAGTAGAGATGCAGAAAGATAGGGCTTCTATGACACTGTCCTAATTTGGTTCTCTTCCCTCTGATTGTTCAGTTTCCATTTCTCCTGATTTCCAGTACCTTGTAGGAATATTTGAAAATCCTCTGTTTTCAAACCTCTTCCTTTGCTACTATCATCCATTTTCAATGTTATTCATATTAGCTGATATAAGGAGAGAACAGGATTTAGAAAAAGCAAAATAACATTTAACTTTAGTTTAGGTGTTAGTTCTCTTTCACTAGAATGAGGGAACTTTTTTTTTAATCCCTTATCTTCTGTCTTATTATTGATACAATGATCAGTTTCACAGCAAAAGAGCAGTAAGGAATAGGCAATTGGAATTAAGTAACATGCCCAGGATCACACAGCTAGGAAGTATTTAAATCAAATTTGAACCCAGTACCTCCCATCTCCAAACCTGGTTCTCTATCCACTGAGGCACTAATCAGCCCCCTTAAGGAATTTTGATAAAACTATCCTAAACTTTTATGTCACCAGAGAAAGGCAAAGATTTTTTTTATTATTTAGAAGTTAGAAATGGATAAAATTTCAGTGGGAATATTCTATAGGAATGAAAGCTTTCTATCCACTGAGCAACCTATCTGAAGCCTCCTTTACATTTGATGGGAAGATTTTTACTAAAAGTTATGCTATACAAGATATTTGGAAAATACATTTTCTATTGGAGCCATGTGGCAAAATCAGGGCTGGATTAATCAGTGATTTAATATTAAGAAATAGTGAATTAAGGTATCAAATTATTTATGGTTATTTGCATTAAAATCAATTGAAGAAATGTGCCTCATAATTAAGTTTTTGTTTTACTTATTCTAATTATCTCTTATTTCACTTAAAGTGGATAGGGAAAAGAAAAAATATTTCTGTATTTTCCATGTATAATAATGTCAAGAAAGATTTATCAGGGCTCTGGTAGTTTCATACGCTAACTTGGCACAAATAGGGAAGATTAAAATCTCTGGTATCCTTTTCAAGGCTGCTCATCCACCTTTGATGTCTATCTGTCTCCTAACTCTCACCTGTGACTCCAAGAAGCTGTAGTGCACTCAGTGACTTCCCCCTGCTAAACCCATCTTAGCAGATGGATAGAACCAGTCCTCAAACCCTTGAGTGATGTAGGATGATGTTTGGTCCCGGCAGGGGAAGTCTTCCCTGGCATTTGTTCCATTGGATATGAAGACTTGATGAAGTAGGTGCTGTGGAGTGCTTAGAGCTTGGTCAGATACAGAAGAGGCCAAACTCATCCTGACTTTTGTCCTTCTACTGATCTTTGATGAGAGAAGGAGGCTGATGACTCTGTGCAACTTGACTTCACTTCAATTCACAAGCAAGTCAAGGCATCAGTCAAGAAATCATCCCATGATGTCATTGGTCTTCTTTGAAAGGAAGGACAAACATTATATTGCCTCAACTTCTGGGGAGGTATCAACAATAAAACTTTTAGTTTTAGACTTCCCAATCCTTTAAAATTAAATACTACTTCAAATGCCTGAACTTTTCTTTTTATCTCAATCCATTTGGGTAAGGAGAAATGTGAGGTGTTCATCCATAGGGTATGTTATTCTTGCTCAAAAGTTGGAGATGTGTTGACTTGACAGTACAATAATGTGGATTCATAATGATTGGAAGATTCAACTTAGATGAATTAATTTGAATGGGATATAGATGAGAGATTTATCAAGATTCATCAAGAATGGATCAGAGCGATGATCCAAGTGTAGAGTGTAGCTAATGAGAATTCCAGAGTTCATATGAGCATCATCTGTAGGAAGTGGAAGTCTATAAATTGGGGAAGATGTAGTATGGACATGATTGTTGTCTTCAACTATTTGAAAAAGAGTTTGGGCTTCTAATATTTGAACTCAGAGGGTAGAACTATGAGCAATGGGAGGAAATTAAAAAAAAATCAAAATTAGACTTTTATATGTAGTGGAAGTGTTTGTGGGTGGGAGGGTGGGGAGGAAATCTTCCCAGCAATTTGAACTTCTTAAATGGGAATGAGATGCTTCAGGAAACTGTGCTTCTTCTCTCACTGGAGGACTTCAAACAAAAGCTAGATTCCACTCTTTATTTCCACTCTCCACTCTCTTTATTCTGTCTCCTTTCCTGACTCTTCCTCCAGATCACAGCTTCTCATTGTAAGTTTCCCTTAGGGTTCTGTCCTGGACCCTCTTATCTTCTCTTTTTTATAAGACTTCACTTGGGGACATCATCAGCTCCCATGAATTTAATTACTATCTTTGTTCTGAAGACTCTCAAATCCAACTTTCTTGCTGCTGAGATCTTTCTGCTGACCTCCAATCTTTCATTTCCAGCTGCCGTCAGTCATCTCAAATTGGATCTTCATTAGACATCTTAAACGCAATATATCCCAAAGAGAATTTATTACCTTTTTCTCTCTTCATGCCTCCTACCTTCTCTAATTCTGTTGAGGATAAAATCATCTTCCAATCATTGTCTTCTTGCTATCTCTCATCTCCATAGACCATCTGTTGCCAATTTCCTGCGAGTTGCCTTTGGAATATCTCTTGAATACTCCCACTTCTCTAACACTTTCATCTTTCTATATTAGGTCCTCATTACCTCACACCTGGATTATTGAAATAGCCTCCTGGTGGGTTTGCGTGCCTGAAGTCTCTCCCCACGCTAGTCTATCATCTCCTCAGACACTAAACTGTGGGTACGATCACATCACCTCCCCTCACCCCCACAACACTCAATAAACTCCAGTAGCTCCCTATTGCCTTAAGGATCAAATACAAAAAAAACTCTCTGTGGAATTCAAAGTCCTTGATAACCTAGTTGCTTCCTACCCTCCCAGTCTTTTTATACCTTATTCCCCAACACATAGTCTTCCATTCAGTGGCATTGGTCTTCTGGCTCTTCCATGAAGAAAACATTCTATATCTCAGCTCCGTTCATTCTCTCTGGCTGACCTCCATGCCTGGGACATTCTCCCTGCTTCTCTATGACTACTGAACCCTCTGGCTTCCTTAAAGTCCCAACAAAGATCTCCTTTTCCAAATGTAGCGTTCTCCAACCTCATTTAACCTCTCGATTTGCTAATTATTTCCTATTTATCCTGTATATAGTTTACTTTGAATTTATTTGTTTGATGTCATCTCTCCCTCAATTATAAGTTCTTTGGGATAGGAATTGCCTTGTTTCTCTTTTATCTCCATATAACAAAGTTTCTATCATATAGTAGTAGTTAATAATTAATAGTAGTAATTAATAAATGTTTATGAATTGATCAATCAGTTCCCTGGAACAATAAAATTATAAACCAAGTCACTATCATTCAGCATATTGAATTTAACAAAGTAATACCAACCACTCTCTTCCTTCCTTCCTTCCTTCCTTCCTTCCTTCCTTCCTTCCTTCCTTCCTTCCTTCCTTCCTTCCTTCCTTCCTTCCTTTCTTCCTTCCTTCCTTCCTTCCTTCCTTCCTTCCTTCCTTCCTTCCTTCCTTCCTTCCTTCCTTCCTTCCTTTCTTTCTTTCTTTCTTTCTTTCTTCTTTCTTTCTTTCTTTCTTTCTTTCTTTCTTTCTTTCTTTCTTTCTTTCTTTCTTTCTTTCTTTCTTTCTTTCTTTCTTTCTTTCTTTCTTTCTTTCTTTCTTTCTTTCTTTCTTTCTTTCTTTCTTCTTCTTTCTTTCTTTCTTTCTTTCTTTCTTTCTTTCTTTCCTCCCTTCTTTCTTTCTCTCCTTCCTTCCTTCTTTCTTTCCTTACATCTTGGAATCAATATTGTATATTGGTTCCAAGGCAGAAGAGTGGTAAAGGCTAGGCAATGGGGGTCAAGGGACTTCCCCAAGGTCATACAGCTGGGAAGTGTCTGAGGCCTGATTTGAACCTAGGACCTCCTGTCTCTACGCCTGAATCTCAATCCACTGAGAAACCCAGCTTCCCCCACCAACCACTTTCTGTAGGTGTCCCATTCTAAGTTTCTATTTGTCCTTTCTTTAAAATAGATTTTTGATAATTTTTTTTTTTGCCAATCTATCAGTAGACATTATCTTCTCCTACTACTCTAGCTAATTAGAAGTCTTCCCATGTAATAATGATATAAATTCCAAAAATAATAAATCACTACACTGGCCAGTCTTGAGAATACACTCCATTTTGCCTCTTCAGTCTATTATCTTTCTGTCAAATGGGGGCAGGTAAATTTTATCATGAGTCATAAAACCATTATTGTTTTCTATTTTGACCTGAATTTTGAGGTCCTTCAATATTATTTTTGTTATCATTATGTAAATTGTTTTCTTTGTCTGTATTATATTCTGTATCAGTTTATACATCTTTTCATGTTTCTCCAAATCCGTAGATTTAAATTACACAATAGTTTTCTGTTACTTTCACATATCATCATTTGTTTAGCTATACCCCAGTTACAGACACCTATTTTGGTTCCAATTCTTAAATGCTTCTGTGAGCAACTATAAATATGTTTGTACACATGAATCCATTCCCTATGATCTTATTCTCCTGAGGATATATGTCTAATAGTATTACTGCTGGATCAAAGAGTATATACAAGTTAGAGATTTTTTTGGATCAAATTTAATATGGTTTTTCCAAATGGTTGAGGCAATTAATTCACTACTTCACAAACAGTGCCTGATTATTCCTAATTTCCACAACTCCTCTAAATTTTATTTCCCTTTTTCTCATCTTTACCACTATGCTTTTGGGTAGGCATTGGAAGTGAATTCTTCATTAATAAAGGATGGTTCATTAATGGAGAGGCAAAGTGGTAGAGTGGAGAATAGGGTAAACTTTGGAATCAGGAAGGCCTGAATTCCAGTCTTTCCCTATGTACATGGAATAGTTGGGGAATAATATAGATCACTATTTCATGCTTCAGCTAATTCTCTAAGGCAGATGGGCTAATAATGTGCATTGATGGTAGAAATCACCATGGCAGAAGTTCCCTCCCTTGAGTCAAATAACAGATTGACATACTATCTACTCTTAGCTCTCACCCAGAGTCCCCCACCAAAAAAAAAAAGAATAATGACCTTAATCAGGTATTTTACATAAATTCTCAGAGCAGTTCTTCTGTGACCTGACTACCCATCTTTCCTTGGCGTAGCCTAACTATACAGAAGTCAAAAAGTATTTACTACATTCATATTTGTAATAAACTCAATTAAGAATGAACACTTACCAGAATGATAAACTGAGATCTCATTTAAGTTACAGATTCTTTTTACCCAAGGCTTGAATCTAGATGCCAATTAACCATATGAACTGTAATAAACAGAACTTATTGGTTTCCCTGTTGCAATACACAAGAGAAAACAAGAAAGCAAATCACAGATCATCTAATGGCATCTATTTTTAAATCTCCTTCCAGAGTTGATTGAACATCTAAGAATGTTATTGGCCATGAATCATTATATCCTAATGCTATCCCTAAGGCCCTTTCTATTCCTAAATCATATTTTTCACTCTTCCTAAACATAAACAAACTGCTCAAACCACCTAGATTTGTAGTACTTACAAAATTATGTTATGAAATGGAATGGAAATGTCTTTAACAACCATCAACTCGAAACCTCTCATTTGACAGATAAGTAAACCGAGGCACAGAGAAGTAATGTTTTGTTTAAAATTACACAGGCAATAAAAAATAGGGTTGGAATTTGAAAGGCTGTCATAGCATGAAATGATGTTTAGATACTCTCTATTCCATGTTTTTTTTGGGGGAGAGCATTACTTTCTGATTTTTTCTTCTGTTTGGCGACAATTTCCCAATTTCTTTTTGCTGGACCGTCATTTATGCCCACCTCCTATGGATGGCAGATATACAGTATGGCTTTGAACTTCTCTCCATCATTACTGTCTTTGTCTTAGTGACCCAATTGACACTCATGGGATCAGCAATCATGTCTCTATGTAAATCATTGGGTTTGGAGTGATGGAAAGATATGAGTTCCAATAAATCCAAAAACATGTAGGTTTTGCCTTTAGCCCCATTCACTCTGTCAGGATGCCAATCATTAGACAGACATGTGAGGATGGTGGGGTCCAGACTATTACAGGAAAAAGAAAATGCCAAGATTTTGGCACCTAGAACATAGCTCGTAAATGAAACAACTGAGTTTCAATTCTTTAAAAAAAACTTATTGTAATATTTTTCAGATTACATCAATACAATTTTTAATATTCGTTTTCTTACATTTTGCAGTCCATGTTCTCTCCCTCTCTCTGACTCCTCCCTCCTATCCAAAAAGGCAGGTAATATGTGATAGGTTGTACATATATTATCATATAATACAGATTTCGTTGTATGTTATGTTGTAAAATAAGACCTATACTGTATTTGTTTAAGAAAATTTCATGGAGGAAATAAAGTGAAAAATGGTCTGTTTCAATCTACATTTGGACTCCATTTGCTCCTTCTATGGTATAGAATGAAATTCGTGTGCATGTCTTCCACTATTACAAGTAGTGCCCTTCCTACTCTTCCATGCTACCTTGTTCGGTGCGCCATCTTTCTATGGCATCCCATCTCTGGTAATATGGAAGGAGAATAATGACACTTCATTTGTATTTTAAAGTATATTCATTTCACCAGTCATCAAATATCACTTCCTTAATACCACAGACTCAAAGGATGCCATTATACTATGCAGATAAGAAAGACTTTTGTTTTCTTAAAACTGAGCCCTTATATTGCATTATGTAACATGCCAATTGAAAAAAAAAACAAGCACTCTTAAATGAATGGGTTTCTTGTTATTCACTGTGTGAGGAAGGAAAGAAGCAGACACACTTTCTTTTGTCTAGATGCCTCTTAGAGATATTCATTGAAACCAAATTGGAAATCGTGTGTGCATAGAGCAATGAACAATTAAAGAAAAACTGATCCACTGGAGCATCCAGTCTCAATATGGAGCCAAGAAAATGGCCTCCAAATATTGTATTTTCCATTGGTACTTTCACTTTCCTTGGGAGACCCTTTCCAAGGAGCTGTGAACAGTATTGATCCACTGCCCAGTGAATCTTTGGCAGCCAACATTTTCTTTTTAAAGTCAAGTCAATCTTGTCCTTTTACCAGGTAAAAGAAGCCTTGATCATATCCTAAGTACCTAGCACCATTATTGATATGTTGTATACATTTAACAAAATGCTTATTGATTGATAGCTTTCAGAATTTGTCAATGTCTATTTGATGATCATAAGTCAACAAGGATTTGCAAGTACCTGCTAATTTCTAGTCATTGTTCAAAAGAATGAGTATAATAACAAAAGGCCAGCAAGAAAAAAGAAACAGAGAAAACACCCTGCTCTCAAAGAGCTTGAAATCTAATGGGACAATAACGTGCAAACAATTACATTAAAAGAAGATGTAGAAAGGATGAATGGAAGATAATAACACAAATGAAGCTCTAGTTTTAAGGAGAACAGGAAAAGATTCATGTAGTAGGTAGAATTTCCCATAGTAGGTAGAATTTCTCAAAAATTAGAGAAGAGCAGTGAGAGAAATCCAGTCATTTAAGACAGCCTGTTAAAAGGTATGGAATCAGAAGTAGGATTGTCTTGCTTGAGGATCATCAAAGAGGCCAGGGTCACGGGATAGAAGGCCATGTGAATGGAAATAAGATATCAAAAGACTGGAAAGATGGGAATGTGCCAGGGTATAAAGTATTTTAAATATTTTTTATTTTTAAATTTTTAATTAAAATTTTAATTTATTTTAATTTAATGTAAAATTTTCAATATTTCATAAATACATGTG
Source organism: Monodelphis domestica (assembly GCF_027887165.1). Classification (NCBI taxonomy): domain Eukaryota; kingdom Metazoa; phylum Chordata; class Mammalia; order Didelphimorphia; family Didelphidae; genus Monodelphis; species Monodelphis domestica. Next base: position 35,889,784 of record NC_077232.1, read on the forward strand.
TTAGGACTTTAGTAAAATCTGCAAAATCACTCTGGACTTTTGATGGTTCTGTCATTGAAGTGTTATTTCCCACCAAGCTAGGAAGGATTCATGTAGAGGCCCCATGTTGGACTTTTTTTTTAAACCCTCTAATCTACCTCTTCCCAATACATGACACTAACAAGTTTTGTTTTTCCTTGCTCCTCAAAGCCACTTGTACACACTTCTTCAGCCTTTGCCACTTTCAACACTTGCATTTTTAAAGTTTAAGTCATCCAATAATATATCCTAAAATACAGTCATTTAATTGGAGGCCTCCCTTATTCATCAGTGACTTCAACACTTGGCTCCCAATTTTTCATTCTATACCAACCCTTGTAAACATAATTATTGGTGGTTACAGGATTCACATGGAAAATCCTTGTGGACCCTTGTCTCCCAATTCATCAACCTTCTCAAGATCCCATGACCTCTATCTTTATTCTATCTCAAGCAGTTTGAGGGATAGGCATAATTTAGATCCGATGATCACACTCAACTCTTTTACCCCATAATTCTGATAGGTGAAAATCCCTGCTCTGAATCTACTATGTTTTTCTTGTGCATCTATATTTATCTTCTTGAACTTTCCTTTCATTTTCAAATAGCACATGATCTTGCAAGCTTTCCAAATTCTCTATTCTTGGTTCAATTTCCCTTCATTCACTGTCTTGATTCTAAAATTAGGAAGTTCAGTGGGCTACCATCTCCCCTTCTAACATTTTTTCCCTCTTGTTTTCCTACTTTCCTAGACTGGCAAAAATAATGCTTATTCTTGGGTCAATACTAATATCTGTCTTTTCTTCTCCAACCCCTAAGCCATTCAAGTTGCTAAAAGAAGTCATAAACTTGTGATGATTCAGTTGAGTATAAATTTATGTTGTCTAATGTCAACAGAGCTTTTAATATTATCTGAAAATCCTTTTTTCCCCACTGTTGATTAAATGCTTATAACAAAGTCCATTGCAGCTTTTATATACCTTAAGTCCCAAACTCTATTCCTTCTCTTCCATCCCTCAGTAAATGATGTTAAATCCTAATTTACTGAGATTGAAGACATTACTTTGAAATCCCTTATCTCCTCTCCATTACCCTTAAAAATATCTCAGTAGCTTCACAAATACTTTTGGTTACCAGATCATGGAATGAGGTGGATTTTTTCCCAACTGAGGCTAAGCCCTCCATTTGTTTTTTAAACCTCATTTCCTCTTGATTCACATCAACTTATCCTTATCTATTGGCCTTTCTTTTCTGTCTTTAAATATGTTCGATCCTTAAAAAAGAAACAAACACAATTTATTAATAATTGAAATTGAATGTTGCAAAATTATAAATACCAGAATTTTCCATAAATAAATGATTATGAAAAGACATATTGTCTATCCTTTTCCCTACCTCATTTTATGCTTATTTACAGAAGTGGGGAACTGTGGGTGTGGAACATTGCTGCTTATAAGCACTATTCTTGGGGTCTGGTGGTTCCATCCATTCCGAGTCCATTTCACAGAATAAATATCCCCAGGATTAGAGATCTTCAAGTGAAAAGAAGATCCCTGTATTGATACTTTATTTTTTTTCAAAAAACATTTGACCTGGGATGTATCCAAATCTATCTAATAATGAACTGTTTTATAATTAATTTTAAACCCTTAACTTCTATTTTAGTGTGATTTGCTGAAGAGTCATACAGTTAGGAAATGTCTGAGACCAGATTTGAACCTAGGTCCTCTTTACTCCAGGTCTGGTGCTTACCCATTGGGCTACCTAACTGCTCACCACTTTATAATTGTAACAAATATTCCATGTAAAAAAGGTACAAAACTTGGCTTTGATATAGTGTTTGACAAGAGATTACTTCATGAAAATCTTTGTAGAAGTCTCTGTAGTCAAGAATTCCTGGGTTTGAATCCAATTTCTGATATTTGTTAATTTAGTATGATCAAGAGAAGTCACTTAAACTCTTGTCTCAGCTTCTTCATCTATAAATGAGGTTAATAATTGCTTTTAGCAACCACTTCATAACACTGTTGTGAGACTTAACTGACAACACAGAAAAATGTTTTATAAATTTTATTTTTAAGATTATCTTATTTTAATTGATGCCTATTATCTGCACTTCATTTTGCTTCAGAATATATTCCACTTCCATCCACTATGCTCACAGTGAACCTCTGTTGTGTAAAGAAATAGGGAGAGAGAGAGAGAGAGAGACAGAGACAGAGACAGAGACAGAGAGACAGACAGAGAGACAGAGAGACAGAGAGAGAGACAGAGAGAGAAGAGAAGAGGAGAGAAGAGGAGAGGAGAAAAAAAGGGAGAGGAGAGGAGAGGAGAGGAGAGGAGGAGAGGAGAGGAGAGGAGAGGAGAGGAGAGGAGAGGAGAGGAGAGGAGAGGAGAGGAGAGGAGAGGAGAGGAGAGGAGAGGAGAGGAGAGGAGAGGAGAGGAGAGGAGAGGAGAGGAGAGGAGAGGAGAGGAGAGGAGAGGAGAGGAGAGGAGAGGAGAGGAGAGAGAAGAGAAGAGAAGAGAAGAGAAGAGAAGAGAAGAGAAGAGAAGAGAAGAGAAGAGAAGAGAAGAAGAGAAGAGAAGAGAAGAGAAGAAGGGAGAGGAGAGGAGACAAAAGGAGAGAAGAAAAGAGAGGAGAAGAGAAGAAAAGAGAGGAGAAGGGAAGGGAAGGGAAGGGAAGGGAAGGGAAGGGAAGGGAAGGGAAGGGAAGGGAAGGGAAGGGAAGAGAAGAGAAGAGAAGAGAAGAGAAGAGAAGAGAAGAGAAGAGAAGAGAAGGGAAGGGAAGGGAAGGGAAGGGAAGGGAAGGGAAGGGAAGGGAAGGGAAGGGAAGGGAAGGGAAGGGAAGGGAAGGGAAGGAAGGGAAGGGAAGGGAAGGGAAGGGAAGGGAAGGGAAGGGAAGGGAAGGGAAGGGAAGGGGACGGAAGGGGACGGAAGGGAAGAGAAGGGAAAGGAAGGGAAGGGAAGGGGAGAGAAAGAGGCACACAGAGAGAGAGAGGCAGAAAGAAAGACACAGATAGAGGGAGCGACAGACAGACAGACAGGCAAACAGACAGAGAGGGATGCTCAGAAAAGCTAAAAACAACTCAACTTTATTTGAAAATGTATGCAACGTTCTATAACCATAGTTCCCCACCTCAAAAATGAAGTGAGGGTAGTATAAACTCTTCTCTGAGACTGTTCCTACTCCATAAATTTAAAGAGAAATGTAAATGTCAGTTATTGTTGTTGGCATTATTGGTTGTGAGATTCAGGTTCATAAGTCTGATGGAAATAATAATGAAAAGGAGAGACAAAAGCAATGAAAAAGTATTTATTAAACACATATTATGCATTGGGTAAAGCTAAGTACAGTGGATAGAACACTGGTGTTGGAGTCAGGAATTCTCACCTTCCTCAGTTAAAATCTGGCCTCAAACTTTTATTAGCTGTGTGACCTTGGGAAAGTCATCAACCTTGTTTGACTCAGTTTCCTAATCTGTCAAGGAGGACAGTTTCATATTAAATTGGTTTACTAGTTGGAGAGAATAGCTAAAGCAGAGGAGATGGTCTCTGAGGATATTGCAGACAAGGGATTAGAAGTTATAGAGTAGACAAAAAGTAGAGTTTGGTAAAGGAAGGGAGAGGGAGAGGTGAAAAGCCAATAGCTTATGGTCAAATGGGGGAATTTCAGAAGTCCTGAACAGAGAAGTGTTTTGCACATAGCTTAGATAAGGCTTAAGGGAGAGACAGATTTCATTAATACTTACTATGTGGAAGGAGTTGGAGAAGAAAAATATAAGATGAAGGGAAATTTGTTATTTGTGGAACAGGCATTTTTCAGGGTACAGTGGAAGGGTTGGGTAGTGTTCAGTTGAAACTGAGGTGGGAAGAGCTGATGGCAACAGTAATGAGGAATTGGGAAAGCAGGCAACAGAACAAACAAACAAACAAACAAACAAACCCAGAACTCCACACTGGCTATTCTTTTAGAGATTTTGTCTCCAAACTCTTGTTAGACTCTAATGGAAAAAACAAAACAAAAGAAAACAACATGTAGCATTTCTGCTTTATGATTTCCTCATTCATAGTCCAGGGGCTACTGGGGTCATTGGTCTTCCTGGATAGTTGTGAAGGAGGCAAAGACTAATTTTCAATTTCCAATTTGGAAATGCCCCAACAGCTGCGAACAAAAAGTCTCTGTGAGAATCAGAAATGTATTACAGGCTTGGACTGAAAAAGAGCTCCACTGCTTGGAAAGCACGTAAGGCTTAAAGCATGTGCAGCCTTGACTGTCTACTTGGGCTGTGTGGTATGTTTTGAGTCCCATATTTCTTTTTTATATCCAAATAACTTCCTGAGACATTCTTATTTGTGCTTAATGTCCTTAAATCTACACAGCCATATTATCAGTGTACTTGGTGCATGCAGATACTCCCCAAAAGATTTATAGTGGACATTTAATGAAGGATTAGGGAACAATGAATCCTTGGTTAAGCATAAGACTACTTTTATTTTTTTAAACTGCATTTTTACAAAATGGAAACAGTTAAATCTGTGTTTCTCTGATTAATTGCAATGGAAAGCAGACATTTCTCCTCTTTCTCTTAGGAAATCCTGATGTGAACAATCGGAATATTTTCTATTTCAGTAACTCTTCTTTAATGGAATTTTTAAGACTTCAAAGCAGATTTTTTTAATAGCCCCCTCAGTTCTCAAGGTATCTGCTCATCAGAGTGGCTTTCAAAGTGATGAGTTAAATACTAGCACTGAAGAGATTGGAAGAAACAAAGCTTTTAACGTTCAGACAGAATAGGAAATTGTGACCCTCATTTCTGTTTGGAATACGTGCTGATGACTTGGGAGTTCAAATTCTGTATTTGTTAGTTAACCTTGTGGAAAAAAAAATCTCTTTGTTCCTTGATGATTCTATTAATAGATTCATGAGTTAGCAACTACCTGCATTAATATTTGTACCTTAGTATGGATACTTTGGATGAATGTTGCCATAAGATTCAAAAGTCTAACCTTTTGAAGAAAAAGAATTGATTAAAACCTAGGAATAGATCCTATTTTCGAACCAGCATATTTAAGGGATCTCAGAGGGAAGAGTAATCTCAGAGGCTACAAAGTCTACCAATTTCCTGACTGAGAATCTTTTTCAAAAGATCTGCTGGTCAAATATTGGCCAGTCAACATTTGTTTGAATGCCTCTGGTGATGTTGAATCTCTATGGGTAACCCATTTCACTTTAGGGTATGTCTAGTTACTAGAAAGTTGTTTCCTTATATCTGTCTAGACTTCAGCCACATTCCTCTGCTTTGGTCTTTCCCTGGAACATCACTCAGTCCTAGAGACTCTTCAACCAGGAATATCCATCTATGATGCCAACCCCTTTTCCCTATTGGTGAGTTTCTCCTAAGCCCTCCATTTTATAGAAGAAACTAAGCTGGCCAACCTTTAGGCTCTTCTTCATTGTTTCCTACTTTCCAGATTTAAGCTCTATGCCCCAAAATTAGTGCATCCATTCTCTCATCGTACCTCTATGCTTTACATCTCCCTTTCTCTGTCTCTTTATTCAATTAAAATGCAATCTTGGCAGGGGCAGACTTTCTTTTTGCTTGTCTTTTCATCTCTAGGTCTTAGGGCAATGACTAGCACATAGGAGTACATAATGAATGCTTGTTATGCACCTAGCAGAATCTCTCTCTAAAACATCCACATATTGCTCCTAGATCTCCATTCTGTGGCCATAGCAATTCTATTCTCTTTTCTATATGACATCCCATCCAATACTTGAAAACAATGATCATGCTCTCCCTTTCATCTCCTTTCCAACTCAATAGACCATGGTAGACACTAGAGGCTTTTGATAGCACTCACAGAATCCTAGAATCTGACAGTTGGAAGGAACCTCAATAATCATAGAGTCCAGATCATACGTAACAGATATGGTCTCCATTATAATACACTTGATGAGTGGTCATTAAACTTCTAGTTACAGATCTCTACTGAGGTGGAACTCATAATACTTCTTCTGGAGGCTCATTCCACTTCTGAATAACTGGGATTTTCAGAAATACCCACTTCTCCCCAAATTCCCCTGCTGCCACTTCCCCTTCCTTCTCCTATGTACTGTTCTGCTTTTTGGTGCCAAACAAGTCTAATCCATTACCTAATATATGGTTCTAATATATGTCTAATATATGGTTATAAGTCTATAATATAAGTCTAATATATGGTTCAATGGCTGGTAAACTATAATTGAACAGCCAAACTCTTTTTGGATAACATAGGAGTTAAGAAGTTTGTTGGCTTATTTTTGAAAAGCAGGAACTTGCCAAGGACTATTATACATGAAACACATTTCAAATCCAATAGATTAGTGCAAAAACAGTAGACTTAGCTATTTAAGAAGTCTCTGATTACAATCTTGTGGACAAGATGAAGAGATAAGTTAGCTGATTGATAGTACACCATAGTTTGAAAGATTCAGAATTGGTCAAAAATTGTATATAGTTGGCATATTTATCAAATCTGATGTGACACAAACTATGAGAAAGCACTCAAGCTGAATGAAATAGGAGCAACATTATCTCAGCTGACCAGAATAATGAATTCAATCTCGTAAATGAAATTTAGTAGGAATAATAGAGTAAAAATTAATTGCATGAATCTCAGAGTGATATAAGGAAAACATGAAAAAATCAATATCTAGGTGAATGAGGCACAGAACACATTGAAGAAATAGAGCATAACTTTAAGATAAAGGTAAAAATAGGCTGGCAAAATGAGCAAACAAAATAGTACCTGATCATAGCAAGACACTATAGTGAAAGGGAAGATGAACACATAAACTCAGAAAAAGTCAATGAAGTCAAGACTGCTACATCAAAAGCCTCAAAGAAAAATGGAAATTTGCCTCAGCACCAAACAGAATTCCCACAAGAGCTCAAAAAGGATTTTAACAATCAAATAAGAGACATAGATACAAGACAAATAAGAGATAATTAAAAGAGAGTAAGCACTAAAAATTAAGAAAAATTGGGGAAGATTTCTTGTAGAAGGTGAGATTTCATTTGGAATTTGAAGACTGGGGCATAGTAGATGCTTAATAAATTCTTATTCTTGTATGTTTTCCTTGCATTAAAAAATGTTTATACCTAAATGTCACCCACGGGTGCTTCCAGGCATGAGCATTTGCTTAGTAATTCTCAAGATATGCACATTGAAAAGGCAATTTTTTTTATTTCTCTATGGAACATGACATTTTGATGGCTAAAGAGGGATTAGACAGGAGGTTATGTCAAAAAAGTGAAAAAGAAAAAAGAGATAAAAGAGACCAAGGGGTTTCAGCTCAGTGTAAATCAATATAGGGACATAGAAACCAAAATAACATTATCTTAGGAAGTATTTTATGGAGAAAAAGACTGCTGTGGAAGAAGTATTTGATGAAAAATTTTAATTTAGGAACAATAAAGGATTTTTTCCTTTGAAAGCTGTGTATCACACCCCTAGTATATCAATCAACTCTGAAATAACTGCCTTTAGTATGAATCAGAAAAAGACTTTTGGCAAAATTTGTGGTATATCAGGACAGAGAAAGAATTATTAATTTTTTAAATATTTGTGAACAAATCGCATAGAATGCAGAACCTATGGGCATGTGTGTGCACAACAAAAGCAACAAAGCAGCATGGGATACTAGAAGGAAATTCTTCATTTATCATCAATAATACAACACATTTAGCTTTAGGTTACAAGAAAACAAAATCATTGCTATTCCCTTAAAACTTGTCCTTCCTTCTAAATCTACTATGTCTGGTGATGGGGCCATTATCCTTCCAGACAACCAGTATTGAAATTGATTGCTCAACTCTTTTTTCCTCATTTCTCAAATCCAAGCTGGTGTCACTATCTATTGATTTTTAGTAGTATTTTGTTGTTGTTGTTGCAATCCTCACTTCCCTTGCTCATTACCACTTCTGTAGTAGTTCAGATGCTTTTCTACTCTTGCCTTAAATATTATCATAATCTATTGATCTAACAGTTGCTACTTCTCATTTCTGATTAAAAAGAATCTGTAGCTTCTTCCAGAGCCCAATTTAGCTACAGTTCTTATGGGAAATCTTTTCTAGTTTTTGACTAGTTTTGTTATTGTTGTTGTTGTTGTTGTTGTTGTTGTGCCTGACTCTTTGTGACCCCATTTGGTGTTTTCTTGGCAAAGATATAGAGTAATTTCCATCTCATTTTACAGATGAGGAAACTGAGGCAAACAGGGTTAAGTGACTGGTCTAGGGTCATACAATTAGTAAGTGTCTGAGGCCAGATTTATACTCAAGTTGAATTTTCCAGACTCCTGGTCTTATCTTCTATCCACTGAACCACCCACCATCTTTTCTGGTAGCCCCACTCATTAGCACAATTTGTCTTTCTTTTTTTAAATCAATGGCCATCTATGTTTTATTTGAGAAGCAAGGTGATATAATAGATGGAGGTAGCAAGACGTAGTTTCAAAGTGACCCTCTGACAATACTGTCTTTGGCCAGGGAAGATGTGGGTTTAAATCCTGCTTCTGACACATATTGACCTTATTATCCATTACTTCTCAGTGTCTTACTAGCTTTTTCCATTACATTCAACGTACACATAAAGTATCATAGCTAAGTAGTAACACAGTATATAGAACATTGTTTGGAGTCGGGAAGAACTGAGTTCAATTATAGACTCATTGATCCCTTTTACAGATGAGGAAAGAAAGGTTGTGAGAGCTATAAATGTAAAGTGTTTAGAAATATTTTAAAGGAATAATGGAATAGGCTAGGAGGAAAAAACAAACAAACTGGATTATTTCCAGAAACACTTAGGGATCTAATCAACACCAAATTCATTTTTTTCTCCCTCCTTTTAGGGAAATCAATCCCTTCTCTCTTTTTTCTTCATTTTCATTTATTCTAGCTTAGCCTTTTGGAATGCAGAGCCCCTTCCTTCCTCTTCGCCTATTTGGAGAAAGAGGTTGTTTCTGAAAAGGGCTTTTCAAGTACTTAAGTAAATGAAAAAAGGGGAAAAAATGAGAAAAATGAGTAATAAAAGACAACAATAATCACACTGATTATCTTCAATTTTTACAATTGTATCATTTTGCATATTTCATATAATAATTTCACATAATCTATATTTAAATAGAATTCCTTCATGCTGGAATGTCTTATTTTGATAATAAAACATGAATTAAAACCCTGATTTAAATGAAAAAGTTTATCTTACTGAATCATTTAATATATAAATACAGACTTGTACACACATAGATATGCATATGTATGAATATATATTTTGTGCTATAGCAGGTATCATCAAAGAAATATGTTACTGAAAAAGAAGGAAGATTATCATACAATGAAGATGAGAGATGCCAATCCCATTGCTCCAGTGACATCCTTAAAATATTAGGAGAAATTGAGGAAGGGTTTCCATTCCATTAAGTGGATTACTTATGGTAAACTTATAATTAGGTATAGATAAGAGTTAAGCAAGAGAGACAGGTATGGCCAGGTCAAGACCAAGGTGTCATGGAAGGGAGCCAACCAACTGATGAAACAGCAGGTCTTCTTGGAGGATTTGAGTACATATCCTGAAGACCTTAATAGCTTGTTCTACATATTTTTGGTTTTCAGCAGTCCATTGTCTAGCATGGGCTATGAGACACTCAGCCAGTTTAATTTCCTCATCTTACACATGAGAAAACAGGTCTATAAAGGTTACTAAGATGACAGGACATTCGATTATGTAGTGGAAGAAGAACAAGAAGGACTGGATCTTCTGTCTCTTAGACTACTGTCCTTGGTAGTGTTTCTAGAAAGTGGCTATTATTCCTTTTGGTCATAACTTATTCCTTAATTAGAGGCAGATAGATGGTGAAGTAGATGGAGCACGTAGGTCAGAAATGAAGAAGATTCATCTTCCTGTGTTCAAATTTGGCCTCCCTCAGATACCAACAGATCCTAAGGAAATCACTTAACCCTATTGGCCTCAGTATCTTCATCTGTAGAATGAGCTGGAGAAGGAAATGGTGAACCATTCTAGTATCTTTTATAAGAAAACCCAAAATAGGGTAATACATGACTAAAAAACAACTGAACAACAGTGTTCCTTGTTTTAATTGTTAACAAGAAAATAAAAGATAAAAAAGAGGGGTGGAATTAGACAAGTCCACTTCTAGAGAAAGAATTGATAAATAGAAATGTTAGACATAGCTTATATATATATATATATATACATATATATATATATACACACACACACACGCACACAAATATCTTTTTGTCAAATGATGCCTTTTCTATTAAGTAGAGCAGAAGGTCAGGAGGGAATTAGCTGGGTATTTTAATGTACAAACAAACAAATAAATTTAAATTAAAAAAATAAAAGGGCACGTATGGCCTTAGCTATAAACATTGTCTATTGAAATAGAGTAATATATTAAGGACTCAACTTGGAGTCAGGAACCTTGGATAGAAAGGTCGTATCTGCCATTGGAGACTGGTTTGACTCTGGGCAAATCTCTGAACTTCTCAGACACAGTTTGTTCATAAGAACAATGGGGATAATAATGGTAACTACCCCACAGCATTGTTCTAAGAACCAAAAGAGATAGTTTGAAAAGTATTTAGGCATTGCAGACTTTAAAACTTTAAATAAATGATAGTTATTATTATTTTTTTCTCTTTTCTATTGAGACACAAGAACATTATTTTAACTTCCCTCAACTGTGAAAATGTTCATTTTCTGGTAAACAGCAAATATTTTGCAGTGCTTCAAGTCATGTGTGTATGTGTATGTGGTAATGAAGTCATACACGACTCAAAACAAGTAAACAAGAGCATTCCTTGGTTTAAGTGTTAACAAAAAATAAAGATAAAAGGGGTATATATTTGTGTGTATATGTGTATATATGTAATTATTTTGAGATAAGTTTTCTCCTAAAGTAGCATCATACTGAATCGTACTGTCTTCCTCTTCTAGACTGGGAGCTCCTTGAGAGAAGAAACTTATTTTTTTCTCTTTGTTCCTTTCTTGCTTAGCACAGTGCCTTTTGCACATGGTAGGCATTTAATAAAGGTTAATTGACTGACTGTTCCGGTCAGATGATATTTGGATCATTGAGTTCAACTTAGAAAAGTTGTGCATAAGCCAGAAAGTGTCCAGAGAAAGAATACCAAGATAGTAAATTGTCTTGGGTTTCCATGGTATGTGAAGACTAGATGAAAGGACAAAGATGGTACCAGTATAGAAGGGCATATTCAAAAGTTACATAGTAACAGTTGACTGACATATCAGAATAACATTATATATTAAATGGAAAAATAAAAAAAAAGAATGTGGAGATCTCTTTTCTAGTTCTGAACACATAGGAAACACTTCTCCTGAGGTGTTATATTTTAGAATTAGAATTATGAAAAGGGGAAAAAGTATTAAATGAAGGAAAGTCCTTATAAACTAAAATATTAGTGTTGAAAGAGATTATTGAGATGAAGAGCCTCACTATATAGATGAGGGAACTGGGGATTAGAGAGAAGAATTGCCTTGTCTAAGACCATATGACTATTTAATAACTGTGTCAGGAGTTTTGTTGAAAAAAAAAACACCTTTATTTCACTTTTAACTAGTTTTGACTCATTTACTGGTTTGAGTAAATTACAGAGAAACTACTGGCATGCTTTGGCAAAAGGAGTTCACTTCATCATTTTTATCATTACCAATACAATAGGTGACATTTATATAGCACTGTAAGATTTGAAAAGTACTTTATAAATATCTTATTTTATTCTTGAATCAACTCTGATAAATGATATTATTATTGCCATTTTATTAATGAAGAAAACGAGGCAAAGAAGGCTTAGGTGACTTGTCCAGAGTCATACCTCCAATAAGGAGTTGATACTAGATTTGAACTCAGGACTATCTGTCTCCAAGTTCAGAACTCTATCTGTTATGCCACCTAACTACTTATTGACTAATATCTCAGGTGCAGATCTATTTCCCCTATACCTCTCCAATTCTAAACATGATTCCATTAGTGCAACCAATATTTCTTGGAATAGAGTAAATTTCATGGATTAGCTTTAAGAGGAAAGGAGGAGAATTTGGATGCAAGTCCTGGGAGAAGATTCTGACAAGGAGAAAAGGATCATGGGAGTTTTATTGGCATTAACTGCGACTTTCTCTGGATCTGGCTTTGACTGAACTGGAAGGAGGATCTTTGCTCTGGCAATTTTCCCTTGGAAATCCTAATCTTGTGGAAAGGTTAGTGATTCCTGGGTTTGAGAGTTTGCCTTGGAATATGATGCTTTTTCTCTGAAGTACAGAGACCATCGGCCTCAGATCCATTTGTCAGAAATCCACTTGGTGACAGTAAACCACAGGATTTGGTCATATGGAACTCTGGGTATACCTAGGAACAACCCCAGGCTTCAGATAAGGGCTCAAATACATCTGTGAGTCCTTCCTCATTATGTTTTTGATAATTCATGCTAATTAGTATAATGGGATAGTCAGATAGCTGGGTTTTCTGGGTCTTAGCTAGAGATAAGGAGTTTAGAGTAACTTGAGTGAATTCTCAAGAAGAAATAATTCACCACGAGGTGAAAGAGGTTGGATGGAGATTAGATCTATACTTTTAGGAATCTACCTATCATTTCCCCTTTACTCCTATTCTAAAAAATAAACCTTGTTTCGAGAGCACAAGGGGTTTTGTGCTTTACTGGTCCTGAAGAGGTCCCTAGGTGAGTGGTTATCAGCTCCCATCCATCTAGGAAGGATTTTTATTTCACTATTATTTATTATTGATGTTATTTTGTCTTCTATACCATGATTTTTTATAGTTCATAGACTCACTCATAGAAATGTTTCCTCCAATCATGCAGTTTGTCACCCACCCATACCTGTTTACTCTCTGTGACTCTCATTTATGCCCTTTCAAAATGGTGGCACAAAAAATTTTGTCTTCTCTTCTGTGTACTTTTTTCTTATTCTGTTGTGGTCTCCAAGCTACTCATGAGAAACATATGTGGTTTTGCTTCTGGGACCAAACTAAAGTGTTCAATAAAACATGTAAAATATGATAAAACAGATAATATATTGTTTTCTAAGTCTATATGAACCCATAGAAACCTGATTTTATTTGAATTTGACCCCACTGGTGTAGTGATTACTGAATTAGAACTGGAATTCAAAAGAATCAAGTAAAATCCAATCTTAGATATATACTTACTGTGGTTCTAGGCAAGTCACTCTTTGGACTCCATTTTGCTTATTTGTAAAATGAAAAAGTTCAGATTTTATATTTGCTATAGAAATGTCAGTGGCTCTTATGTCAGTGAACATGGGTTCAAATATCACATTTAATATTTACTATGAATGACCTTTAGAATGTTGTCACTTAATCTTAATGAAATACATTTTACTCATCTTCAAAATCAGAGTTGTTTATCCATCTTTGATTTCTACCTGACACCCCACTCTCACCTGTAGTTCCAATAACTATATGACAAATAACTGCCACTCCATGGTAATACTGTCTTGGGAGATGGGCTAAACCAGGTTAAGGGGAACTAACAGGTAAAATATATCACAGGTCTCAAACCCAATCATGAGTAGGGGGAGGATAGAAGGCTACTCCAAGCATGTGAAGGCTTCTTTTGACTGAATGGACAGATGAAAACAATGTATTCCAGTGTCCAAAAAGGCAGCCAAAGTAGGGTTGTAGAGTGCTCAGAACTTGATCCAACATCAAAGAAACCAAGATCATCCACTGCATCCTAGACCATCACTAGTTGTCCTGACTTTTGTCCAATTCTTTTCCAACAACAAAAATAAATACTTTTGTGTAAGTAGGTCCTTTCCCCTTTTTATGATCTCTTTGAGATATAGACCCAGTAGTGGTATTATGGGGTCAAAGGGTATACACAATTTTATAGCCCTTTGAGCATAGTTCCAAATTGTGCTTCAGAATGGTTGGATCAGCTCACAACTCCACCAACAATACATTAGTGTCCCAATTTTGTCACATCCCTTCCAACATTTATCATTATCCTTTACTGTCATATTAGCCAATCTGTTAGGTATGAAGTGGTACCCCATCATGGACAAGAATATCTTGAACAAATACTGAAAATGAATGATAACCCAACCCCAGAACCATACAGAAGAACAGGCACTCCAAAAATAGAAAAATTATTTTGATGATTCCAAATTCTCTTTGAAAGAAAGTCAAGACCTTTTAATGGCAACATATCACCATTATTGGTGTTTAATATTGAATTATAGAGGAACATTTCAGTCTTCAAAGACTTGAAGTAGAATAATACTATGCTGCTATTAGGCCTTAATAACTAGTACTTTTGAAATAGTGGAATAAACACATGCACAAATACCATAAATATATGTAATTATTTATAGAGAGAATAATTGAATAGAGAGATAGATGGTTAGATGGATAGAGATAGAGAGATCAATAGGAAAATGAATAGATGGATGAGATGGATAGAGAAATGGATGTAAAGGTAAGAGATAAAGGTAGATGAAAGAAAGGAGAAAGATAATATTTATTAATAACTTACAATATGATAAGCATTGTGTTAAGTTCTAGGAATACAAAAACAAGAGAACAAGACAATCCATGTTGCCAAGGATCTTACTTTCTAATAATGGAATAAAGAACATAGAGGGAAGACAGAAAGAGGCAGGGAGAAGAAGAAAGGGAACACGTTCCCAGCCTATTCCAACTTCATTAGCTTTTCATGAAGACAACATTTCAAGAGCTCTCCCTTTTATACTTATAGCCCCTTTTCTGCCAGACCTTTAAATATTTCCAATGGCTACTAAGAATTTGTATAATACATCAATAAAAAGTGCATTTTGAAGAGTTTTTGGTTTTGTTTTGTTTTCACGATGATTAAAAAAAAGTCTTTCTGTTGCCTCCCTGCATTATAAGGGAAGTAGGTGTCAGGATGGTTCATTAAATCATGCTGCGCATTACTAATTTAGTAAGCCTGTTATTTGCTGCAGCCTAAGACAGGTAATTAGGAACATTTCCATGAGTAATTTTGAAATGTGACAACTCACTTGATAATCATCCCCAGTGTTTCTTTGGTCTCTCTGGAAACTGCAAGAAATCCCCTGGAATGATCAATGTTACCCCTTTCTATAAACAGAGGACATTGCTTAATTATCTGTGACTTGGAATTAAACCATGATCAATCACAAAATCACAGAAATTCCAAGTTGAATGGGGCTTCAATGGCCATCTGGTATAGCCTATAGCTGAAAGGGAATTGCCTTCATACCATGTCCAACAGGCTGTCATGAAGCCTTTGCCTCAAGATCTCAGTGGAAGAACCCAATGCTGCTTGAGGCAGCCTGTTTAGCTTTTGGATAGCTCTAGTCATTAGGACACTTTTCCTGGGAAATCAGGTAGAGAGTTGACTCTTTACCATTTCCAATCATTATTCATAATTCTCCCTTCTAAGGTAAAATAGAAAAAAAAAACATCAACAACAAATTCCTTCCTCTTCCATTTGACAACCCTTCAAATACTTGTACAAAGTTAGCAAGTGTTAATGAGCCTCCTCTTCTCAAAGGGAAATGTCTCCCATTACTTCATACTCATTTGATATGATATTGAGACCCTTTGCCATCCTAGTTGACTTCCCTGAACCCATTTAGGTTTCTTAATGTACTTTCTAAAATGCGACATCAACGACTGAACATTGAATGCCAGATGTGTTCTTTCTGATGACGGCATAGAAAAACAGTTCCAAGTTCCTGAGTCCTTGAAACTACTTTTCTAAATGAAATCTTAGGATGCAGTAGCTTTTAATCTGAGATTGTTTAAGATTAGATTTCGATTCCTTTTCTAAATGAAGTCTCAGAATGCCATTGCTGCTAGATTATGTTTTTGACTTACATTGAGATCATTATTCATTGAAAACCTCTAAAAAATTAGATCTAGTCATGCTGCTTCCATTTTTGACTTGTGAAACTTATTTTGGAACCATGTGTAAGACTTGGCATGTATTGCTATTTAATTTCATATGATTAAATTTAGCTCAGTGTCCTGGCCTGGAAGGAATTTTTTAAACCTCTATCTTTCATCTTGGAATCAATGGTGTACGTTGGTTCTAAGGCAGAAGAGTGGTAAGCACTAGGAAGTGTCGTTGACTAGATTTGAACCTAGGACCTCCCATTACGAGGCCTGGCTCTTAATCCACTGAGCCACCTAGTTGTCCCCTTGAAGGGAAGAACTTTTAAAATCCTGACATTCGGTGCATTAATTTTTCCTCTAACCTTTGTGTAATATGCAAATCATATAAGTAAACCATCTCTGACTTCATATAAGTCACTAAGAAATTTGCTTTGCAAAGACAGTCTATAGTTTAGATACAGGTAGCTGTTCCCAAATGTATAGAAGCTTCAAAATCAATTTAGGACAATCTCTATTCTCCAGCAACATTTAGTATGAGGTCTGCCTGGCATCTATTTTAAGTTGTGCTTTTTTGGTGCCATTTTGCAGTGATATTTTTGTTGAATATGCAAATTAAAAAGATGCTTTTCATGGATATAAAAGAATGAAATGGGTGATTGTTCATGGAGGCACTCCATCACTGACATGTTCTGACTCTTGTGTCTAGAACTGTCATTCAAGGACCTATCTTTAGTGATGAAGATGACATAGTATAGCACACAGAGCCCTGGACCAGGTATCCAGTGACCTGGCTTCTCAACAAGCTATGCTAAGAATTCATTATGTGATCTTGGGCAAGTCATCCAAACTTGCTTGGTTTCCAGTTATCTCATGGGCATAATGAAGTCGTGGTTCATGTCTAGTGTTCCTGCTGCTCTGAGATTTTTCTAAATACATCATGTGGAAAGAACAGATGGCTATGTATTAGTCCCTTTGGCCACTCCAACCCACACAGATAGTAGCAACCCTCAGAAGTAGAGGCTTATTCTTCTCTCACCTGGTCGCTTGGATGCTTCTGAATTCTCCAGAGAACTGTAGGGAATCTAATTTCTTTCTGTGATCACCTGTTTAGTACAACTTTTGAAGAAATCACTTACCCCAAGGCCCAAGATCATACTATATAGTAGTAGGAAAGTCAGTACAACATAGTGATCAGACTTTGGAATTATGATGATCTGGGTTTGACTCTTACCCCAGAAACTTTACTAATTATGGGCCTATTGAAGTCATTTGAATTCTCTGGGCTCCAGTTTCTACATCTTCAAAATGAAGAAGCTAGACTTGAAGGGATCAGAATTTTTTTTCTAACTCTAGATCTATGTTGTGTTTTTTTTAACTCCCTTCCTTCCATCCATACTTGAGAGCATCCTTCATCTTCCTTCATAATTCCTTTTCTTTTTGAGAGCATCCCCACCAACCCAGTCACCTGTATTGGTGTACATGATAGTCACCTATGGGACTTCTCTCATTCTCACTTCCCCCTACTTCCAAAACAATTGGTTTCCAAAGTCTAATAATTTTATTTCCCCCATTTGCATGGTCTCCTATACACTAATGTCATCATCACCCCAATTCAGACTTTTAGCACCTCTCATTTTCATGGTGATGATTGTCTTCTATTGGTTATCCTTAACCAATTCACCTTCTACATGGTTGCGGATAAATTCTTCTTAAGGTGTAAGTCTGAGTATTCTGTTTCTCTTCTACAGAACTCTATTGCCTCTTGGTAAAAATATGAACATTTTACCATGACATTTATAACTGTCAACAATCTGTTTCTATCTTTCCCTCTCTTATTTTCCTCCATCCCCATTCATGAACCCTACAATCCACCTAATTTCAAACAAGAGAGATCCTCCTAAAATAACATCCATCTTCGAATTCCATGCTTTTGCAGTTTGGTCTCCATGGCCAGAATACATTCCTTCTGTCTGAATTCTTATCTTCCTTCAGGGTAATGTGAGACAGTAAGAAAAAGTGCTGATTTGTTATCTGAGAGCCTAAACTAAATACAAGAATCTGTTTCTGATTATTTCTTTGATTTTGGTCAAGTATTTTAACTGTTAGCTCCCAGTTCCTCATCTGGATAATGAAGTGCTGAGACTGGATGGCCTCTAAGGTCCCTTTCAGCATCACATTTATAAATCAATCTTATCCAATTCAAGAATTATATCTTCCATGGAGCCCTTTCTCATCCAACTAGGTATTACTTCTTTCTTCCTCCTCAAATCATTTATTTGTTTACATGTGTACACATAGTATACATTCTTCCCAAGCTCCATGCATACTGGGCTTATCTTGATTTTTACATTTTAAGGTTCAACTACAATATGTGGTCTGTTTGGTTGGGTTTTGATTTTTCATTTTGGTTTGAATTGAATCCAATCTCAAGTCTCCCTAAACTCAAATGGGCAAACTGGACTTTACCAATGTTTTCAGGAAACAAATATTCTGTATTTTTTTAAATGTCATTTTCATTGGAAGGGAAATAGGCCAAAGTATTTGTCTTCCTAGTTAGTCTGAATGGGAGTGAGGGTAGTAATTTGAAGTCCCCAGTGCTCCAACATCAAGCAAGCTTATCAGAAACTGATTGCCCCAGGACTCTTCATTTGGGCAGAGATTATCCTTAAGATCCCAAGTTGATTTGAATATTGAAAAACAAGCTATGCAGAAAATCATTCCTCCAGAAACAACATAATCTGCAACAAGAAATGGAGAGGATCCAGTCTTTTAATTCACATTTCTGAGCTTGCTAAATAGGATTCTTTTAACTCTTTTGTAGTCAGAAAAAAGTAAATTATACCCAAAAGGCATGAATTACAATCCTACTTTGGTTCAATAGGCAACTTAATCAATATTCAATCAATAGGCAAGATTTTTAAAATTTACCTTCAACATTAATATCAAATTTTAAACTAGAAGAGCAGCAAAGGTTAGACAACCAAGGTTAAGTGATTTACCCTGGGTGACACAGCAAGGAAATGTTTGAAGCCAGATTTGAACCATTTCCTCCAACTTCCTGGTCTGGCATTCTATTTACCATGCTACTTAGATGCCCCACAAGCATTTCTTAATTGCCTTCCATGTGCCATAAGTGCACAATGGATAGACAGCATGTGGATCTTAGTGGAAAAAAGAACTACATTTTAAGCCATGAAGACCAGGCTTCAAATCCAACCATGAAAAAATAGCTGCTTAAGAGAACCTAGACAAGGCACATAAACTTCTTAGTGTTCCATGCAACTCTCTAGAACTATAAGTTTTGGCGAAGGTTTTGGTCTGCATTTTAATAGGGAATTTCCTCACCTAAAAATTCATGATATCAATGAAATCACAGGTCCATTCTTTATCCTTATGGGCCAGGGAGTTGGGAATATAAATATATTGGGAATATATATCATATATGGTCAGAAGGGAAGTAAAATTATATCTCAAAATACAGGAACTGGAGTGAAAAAGAACGAAACAAAGCAAAACACATGGCTGGGTTCTAGTCCTGACTCTACAACATGACTATTATTTGCCCTGTGGAAGTACTTCATCTCTCTATTCTTCCATTTGTGGCTCCAGCTGCTCATGCATCACTATACAGATAAACTTCCATCTACACCTTGTAGGTACCTATCGTTTCCATGTTGTCTTTCCCATCAAAATGTAGGCTCCTTGAGGACGGGGACACTTTTTCCCCTTCTCTTTGTATTCCCACCCCTTTGCACAGCATCTGGTACAAACAGATGCTTAAAAAGTGCTTGTTGATTGATTTATTGGCCTCCAAGATCCCTTGTAACACTGACATTCTGGAACTGTGATAATCAGTCAAGCCTTTGGGAGGGATAGAGTGGCACTCAGACACTTAGCCTTCCTCTCTCTAACATATGCAACCCTCTATCCAGTCAGTCTAAACAATGAATTTGTTATGTGTACAAAGTCATTTACTTTTGAGATGACACTCATTGCTTGGTTGAACTTTTTTGGCTTCTTAGTTTCCATTTTCCTGTCCTTAAATTCTGTGCTCAATGCTACAGTGTTCCTAATAGGACAAAGGCAATGCAAATGCATTTCACAGTGGGATTAGGAGCCCTGATTAAACTTGGAATCCTTTATACAATTTCTACCAGTGATAGGTTTCCTGTAAGGCTGTTTATCTTTATTTCATTTTCAAAGATTCTTCTTCTACAATAAGAGGGGAGAGGGAGAAATACAAACAACCCCATGTTCATGAAATTTTATTCCTTTTAAATTTAGAGAACTGATAGATTTTGACATTATGGGTATATGCTTTTTACTAAATATAACTGAACCAACTTATACCCGCACTCTGGGTGCGGGTGCCAACTCACATAATCACAGTCTGCTGTTCCTTTGCTTAAGACATATAAACATCGGATGAGCCCAGTCACTCTGAATGATTATGAAAAAAGGGAGCAGTCACATATGATAATGGGATGATGGACTAATCAGTATTTTCTGACTGTGATTTTTTTCAATTAATAACTAAAATAAAAATTGATAAGTAACATAATTATTGCTAGAATATAGAACATTTTGTTACTTAAATTGGGTTCTATTTGAGGTATTCATAATTATATATGTAGGGCTCTATTCCTCACCTAGAGGACTCTGTATGAAGGGGCCAAAGAGTAATCATTGATCAACTAGGAAAGCATTTAATGGAGGGCAGAATGGCAAGTATCAGGAAAAAGCAAGAAATAGAACTATCCTCAGTCCACCTCCTATCTAAAGAGGTAACAAGTTCCCCTGACAGACAGGCATGAAGGAAAGGAACAACCCCTGAAACAACCAAGAGACAATATGGAAGAATAAGAAGACTTTGGAGTGAAGGAAACTTAAGGAAAAATAGCTTTCATTTTATAGATAAGGAAAGAAACATACCTTGTGCCTGGAATGCACTATATCATCAATTCCTCAGTCTCTTTCATAGAGTCGCTTGAGCAATTTCTTCCAGAAGATTTTTCTCATCTTCTCATCAGCTAGAGCTCTCTCTCTCCCCTCAATTGTGTATGTGTGCTTGAAAGTACTTTTTATATATGTGCATGTGAACATATAATTTTATTTGTATACACAAACAAGCTATTTCTATATGTTTGTATAACATATATGTACATACCCATATGTGTGCATTGTACACACATTTATTTATTTGTGTACATTTCTATATTCATTATGCACTTATGCACACATAAGTTTGGGTGTGTGCACACATTTATATCTGAACATGTTAACATAATATACACATGGAGGTAGGATATAGAATGGCATGTATATAGAGCAGCTAATTAATCAGTTTGGGTAAAATAATGGATGTAGGAAGTAAAATGAGGAGTCATATGTAGTAATTCTAGAAAGTTAGATGGGAGACAAGTTGTAGAGGGACTCCAATTCCAGATTAAGAAGTTTTTTGTTTTGTTTTGTTTTCTTTTCTTTTTGGGGGTGGGTATGGTAATAAGGAATTGTTGAAGATTACTGAGTAGGAACAATGACTTGTTTAGATCTGGGTTTTCTAGAACACAGATGGATGGTCTATGCTTTGGAGAAAGGAGTGTCTAGAATACTGTCCCATTAACATTCTATAGTGGGCTTGATCTGTGAATGGATTCATTTGGAAGGCAGTTCTCTGAACTGATATCATTGAGAGTAGGTATTAACCTGGCCTCCTCATCTGTACAGATAATTCTTCATTTTGCTCAACATTCCTATTCATTTCCCAAAGGAGGAAATTCAATAACTAGATCTTAGGTTTCTATTCTGTCATTTTTTTTGTTTCTGTTTTTGTTTTTTCCCTTAAATAAATAACATGTAAAAATGCAATTATTTGAAATTCAGGCAGCATACTCAATCACAGTTCATTCAAAAAGCTTTGATCACTGCTGACAAGGAGCAAACATATAAGTTAAAATCTTTACTTCTACCATAAAATGCTGACTACTCTGTAATTCCCCAATCCCCTCTCCCCAAAAATGTTAAAGTCTTCTGATGACTAGATAATACATTGGATTTCTAATTAGTTCTAAGTTAGTGCTGACAGCTGATGAAACTGTATGGCAAATAGAATGACCAAGTGGAGAAATGAGTGAGTTACCTTTTTCTATTAGACTGTAATAATGTTGTATACTGTATAAACAAGCCACCATGACCTTTAAAGCCACTCTAGAATCCAATAAATTTCTTTTGCTTTTGGCCTTGGCCTTAGGAGAGAATTTATTATGTTTTTCCTCTTAAAAAAATCAAATGCACTAGGGTGTGCCAATATTGTCCTAATTCTTTGTGCCTTTTCAGGCAATTTGAGGAAAATCTTTAGGAATCTTGGAAACTTTGTCAAGATATTAATAATGAGAACCCAGATTTACATCAGACTTTAAAGCAGAGAAGAAATTGCTTGTGAAGATAGGTTTAGTAAGATGCTGTCTTCCAGTAATTCCTTTATTGTAGATTATTTGTATTCCTTTGAAATGTGGTGGTTGTCTTGTTGCTGCTGATATTATTTTGCATCAGTCCTGTTTCTAACCTCAATCCTTCTCTTGCTAAGAAAACAAACAACAAACAAAAAACAGTTAAGGGAAAGCCATCTGATACATTGACATCCATAGTCTCACTCCTTTTCAAAGGAAAGTGCATTTTTCCATTTTATTTGTGGGACTAACACTGGCTTTAGAAATTGAAGTTTGTGCAAAGTTTAGCTTAATTTTCTTGTTGTTTTCATTTTTTTGGCCTATTTTAGATCTGTCAGCACAAAGCTCTGACAGTTAAAATGGGGATGAAGCTAATGTCCTTGATCTCTATCCCACTAGGTTGTTGTGAATCTAAAATGAAACAATGTAGGAAAAGAAAATAACACAATCATTGACAATAATAATAATCTTTTATATGGTATTTTTAGGTTTAGAAAACACGTCTTTCCTTCCTTCCTTCCTTCCTTCCTCCCTCCCTTTTTCCCTTCCTCCCTCCCTACCTTCCTCCCCCCTTTCCTTCCTTCTTTCCTTCTTTTTCTTTTTTGTTGTTTTTGTTTTTCTCCTCTCCTCCCCTCCACTCCCCTTCCCTTCTTCCCTTCCCTTCCCTTCCCTTCCCTTCCCATACCTTCCCTTCCCTTCCCATACCTTCCCTTCCCTTCCCTTCCCTTCCCTTCCCTTCCCTTCCCTTCCCTTCCCTTCCCTTCCCTTCCCTTCCCTTCCCTTCCCTTCCCTTCCCTTCCCTTCCCTTCTCTTCCCTTCCCTTCCCTTCCCTTCCCTTCCCTTCCCTTCTTCCTTCCCTTCCCTTCCTTCAGAGAACTATATTGTATTTCCTATTATAACTCTGTATGGTGCTCATGACTCCTGAAAAATAATCTACAGAAGCCTTGTTATTAATCTTGTGGTGGACCTGAGTCAAGAACACTGTCCCACATGGCCCTGTGACTCTTCTTCCCTCCTTCTTTCATGAGGCACTTGATATTATAAACTTAATGAGTACCTTCCTGCTCCTGGAGAAGGGAAAGGAGGTCCTGATGAGGTAGTCAACTTTATACATCCTGAATGGAGGGGAGCAGAGCAAAGGGGGAGGCATCTTCCACACTCCCACAACTACCCTAGAATTAAAGGATGGTATGAAAATATCCTGGTTTCAAATGGTGGCTTTATCATTCTTATTTGTGGGACTTAAGGGCAAATAATTTTCTCTCTGTGCCTTAGTTCTTTCATCTGTACAATGGATGCCTTGACCAAGAATAGTAGTGGAGTTTCTTTCCTGATTTAAAATTCTGTGGAAAGGTACCTGAGGCAAAAACTTTTGTGGTTCTCTGGATGAAGAACAAGTTAAGTAGAAATAGGGATAGAGGTTCCAGAGAATGGATTGCAGAGCATATTTCTGTCTTTGCTTCCTCTATATCCCTGCTTGCCTCATACATTGTCTACCTTTGGGTCACTGGCCCCACTTCTTAAGGAGACCCAAGGATAAAGACCAACTGATATCCAAAGCAGGAGGAACTTGTCATGCTACCTACCTATTCATATCCTTATACAAACCTTTGCTGAAAGTCTATGATGCCAGAGAATGAGATTAAAGAAGAAACTATTTCATTGGCCAAATATCTATCTGGAAGC
Organism: Monodelphis domestica; assembly: GCF_027887165.1. Classification (NCBI taxonomy): domain Eukaryota; kingdom Metazoa; phylum Chordata; class Mammalia; order Didelphimorphia; family Didelphidae; genus Monodelphis; species Monodelphis domestica. The sequence goes on from NC_077232.1 coordinate 35,913,898, forward strand.
AACTTCAAGATGGGGAGGTGGGAAGGAACCAGATATAGATGGGTAGAAGCTAAGGTGTACCTTATTGCATCAAGTGGAGGGTAGGGTTGTGATAGGTGGGTCAGGGATCAGCACTGATATGTATTGTCCTCCCTCCCCCACCATAAACAATACATATACATCATTGAATGTCAACACAAAGGGCACAGAGGAAAGACTATTTGTGGGTTGGGGCTTTTGAGAGACTCTTGCAAGAGGGACCACCGACACTGAGGCCTTTCTCCAATCACAGGGAAAATGCCAAGAAGACAGATATCAGTACAATATGGAATCCTCTGAAGAGAAAGGACATCATATTTTCCTAGAAATTATTTCTTTTTTTTTCATTTTATATCCTGAGACAGAATGATCCCATCATACATCCTCAATGGGTCAATAACAATAGTTTTTATAGAGTACAAAAGGAGAAGAAACCTTGGGTTCATCCTTAGACAAGCCAACAATCAGTTTTCTCACTTCCTCACTGACTCTTCCAATCCAGCATACCCCTCCTTAAGGATAAACCCCAAAGAGGACTACTCTTCCAGATCTCATAAACAACAAGTAAAATCCTTCCAGGGGAAGTTACTGAGAGAAAAGGAACGTAGTAATGGCTGGCCAACCCACAAAGAGAGAAAGGAAAGAAGGAGCATGGGGAAGAAGAAAAGCCTCCCCTTAATTGTGATCTCCCAGAAGCTGTAGCATGAATGTAAAGATGTGGATGACATCAATGTAGATTGGCAAAGTAGCTGTGATAAATCTCTCAGGGCTGGTGGCCTGTTTCCTGTTCTCAAAAACCAGCTGTGTGTCATATGCTAAAAACAGGGTAAAAGCAATAACTCTAAGGGTAGCATACCACATATAGAAGCAGTATAAATAAATATAAAGATATAGATAGATATTTAAAAGCCAGCAAGATAAAAAAAATAACAGTGCTAATCCCAGTCATTGCCAACACAATCTCAAGTACTCAGAAGAGTCTTTTACATGATGTGAAATCCACTTTGCTCTGGGTGTAAAATATAGTGACAGCAATTGTGACTATATTAGTGAAAATCAGGATAAGATGACTGCTTTCCTGTAAGATACTCTGGCTAGGATCCATGTTATGAAGGTCATTGCTAGGTAAAGATGGTCAACTAGATGATGTTTCATGAAAAGTAGTACCTAGATCCCTGGCAGCAGACAAAAATCATGTAACACCCAGGAAAACAATGAAGGAAACATAGTAGATGGCCAAATTGCTCATCACAAAGGTGAGAAGTATCAATGATGTGACTATGATGAGCAACTGGATTGAGATGATGGTGTAAACTTTTTGGATGAAGTGATGTTGGATTTTGTCCCCCCAATCTCCAGCCTCCAAACTGTCACTGGAGATTCCTCTCCCCCCTATACTTTACTTTTTCCCAAGTTCATGGTCATTGGATGGATGGGAGGCATAGGCAGATGATATCTAGCTGGGTACCCAAAGCATGACTGGGGCTAGGCTGGGTAACTCTAGGAAATATCCATAGTAGAGGACTGAGATAAACGAGTTTCTATCTTCGAATGGAGATTCAACATGGTGGCTCAAAATTGAAGGACACTCAGTCTCCGGAACCCACCTGCTAACTAACCTGCATAGCTCTCAATAGCTCCCAGCTTACAAAATACTTTTCCTAAAAGATGTGTAGGAAGTAAGAAAGGGATGGAGTAAATTTCCTGAATTAACTTTAAGAGGAAAGGAGGAGAATTTGGATACAAGCCCTGAGGGGAAAGATTCTGGAAGGAAGAAAAGGAACATGGGAGTTTTTATTGGCATTAACTGTCACTTCTGTTTGGGCTGAACTGGAAGGATTTTTGTTCTGTCAATTTTCCCTTGGAAATCCTAATCTTGTGGAAAGGTTAGTGATTCCTTGGTTTGAGAATATGCCTTGGAGTAGACTGCTTTTTCCCTGAAGTAGGGAAACCATCTGCCTATGATCCAACTATCAGAAATCCACTTGGTGATGGTAAACCCCAGAGTTTGGTCATCTGAGACTCTGAGTATATCTAGGAACAACCACAGGCTTTAGATAAGGGCTCAAATACATCCATGAGTCTTTCCTCATTATGTTTTTGATAATTCATGCTAATTAGTATAGTGGGATAGTCAGATAGCTGGGTTTTCTGGGTCTTAGCTAGAGATAAGGAGTTTAGAGTAGCTCGAGTGAATTCTCAAGAAGAAGAAATAATTCACCATGAGGTAAAAGAGGTTGGATGGAGATTAGATCTATAGTTTTAGGAACCTACCTATCATTTCCCCTTTACTCCTATTATAAAAAATAAACTTTGTTTCTGGGGCTCAACGGCTTTTGTGCTTTACTGGTCCTGAAGAGGTCCCTAAGTGGGTGGTTATCAGCTCCCATCCATCTAGGAAGGATTTTTATTTCAGATATTTTGATCTTTACGACAACTGTTTCAGGTCAATGTTATGATATTCATTTTGGAAATTAGCCCCTACACTGTTTTGTATTGATTAATAGCCAGTAGCATTGATTAAGGGCTTCAAGGTTTACAAGGAACTTTACAAATATTATTTAATTTAATCCTCACAACCACCCTATGAGGTTGGTGCTTTTATTATTATTATTATTTTTTTTGTTTTTGTTTTTGTTACAGATGAGGAAAACTATTGCAAACAATATCTTGCCCAAGGTCACATAGCTATAAAATATCTGAGGCTGATTTTGATCTCAGATCTTCCTTAATCCACATCTAGCAATCTATTTTGTATTCATTTTGTATTCACAGGTAGTGATATCATTCTCCCTCCTTCCCCATCACCTCATATACATAGATAAAATGCAAAGTCCCTGAATTCAGGGATAATTTCATTTTCATCTTTATATTTCTAGACCTGAGACTTTGCTAGAGCCATAGTAGTCACTTAAAAATGCTTTCTGCATGAATGAAAGAATGCAGGAGGAACCTTAGACCCAATGAAGGTAAATGGCATTGTCAGGCAGATTTGTACTTTAAAATATGATATAGAGGTTTTCTATTTTAATACCATCATCACTTTCATCATCGTCCTCTTCTGTACCCCCACTACTGTCATCATCATCATTATGATTAATCCCATGATGGTAATAACATTTAACAAGTTAGGAAAACTGGGATCAAGTTCTGTCTCTAATACATATTAGATAAAGACTTTAGGCGAGTGACTTAATGTCTTTGGATTCTCTACTTGGTTAATCAGTTAATAGCATTGATCAAGTCCTTAATTTGTTCAAGCTGCTGTGCAAAGCACTGGGATAGAAAGATCAGAATGAAATTTTCCCTAGCCTTAAGCAGCTTACATTCTATTTATTGTCAAAAAGACTTTAAATGGGGTCTTTAACAATTGAATATGACTGAAATGACTAAACAACAAAATGTTGTGAGCAATCTAGGGTTGGGGCTTGGTGTGACATTCTTGGTCAATGGGTAAAGGCATTCATTGGTCGATGTTAATATATAGTTGAACTGATTCACCAAGTAGCTGACAGTGGGAAAGGAATAAAGGGAAGTCAAGCTGTGGATGAAAGCTTGGTATAGAATTGAAGAGTGGAGGAATTGAGGTCATAGAGAGGATAAAGGACAATGTTACGGGTTTTAAAGTAAGATGAAATAAAATTGAGAAAGACTGACTTCTATGAAAATCCCTTTTATTAGAGCTCTGTGTTTAGTGTCAGAAAGACCTGAGTTTCAATTTGGCCTCAGACACCAGATGTGTGACCTGGACAAGTCACTTAATTTCTGTTTGCTTTAATTCATTAAAGAAGAAATGTCAAACAACTACAGTATCTTTAAAAAAAAAAAACCCAAGGGGGTACGGTTCATGTAACCATGAGGAATTGGACATGGATCAGTCACTGAACAGCAAATGACTATTCATTGCAAAGAAGGCACTAAAAGAAGTTACTGGCTTAAATTAGTCCTTCCCTAGGAATTCCTGTACCAATGAAATAAGATGCCCATCCCATTTTATTTAAAGATGGATTCATGAATTTTGAAGTAACATTAGAAGTCATCTAGTCCCATCTTCTCATTTCAAGAGCTAAGGAATCCAAAAGCAAAATGAAATTCATGAGCATTGCCTCGCAAGGATTTTCAAGTTGAGACCAATGGTACCCAGTTATTTCTCTTCCTCATGTCCTCATCAACACAAAAATCATAAATAAGATGGTTGTAAGTTCTTTTAAGATCACCTCCCTCTTCCTGCTTCCCCAAACAAAGAACATGCCAGCCTACAAACCACACAAGTAACTTTATGGCTGCATGCTCTCTCCTATAAATATCCCTCACTGAAAGCATGACTAAGCCTCCGCTGCCGCTATTACAAGACTGAGCCAAAAAGTGAGCTTCACAGCTCTAGTGCCATCTTTGTTATTTACTAATTGCTTTTAACCTTCCAAGCTGCACATTCCTCTCCCATTACCTTTTTCTGATTTATATTGTTAGCAAGCGTGTCTTTTTTCTAGCTGGGACTGCTTTGTGGAAATGCTGGTAAGGGACTCTCTGTCCCTTGGCTGCTGATGGGGAATGAGATGTCACTCCTTAAGACAGCATCCTGGCCAGCAAAATTCTTTAATGGTAGCAAAAAAAGAAAAAAATGGAGGGAACCTGCTAGGAATTGATTATATTTCCACAGTGGAATCTTTGTCCTGGATTATATGTGTTTGGGATTGGATATAGGTAGGTTCCCACCAGTTTCTGAGCCTATGTATTAGATATTGAAGAACTTGTGGATTAAAAATAATCTATCCTTATTATCATGTGAGGTGGTAGATAAAGAGACGATCTTGGAGTCAGTTAGATTCAAGAAAAAAAGCACTCTCTCTGATTCATACTATCTGGGTTACCCTGGCTCTGTACCTCAAGCATCTCTTTATTAATTAGTAAGTTATAGAAGAGTTGTTTATCTATGTCCATAGTGGGAATTTTCATACTAGGAATACCTTGAACTGTTAAAATTATAGATTTAGACACCCTTCCCCTCTCAATTTCTATGTAAATACTGTATTTATGCTTAAACCCTTTGAAGGTGAGGACTTCAAAAAGTGATTTGTTGTTTTTCTCTCTGTAGTTTGAACCCCTAGGATAGCAGAGTGCCTGATGTCCTAATGGAATGGAGAGATCATGGATAAAAGGGCTGAACTTAGAAGAGACCCTAGAGGTCATCTAGTCCACCTCCTGAACTCTTTTAGCTTACAGAATTGAAAACTGAGGCCCAGAGACATTTAGCTAATTGTCCAAAGGAGCAGGTCTTAGATGTGCCCTTATGGTTCCAAGTTCAGTGTTGTTTTTATTTCATTATGCTTCCTAGTGGTATGCTGCCTACAAGATTGTGGCTATAATGTCATTTTTTAAAAAGAGAGAGATAACAAGTGAGAAATTATTCCTCTTTCCATAGTAGTCTTCTCTGAGTTTCTAAGAATATAAAGTCTTGATTTTGAGCTATTTTCCTTCAACCTAAACTTATTCTCATTTAGTTGAGAGGGAGAGGAGAAAGAAAGGAGAAGAGAGAAGGACAGAGAGACTGAGAGATAGAGAAAGAGAATGTGCATGTATATGATTTTCAGATAGAACGGGACACAGATCAGTTACAAAGGAAAAGAGTCCCTGCCCTCAAGGAATTTAGACTTTAAATGGCAAAGACATTTTCCTTAAATCAAAGAAACAAAGAATTTAATGATATATCATGATAGAGAGGAACAGGCAGGTGTCTTTGGAAACAGTAGGTTTTGAAATCAAGTTGTCCTTAGGTGATGATGGATAAGTCTATAGTCCCTTAAAGACCTAATTCCATAAGGAAAGGAGCTAGGAACCCATTTCATGAAGCACCATTAACATCCACAAAACAGGTATTGAGAAGATATAATGTCACCCATTGGTAATGTTTTGTGGCTCAGCCCTGAAAACCAGTTTAGCTCAAACACTACATTGTGCACCTTTCCTGCTACCTCTTACTTCCTCAACACTGGTCATCCCCTGTTAATTCTCTGGTTGCATTCTATCTTCTCTGTATGTCCCTATTCATTTTCTGTTGTCTCTCATTCCTGAGCAGAGACTGTTTTATCTCCTTTAGGGCAAAGACTGGTTTTGCCTTGTTTTATATACTTAATTCTTAGCACAATTTTTGGCACATAGTAAGCTCTTGATAAATACATGCTGGTTGATTGATGTATGAAGGAATAAAAGTCAAGTATTACCTCTGAAAATTTTCTGTCATTACAGAAGTGAGAGGCTGCTTGTAATTGTATGTATGTGGAAAAGAAGACAAAAACTGGTGCCCATCAGAGTGGGAGGAAAGGACAGAGAATACCTTCATGAATTCTGAAGAATTATTATTACAAAATAATGAATTTATAAGATAGTTGTATGATCTTAAAGAGAAAAAGTTAAATATAACTTTATGATGTTTATCACAAAATTAAAAGGAAATTTTTGGGAAGGTCAAGTTAACCATTGAACTCATGATTCTTTTCTCAAGCTGGAATACAGAATTCTTTAGATCATTTTCTTGAACCATGTTCTATGGACGTAAGGAGGGGAAAAATGATAAAAAAAAAACCATAGGGTTAGAAGGGTTAACTAAATTATCTTCAGGCCATTTTCATCTTAGGAATTGCAAACTTGAGGTTTGGGGCAACTAGGTGGCACAGTGGATAGAGTACCAGAAAAGCTCATCCTCTTGAGTTCATATCTGGTATCAGATACTTTCTAACTGTGTGACCCTGAACAAGTCACTTCACCCTGTTTTCCTCAGTTTCCTCATGTATCAAAAGAGCTACAGAAAGAAATGGCAAACTACTCTGGTATCTCTGCCAAGGAAATCTCACATGAGGGTTATAAAGAGTTGGACACAACTGAAATGACTGAAAACCAACAACAGACAGGGTTTAAGAATAAAGGGACAATATATTTGGAAATACCCAACTAATCTTCAGCTTTAAATCTTAACAAAGGGGCTATGGAAGAGAGTCTTGAACCCATTTGCATCCACCCAAATCATGAGCTGCCATTAACATTCACAAAGTAGGCATAGGCAAGAGGTAATTTTACCAATAATAATGTTTTATGTTTCTTTAAAAACTTGAAACTTCTAAGCCACTTCCCATGCACAAGGTACTGAGGCTGACTTAGTACTTACCATGAATTCCTACTCAATTCCTTAGTCATTTTACTCTCCACCCTCCTCTCTTTTTAGCTTTCTTTTATGTTCTCTTCTCCCATAATATTTGTAAACTCACTGAGGGCAGAAACCATCTTTCTTCCTCTTTTATATCCCCAAACTTAACTCAAGACCTGACACATAATTATCCTTAATAGATATTTGTTGCTTGCCTCTCTGTTCCATAATAAACACAACAAATACATGCTAAATGATAAACTAATCCTCTGGAAAAATTGGTTGTGTTGGTTGCTGTATTTTATACTCAAAAAGGATCAAAATGACTTCACTGGTGATGTATTTTGGCTCCTATATAAATTGGATTTAAATGAGCCAGAGTTGCCCAAAATTGCCTTGGCTTCTTTGATGTCTGCTTCTGCCACCTTCATGGCCATTAGAACAAACTAATCTCTTCCACCCATTTTGTTGAGGGAAGCCCTTGCTAGGGTAGGGTAGAGGGTAGAGACCCACCTAACTCACTGATGGATTTAAAATCTTTATGTTACTGTCAGCCTGTTGAAATGGTTTACCAGGATAAGGCCATTGAATATGCTAAAGTGTTTTGTTTTGTTTTGTTGTTATGACAGAATTTAATTTTTTCCGGATTAATGTCAATACAATTTTAAAAATATTTATTTCCTGATATTTTGCAATCTGTTTTCTCTCTCCCTACCACTCCTACCCCATTGAAAGAATGCAAATAATATGATATAGATTATATTATATATGTTATATGTAATTATTATAATACATATTTCCACATTCATCATATTATAAAAGAAGACATTTTTTTTTCTTTAGAGAAAAATTCATGGAGGAAATGAATGAAGAATTTGCATTCAGACTGTTCCTTTTATGGCATGAGTCTTTTGGAGTTGTCCTGGATTTTTGGCTTGCAAATGATCATTAAGTCTTTCACAGTTAAGCATCATATATTATTGCCGTTACTGTGGACAACATTATCCTTATTCTTCTTCACCATGCTTCTTGGAGCCAAAAGGGAGAGCTGAGTAATAGGTGGACACTAATGGTGGACAAGTAGCTCCAAAAGAGGCTTAGCAAGCTTTCACCCCAGGACCTATATCCATGCATACAGGCTTATGAGAAAATAAAGGCATGAATGAATGTAAGACATGTTTTTAAAGTATTAACTCAGTACTAGACACCCCATGCTTGCTTATGAGAGTAGAAGCTAGTCTGGCAAGTGCTGGGAGCCATCAAAGACCACACTGTTTGACATGGTCCATGTGGAAACTAGGGGCTACAAAGCAGCCCCCAGGAAGGATGGAAACATCCACCAAACCCCCCCTAAGTGACTTTCATTATTAACATCCCCTTATTATTGGAATTGCCATGATTATTATTCTTATTTAGCCCCAGGAAAAATAGAGGAGAGCAACATGCTTGCAAGGTTAATACAGCTGTCCCACTCTGTCCCCCCAGGATATTACAAGGAGAGGCCACTTATGAAATTAAACCTAAGGATTCTTATATAACTACTTAGATAGGACCTTCTTTTCTAGGCATAAAAACTTCTGGCAAATCTGTGCTCTGAATTCCCTAACCTATATCTGGCTCATGTTTATTCTACCCACTGATCCTTCCCTTAGCAACAATGTGTCATTGACTATCTCCCTAGGCTTCCTGTCTGTTGTTAGGTTCCATGGAAACATGTATGTTGTAGCTGTGTGACCATGAGGGTATAAAATAAAGCCAGGCCTCAGCCAAAGTGGAGCAGTTTATTCTGTGAAACCTGTGCTGTGGGTTGAATGTGAAAGCTGTGCCCATCCATCATTTAGCCGACATCATCCCACCTCCAAGACCCCATCCCCTGTGGGAGGCTGGCCCACCCCACAGCAGGCAAGGATAGTGTTGAGACCCTCTCCAACCCTCACATACAGCTCTTCATTTCATAAAATTCTTTGCTAAAGTGTATATGCTTTTTGAGATAACCTAGCAATTCCTGATTGGTCCCTATCAATCACTGTAAGTGTAAAATGCTCTGCAATAGAATCTTGAGGAACTTCACACTTCTGTGGCCTATAAAAGAAGCAGAAATGATTCTTCCCTTCTTTCTTTTGGATGCTTCCCTTTTGATACTTTTAATACTTTTTCTTCCTTGGACTTATAGCAAGTCAAAATGGAGGGGAGAGAGAGAAGAGATTTTTTTTTTCTCTGTATTTTCTGCTCTCTCCAGGAGCAATAGTGACTATAAGCTCATGACATGTAGAATGTGCCCTATGGAGTGAGCCTCAGTTGTTGAATGTCTTTTCCTGCCTTTATGTAAACAAAAGTTTTTGACCAGCAATTCTTAAAAGTGGACTTTCCCATCTTTATGAAAAAAGCTTAAGGAAAAGGAATTCTGCAGTTGGATCTTGGCTGTACAATGGAAAGTGACTTTTGCCATAGTACCGCTTTTAATTTGCCCCACTACTTATCATGTAAAAAGTAAAAACAAGGTCTTGCCTAATTGGTCAGGAGATTTCATCCCAATCAATTTCTTAGCAAAGGCCAGAGAGAAAGGAAAGTAGCCTAGAGACCTGTCTATTAGTCTCAAGAAGTTTTCTTCATCTACTGGAATTCTATAATGAGTACAATAAATTATTATTTAGGATTCTATATTTGTTAATATGCACTTATGAGTCTTTAAACATGATCCGTGCAGGGAGAAATAAACCTGCTGACCTATATTTATTAGATTTTTTTAAAATATAGAATTCCTTTTTCTGAAGGAATCCTGTTGCCCATATTTGTGAAGACCCTAGACTTGTGCCATATCTAACTAAGCATTAGAGGAAAGATTGCTTCTATATATATATAATTTTTAATTTGCCTCTCTTGCTCTTAGCACACTGCTTGTCATATACTAGAATCTTAAAAGAGGCTTATTGATGGACAGATGGATTAAATCAGTCCCCAGAGTTTTTCTTTTGGGTAGGGACATAAGAAGCTAGAGAGAAAAATGTAAACTCTCTTCTTTCAGTTCAGGCTTAGTCTATGTGAGCCCAGAGCCAATCCTTGCTTGAGATTAATAAAATAATTTGTGATAGATGTTTGATTAGATGTAGAAGACAAATACTAAGCATACAGAAAAATCAAAGATCATTTGGGGTTGAGTTGATCTGAAAAAGATTCAGAAAAGAAATAGCATTTGAACTGGGTCCTGAAAAGTGATTAATATTTAGATAAAGCAATCCAGTGCTGACAAGTGACATGCAAGGACAAAAAGGAGAAAAAAGAAGAGGATTTTAGTGCAGTTCTCTGAAACATTTAAGGAAAGGAGTTTTTAACATGAGGGAGAAAATTTGTATACAGTTAAAAGTCAAGAATAAGGATCACACTATCATTTTTTTAAAAAAAAGTGAATGTGGAATGTATACCTATCAAGACTATATATATATAGATAGATAGATAGATCTATATAACAGCCAGATTTAAGATAATGTGACAGCTGTTGATCTATTGGAAGAAGTCCTAGGGTCTCCAAAAACCAATTAGAACAATATCTCTATCATTAGAACCGTCAGCAACACTAACTTATGAAAAGATATTGGAACTGAACATCTGGAGCAAAATTAGATTCCACTCCCCCACCCCTCCTTCTCTATGCAGTTCTTTCAGGCATGGAAAGATAAAGATGGATTCCTTAATCCATTCCCAAACAGAAGATGTCAGTTGCCACAACAGTCAACCCAGTACCTTCTTTTAGAGCTAAATTCACTTTAAAAAATGAAGCTCTCAAATTATAAAGCAGATTATAACCATGCCCCAGGGCGATCTTTTTTATTACATTATCCTTGTATAGAAGCCCTTGTGATGCCGATGGCAGAGATTACCAAGAGTAGGCGGTACTAAGTTAATTCATGTTCCAGTTGCCTTGGGAGACCTACATTTAAGCCTCCTCTTATTTCTTAACAAAAGAATAAAAATGAGTGGAGGACTGTGTTCCTAGTGACTTGCAATTCCAAGTACAAGGTTAGAATTTTATGATCATGGAATCTAGAGAGATATGATGCAGCTAAAGGTGAAAGGAAGCAAAAGGACTCTGCAGAGATGCTCCTGGGTTTATTTAGTGAATAAAATGATTTATACCTAGATCCTATGTATTTTACATTTATTAAAAATACAAGGTAATGGCCATGCAGAGGACAATAAAGTAAATCTGACCCCTAAGGACCCTAGCTAGACGGTGAACTTTTTTATGGTAGAAAGTCTATTTTATTAATCTTTATATCCTCTACTGTAACTGTTATCAACACCAGGCGAATCAGTTTTTGCCCCAGGAAACAAACATGACTTTATCTCTTTGGGTTAGTTATTCTTCTTATGATATTATTTATAGTTCACCAAAACCTTGAGGAATTATTTGCCCAGACGAAAATCCTTCTCAGGGGTCTTCTATTGTGTGATTCCCCTCTCCCAGGGTTGCCTTCCTCACCCCTGTTCCAATTAAACCTCCAAGAGGTGAGACCTGGGCTTCTCCTGGGGGAAAAGTGGACCCTTTATTAATCTGAAATTATAGATCTTGAACTATGAAATAAAATAACAACCTCAGAGGCATTCTAGTCTGACTTCTATTTTACAAATAAGAAAACTAGACCCTAGAAAGTTATATGACTTGCCCCAAGATCTCATCACTAGTAGTATTCAGGAGTGAGATTTGAACCTAGGTCCTCTGACTTCATAGCTTTTGCATATCCAGCTGTACTGTAGGGGAAAGATTCTCTGTAGTATGGCGGCTCCCCTAAACCTACCTCCTCCAACTGGATTTTCCCCAAATGTAGTTTTATTAGTTATGATTTTATCCACCATAGTGCTTAGCAAAGTAATAGGCACATAGTGGATATTCAGTGATTACTTGTTGAATGAAAGAGTGAGCAAATGGATAAATGGTTTTTGTTGGAAGAAGAAAAAAGACTCATTATCTAACCTCCCTCCTTTCCTCCAATGTCTCTGATTAAAGTGAATTTACAAATACAAAGAGAGAGAGTGACGGTTGTATAATGCCATTCAACCCAAGTCAGAGTGGAGAGGTCACCACTGGAAGAACTCAAGATGAGATTTCATTAAAATCAATCCTTCATTTGTGCCTGAATCATTCCATGGTCCCAGAAATGGGGAAAATTCTACTTCTCTTCTTCTGGCTGCAATTAAGCCAAGGGAGAAGACAAGAAACATAGTCAGAAGATGCCTGACCTTTTGTACAGAGCTGTTGTCGAAACCATTACCAGTCCATCCTTGTGTGATCAGAAATTGCAGCAGGGCTGGATGGAATAGAGTAAAGGGACTGATCTGCATGTCAAACAGGGCTCAGTGTCTTCCTGTACCCTCCTCCTTACCTCCCTCCCCATCTCAGCCTCTGCCACCCCCTCCCCTCACTGTCTCCACGGTAACAGCAACACTGGGATTCTGTTGAAGTGTGTTTTGAAAGCTGCCTTTACACTGGGAAGTTAGCATTTGACAGCTCTGTCTGTATCCACGGTTCTGTATTTCTCCAGCAGAAAAATCCACCTGTGACAACGTTGTCCTGCAATTGAGAAAGGCAGGGTAGTACAAGGGAAAAATCTCTGGCTCTTGGTATCAGGGTACCTGCCTCTGACAAGTACTACCTGTACCAGCCTGGTCTCCCACCACATCATTGTTCCTTAGTTTTCCTCAATGGCTGTATAAAATGGCAGGGTTGAACTAGATCGCCTGGGAGGTCCTATTTAACTGAAAATCTTCTCCCACGAAACACATAGTTTCCCTTTAGATACTATCCTTTACCTGTGTGACCTTGGATAAATCACTTACTCTCTACTTATCTTCATTTATCCATCTGGAATCCTTCTTGGAAATCGCATGACCATCTACATCTAATTGACTCAGCAGAAGAACATAATCTACCCCATTGTTCAGTCATTTTAATTGTGTCTGACTCTTCAAACCCCATTTGGCATTTTCTTGGTAGAGATCCTGGAGTATTTTTCCATTTCCTTCACCATCTCATTTTACAGATGAGGAAACTGAGGCCAACAGGATGAAGTGACTTTCCCAGGGCCACACAGGGAGTAACTGTCTGAGGTCAGAATCAAATTCAGGAAGATGTGTCTTTCTGATTCCAGGTTCAGCACTCCATCCACTGTACCACTTATCCTATCCTACTTACTCCTTCAAAAAACAGAGGGGAAGGTATGGTTTTATTTGCTTTTTTTGCTCTCTACCTCCTAACCCCAGCAATTTTGAACTTTTTATGTTGGTGATACCATCAGGGGAGGTTGTTCCAAGTCCATTTTGTTGTTTACACATGAGCATTTTAAGTCACAAACAATTTGAGATAAGAGCAGCCACAATTGGGATTTTTTGCTTTAAGTCACGAGTGGATGTTTGAATCACGAGCTTCTGCTACTCCCCACTAGATAGTGAGTAACTGAAGCCAGAGTTACAGAAACAGCAGTAGCATATGGAGGTTTTGCAGGAAATTAGCTGGAAGGAGCCCAAGCTAGACAAGGTAATCAGTATAAGCAACATTAAGGAAATAAAGATTTGGGAAAAAATTAAACAGTTTATTAAAAAGACACACCCAGAAAAAGTTGCAACAGGTTGTCCATTGGAGCTGTGGGACAACACTTGTTTCACACATTATTGAAATGTTCTGAAAGGGAAAAAGAAACAAGCTTCCTCAAAAAGTTTTTTCTTGAAAAGGTCTCTAAGTGAAATTGAGGAAACGGTGGCGAAACAGCCAAAATTCTATGAAGAAAATGATAATAATTAATTAAAGTAAAAAAATAGCAATTAAGTTTAGCAATAAAGTCACATATTATATATAAGGTCATTTTTGCATTTAAATGTAGCCGTTACTTGTATAGAGAGTAAGTTATAGAGAGTAAGCGACAAAATGCAGAATGAAAACTTTCTCTGTCATCATCTTCACCTGACCTTGAAGGTAAATATTATTTCATAAGCAAGTTTATTTCTTTACATTCATTCTTATTATCTATAAATATATTTATTTGTTATTTATAAAGTACATTTTCATTTTTAAAAGCATATAAAACTAAACAATTTGTGTTTTGGGGGGGAACTGGAATGGATTAATTGCATTTCCATTCATTAAATGGATAAATTCAATTTGACACACGAGTAAATCGAGTTACAAGCTTGGCCATGGAAAGAATTAAACTTGTGTGTCAAGGTATCACTGTATATGTAATTATGGAAGAGATAATTCCTTTGAAGAGAACATAGAATGTTCCTGAGAATAATCATTTAGAATAGAAAGCTTTCAAATGTTGTCCAAACATCTCTTCTGTACTCTACCCCTTTCTTTGAAACCATTCCCTCTTTCATAGGTGGCTCACCAGAAGACAGTCACTAACTTGGGTTCTAGGGAGACATGGATATAGAACTCCAGGTCTGCATTTCTAATTGTATGTAGCCCATGAGCCCCAACCAATATGTTTCCATTTATAATCACCCAGTAGACATAATTAGCTTTTTCAAAATGATTTATTAATGGGACATTTACAAGTCATCCCTCTTCCCCACCTAGGGTACATTCTCCCACAAATACCCACAACATTCATGGGTAGAGTGGGCTCAGACTTAAAGTATTATGGTATTGAGACATATTTGTAGGATATATGTCTGATAAAGGCAATTCATAATTCCTAGTATTCCATAGCCTGGAAATTCTTATTTTCTTTGTAGGATTGTCATAGGAATTCTCCTGATCACATCTTTCTGTATGCTCAATTATTCAGTTGGTTTCTCAGAACACATTTCTCTCCATAGCCAGTTTTATTCTCTGCTTTTCAGGAATCTTGAACTCTGAAGCAACTTCCTCCCTCAAGTAACTATCTCTTTAGACAAATCTCTGTAGCATTTCTATTTTCCAAGAGCTGCAGAATTTCTACAGATTTATTAAGTTCCCTTTGAAGCTACACTGCCAATGTGCAAAGGAGAGATATATTCCCTCTCCTCTCTCCTGCTCTCTTAGCCTTCTCTAGAGGCACCTCCTGGCTTCCAGTCTCTCACCATCTTGGATTCCTAAAATTCATCCATGCTATAAGTGTGACTAATATTTTTGCTCACATAATATTTTCCCCTCTTTACCAAAACAGAGAAGTATATATATTTTGTAAAGGATTTAGCTTCATCTTTAAAGTAAAGTAGCCTTTGTTAAATCCCTTTGTTTATATTCTGGGTCTTCCTTCACTACATCAACTGAGATGGATTGGGAACCATGTTCCTCAAAACAGTCAAAATATAGTGCTTCAGGATATTTGCTTTCCTCATGACCACAACTAGTCTCACGGATAAAACCATAATTTGAAATCAGAGTAAATGGATTCATTTCCTAGCAAAGGACTTTCCTACATGAAAGAGGGCAAGCTCCATGATCTGTCACCTTCATTAACAAAAAATGGGGGCAGTTAAACCAATTTCCTCTCAGATTGAAATACTATGTTTTGGATGCTTTCTTCCTATAGGGTCCTTCATGAGTAATTTTATTTTTCTTCTGTTCTCAGGAAAGACTTTGTGGAACAACTTTAATAGTTTGTTTTGCTAGCCCAGAGAAGTGGGCTTCTTTTACTTGTAGAAGTGATTCAAAGAGGCTAGAAAGAATGATGACTGTGGTGGTGGTGGTGGTGATAGATTACTTGTATATGATATGATGTCATATATCAATATTATAATATTACTATTTTATTAGAGTCTATCTCTGACACATACTATTGTAATGAGGAAATGTCCTAGAGGGATATTAGATGTTACAACCCATCTAGGAACTCCTTATTGCCAGTTAAGCACCAAACCCTTGACTTATGGAAACAAAGTTTATTTTGATAAAAAGAATAAATAAAGAATAAAAAAAATAAAGAATGAGCAAAAGAATAATAAAAAGAATAACGGACACTGGTAGGTATGACTGAATTCTCTTCAAACTACCTCCACCCAATTCCTAAGTGTCCTTCTTAAGGGGAGCCTTCTGTTTCTTCTCTGGGCCCTGCCTACAGCCCCCTGTCCTTCCTAAAACCCTTTCCCAAGCTATCTGACTTATCCTAATCTTCCCACCAGTAATTGATAAAGAAAGAGAAAACCCCTGGGTTTGGCTATTGCACTAAGTAACCCAAAGTTATAGATGAAAAGCTTTGAATTACGTTAACCAAGAGGAATTCTGGCAGCTTGACCACTAGAAGATGATCTTTGGACTCAGGAAAAATTGATTTTCTCCAAATAAATCCTCTACCTCGATGTCAAAGATTTCTCCATGAAATCTTGACTATCCAGGGAGAATGTCTTAAAGCAAAACCCCTTCTACAGCTGATGGAAATGTAAGCAGAGAGACAAAATCTACTTCCAGCTCAGATGAAATCCAAGAAGGAAGTGAAGTTCAGTTATTTTCAGTTTTAGACTCCCACAATTCATTTCCTACCCAGAATCTTTTCCCAGGACTTATCTCAAAATTCCCTTTTTTCAACTAACCCTAGAAAACCAGACTTATCCCTAACTATATTTCTACACTATCTGTGTGACTATGGACAAGATATTTAGTTCTCAAGCAATTCTCTAAGACTGTGAATTGCAAGAAAGTTTATTTTGCATTAATTGAGATAATTTTCTCATAAATTAGTTTTTTATGCCAATGAAATCTCTCATACATATACACACAATTTCTAGATATGAGGTGTCTATTTTAAGCTATTAAAACTATGCAACTATTTGAAGGACTCTATATAATGGTTGCCATCTTCATCCTTGACTAAGATGGGAAATAGAAACTCTCCCCTTCTGGAGAAATTCCAGTTGCTTAGTATCATGATACTTGAACTCAGGCAGCCCTGGGTTCAAATCTCATCTCTGATCAATCTGGCCATTTTCTATAACCACTATCATCCTTTCTTTCCTCATCTATAAAATGGGGTTATTTATCACCATCTTATCTTACTCATAAGATTATCATGAAGCTTAAATGAGATGATGTATATAAATTGTTTTGCAAACTTTAATGTACTCTATAAATGTCATTTGTAGTTGTGTTTTATTATTACTTGTTTCCTTCTCATCTTTATTTTATTCGTTATTATTTTTTTATCATCATTAATATTGAAGTTTCATTCTGACTTTCTAAAGGAGATGATGATGGAGAGCCATACGTCTCTCCCTCCAAACTTATTAAAAGCAAAAAAAGAGAGAAAGAGATGATGCAAAGCCTGTCAAGTAAGAGAGGAGAGAGAGACACTGACAGTGAACTTGCCTGGACCCTGGTCATCACGAGGACCTCTCCTTGGTGGCATCCCAGTGTAGCAGGACCTGCTATAGGAAACAGAAAAAAGCAAACCTGCAGCCGCCGCATTTGACTTTCTAATAATAAAGTCAGTCTCTGAGGAGTGCAGAGATGGAAATGAGAAAAAGAGAGCATTTGGGATGCAGTCATTCTGGCTGTCAGAGCCTTTATGGCTTTTCAGCAGGCCACAAAAGGCCAATCCACTAGAATATGAATCAGATCTCGTCAGGGCCCCATGGAATAAGTAAGAAGCATCAGACCTCCCTGTTTAGAGCCTAATAGCTTTTTCCACCTCAGTAACTTCTCACTGTAAACAAAAAAAATGATGATTTTTCTCCCCCCACCCCTTCCTCAAGTTATTATTCTGAGGACCCAAGGATAAATGTCAGAGATTTAATAGGCAAGTGCAAATCCACGAAACACCTTCTTTGAACATATTTTTTGTTCCATCATTAAGACTGTGGATGTTAAAGTGTGACATTGTTCCTGGTTGAGTTTGAGAAAGACACGATGGGCATCTGGCCAGAGATGTGGGGGTGGGGGTTGGAGTATGTGAAATCAACCAGTGAAAGTGACTACTGAGATTTTGTCTTCCCATTTTGGGGTTCAGTACACCCAGGAGGAAAAATCAATTGGGTAACACGGAACTGAATAATATTTCCAAGACAATGAAGATGGTGACAGAGGGGAGAGTCCATCCTTGTTGACTTTTCCTACTTCTCACAAGTCTTGTTCCACTTTCCATCAAAGAATTTTTTTTCCTTAGGTAAATAAGAAATTTGTCTAATTTTGTGTGTGTGTGTGTGTGTGTGTGTGTGTGTGTGTGTGTGTGTGTACACTTTTGTAGATGCTTGGTTTGAAGATAGAGATCCTGGACTTAATTCAAAGATCTAGAACCCCCGCTTCCACATACACTTTTAACTGGTTATTCTCCATTCTGACCCCTTCAGAGTCTATGGTTGTGCAAACTCTATTCTTTACTCCTTTCTGAAGTCCTCAGTCCATTCTTTGAATTTGCACCTTTGAAATGGCTTTTCTCCATTCTCCCATGACTGGAATGTCTTCCCTCCTCACTTCCACTTCTTAGACTCCCTAGCTTCCCTCCAAGTCCTAGTTTGAAAACATTTTTTTGGATTTTCCCAATTCTCCATCCAGCTGCCAATGTCTTTCTCACCCACATATAACCATGTAATATACTAATCTCTTTAATTGTTCTATTCTTGGAACCCAGGGAACTTCCGGTTAAGATGGCGGCTTAGAGAAAGCTGAAGTTCAGATCTCCGGAAAACCCTTCCCGACCGATCTCAAACTAGAAGCTCCTAAGGCGCCGTAATTCAAAACGATCAACAGCACAGACCCTGGGAACCCTCCTCCTGGACCTGGACCCGGTTCAAAAGGTACGGCTCCCCTTAAAAGCCAGAACCCGAGATCCCTCGGACCTCAGGGGTAGGAGCTCAGAGTCCAAGGCTCCCGGAAGCGGCAGCCGCGCCGGGCTCAGAGAGCAGGGTCTGAGGAACAACAACCCTCAGGGTCTTCTACCCAAGTCCCAGTCCGGGTGAAAGTTACTGCCTGGGGCCTCCGCTGCAAAGAGCTGGTCGGTCCGGGGGAAAGTTACTGCCTGGGGCCTCCGCTGCAGAGAGCTGGTCAAAACAACAGCAACCCTCAGGGCGGGCAAGACAGCCTCACGGGCTGGATCCTGCTATCCAAGTCTCAGTGAAAGTCTGTGCTCTCAGAGCTTGGGGAAGCGGCAGCCCATCCCCCCGCAGGCTGACGAAACAGCCTCACGGCCAGGGATTCTGAAGGCAACTTCCGGAAATCGAGCCAGGGGGAGAGTGTGGCCTCGTG
Source organism: Monodelphis domestica (assembly GCF_027887165.1). Classification (NCBI taxonomy): domain Eukaryota; kingdom Metazoa; phylum Chordata; class Mammalia; order Didelphimorphia; family Didelphidae; genus Monodelphis; species Monodelphis domestica. Next base: position 35,933,214 of record NC_077232.1, read on the forward strand.
GTCCGACCCTTCCATTCCAGTTCCAGTGAGGCATATTCAGTTTAACCCAGGGAAAGCTCATAGAACTATCTGCCCAGGACTAAAGCCCCTGAACACCAGAAAGAGACAAGAAAAACTAATCCTCCACATTCAGAAATGGCAAACTCCACAGAACCACAGAAGCCCCAAAATACCAAGAAAAATAAGAAGAAAGGGGCGACTTTGGACACATTCTATGGAGCCAAAATACAAAATACAGAGCAGACAGAAGATAATATAAAAGAAAATGCTCCAAAACCTTCCAAAGGAAATGGAAACTCTCCACAAACCTATGAAGAATTTGAATCAGAAATGACCAAAAAGATGGAAGCCTTCTGGGAGGAAAAGTTGGAAATAATGCAAAAGAAATTCACGCATCTACAAAACCAGTTTGACCAAACTGTAAAAGAAAACCAGGCTTTAAAGGCCAGAATCAGGCAGCTGGAAGACAATGATCGTGTAAAAGAGCAAGAATCAATAAAGCAAAGCCAAAATACCAAGAAATTAGAAGAGAACATAAAATATCTCACCGACAAGGTGATAGATCTGGAAAACAGGGGGAGAAGAGAAAATTTAAGAATAATTGGACTCCCAGATAAGCCAGAAATAAACACCAAACTGGACATGGTGATACAAGATATAATCAAAGAAAATTGCCCAGAGATTCTAGAACAAGGGGGCAATACATCCACTGACAGAGCTCACAGAACACCTTCTACACTAAACCCCCAAAAGACAACTCCCAGGAATGTAATTGCCAAATTCCAAAGCTATCAAACAAAAGAAAAAATCCTACAGGAAGCCAGAAAAAGACAATTTAGATATAAAGGAATGCCAATCAGGGTCACCCAAGACCTTGCAAGTTCTACTCTGAATGATCGTAAGGCATGGAACATGATCTTCAGAAAGGCCAGAGAGCTGGGTCTCCAACCAAGAATCAGCTACCCAGCAAAACTGACTATATACTTCCAAGGGAAAGTATGGGCATTCAACAAAATAGAAGACTTCCAACTTTTTGCAAAGAAAAGACCAGAGCTCTGTGGAAAGTTTGATACCGAAAATCAAAGAGCAAGGAATACCTGAAAAGGTAAATATTAAGGAAAGGGGAAAAATGTTATCTTCTTTTACTCAAACTCTCTTCTATAAGGACTACATTTATATCAACCTATGTATACTAATATGTGGGGAAAATGTAATGTATAAATAGGGGGTAAAGAAAGACCAAATAGAATAATGGTTCTCACACAAAGATTCACAGGGGAAGGGGAGGGGAAGAAAACTCCTATAAGAAGGAGAGGAAGAGAGGGGGGGGGTTTACTTAAACCTCAATCTCAGGGAAATCAACTCTGAGAGGGAAAAACATCCAGATCCATTGGGATCTTGAATTCTATCTTACCCAACAAGGGTAAGGAGAAGGGAAAACCAAGGGGGGGAGGGGGAGAGGGAGAACAAAAAGGGAGGGAAAGAGAGGGGGGAGGGGGAGGGAACAAAAAGGGAGGGACTAAAAAGGGAAACATCAAGGGAGGGGACAAGGGGCACTGATTCAAAGTAAATCACTGGACTAAAAGGTAGAGCCGAAGAAGAAAAGGTTAGAATTAGGGAAGGCAATCAAAATGCCAGGGAGTCCACAAATGACAATCATAACTTTGAACGTGAATGGGATGAACTCACCCATAAAACGTAGACGAATAGCAGAATGGATTAGAATCCAAAACCCTACCATATGTTGTCTTCAAGAAACACACATGAGGCGGGTTGACACCCACAAGGTCAGAATTAAAGGATGGAGTAAGACCTTCTGGGCCTCAACTGATAGAAAGAAGGCAGGAGTGGTAATCATGATATCTGATAAAGCCAATGCAAAAATAGACCTGATCAAAAGGGATAGGGAAGGTAATTATATTTTGTTAAAAGGGACTCTAGACAATGAGGAAATATCATTAATCAACATGTATGCACCAAATAATATAGCACCCAAATTTCTAATGGAGAAACTAGGAGAATTGAAGGAAGAAATAGACAATAAAACCATACTAGTGGGAGACTTAAACCAACCATTATCAAATTTAGATAAATCAAATCAAAAAATAAATAAGAAAGAGGTAAAAGAAGTGAATGAAATCTTAGAAAAATTAGAATTAATAGACATATGGAGAAAAATAAATAGGGATAAAAAGGAATACACCTTCTTCTCAGCACCACATGGCACATTCACAAAAATTGACCATACATTAGGTCACAGAAACATAGCACACAAATGCAAAAAAGCAGAAATAATGAATGCAGCCTTCTCAGATCACAAGGCAATAAAAATAATGATTAGTAATGGTACATGGAAAACCAAATCTAAAACCAATTGGAAATTAAACAATATGATACTCCAAAACCGTTTAGCTAAAGAAGAAATCATAGAAACAATAATTTCATCAAGGAAAATGACAATGGCGAAACATCCTTTCAAACCTTTTGGGATGCAGCCAAAGCGGTAATCAGAGGCAAATTCATATCCCTGAAAGCTCATATTAACAAACAAGGGAGAGCAGAGATCAATCAATTGGAAATGCAATTGAAAAAACTCGAAAGCGATCAAATTAAAAACCCCCAGCAGAAAACCAAATTAGAAATCCTAAAAATTAAGGGAGAAATTAATAAAATCGAAAGTGATAGAACTATTGATTTAATAAATAAGACAAGAAGCTGGTACTTTGAAAAAACAAACAAAATAGACAAAGTACTGGTCAATCTAATTAAAAAAAGGAAGGAAGAAAAGCAAATTCACAGCATTAAAGATGAAAAGGGGGACAGCACCTCCAATGAGGAGGAAATTAAGGCAATCATTAGAAATTACTTTGCCCAATTATATGGCAATAAATACACCAATTTAGGAGAAATGGATGAATATATACAAAAATACAAACTGCCTAGACTAACAGAAGAGGAAATAGAATTCTTAAATAATCCCATATCAGAAATTGAAATCCATCAAGCCATCAAAGAACTTCCTAAGAAAAAATCCCCAGGGCCTGATGGATTCACCTGTGAATTCTATCAAACATTCAGAGAACAGTTGACCCCAATACTATACAAACTATTTGACATAATAAGCAAAGAGGGAGTTCTACCAAACTCCTTTTACGACACAAACATGGTACTGATTCCAAAACCAGGCAGGTCAAAAACAGAGAAAGAAAACTATAGACCAATCTCCCTAATGAATATAGATGCAAAAATTTTAAATAGGATACTAGCAAAAAGACTCCAGCAAGTGATCAGAAGGATCATTCACCATGATCAAGTAGGATTCATACCAGGGATGCAGGGCTGGTTCAACATTAGGAAAACCATCCACATAATTGACCACATCAACAAGCAAACTAGCAAGAACCACATGATTATCTCAATAGATGCAGAAAAAGCCTTTGATAAAATACAACACCCATTCCTATTAAAAACACTAGAAAGCATAGGAATAGAAGGGTCATTCCTAAAAATAATAAACAGTATATATCTAAAACCAACAGCTAATATCATCTGCAATGGGGATAAACTAGATGCATTCCCAATAAGATCAGGAGTGAAACAAGGATGCCCATTATCACCTCTACTATTTGACATTGTACTAGAAACACTAGCAGTAGCAATTAGAGAAGATAAAGAAATTGAAGGTATCAGAATAGGCAAGGAGGAGACCAAGTTATCACTCTTTGCGGATGACATGATGGTCTACTTAAAGAATCCTAGAGATTCAACCAAAAAGCTAATTGAAATAATCAACAACTTTAGCAAAGTTGCAGGATACAAAATAAACCCACATAAATCATCAGCTTTTCTATATATCTCCAACACAGCTCAGCAGCAAGAACTAGAAAGAGAAATCCCATTCAAAATCACCTTAGACAAAATAAAATACCTAGGAATCTATCTCCCAAGACAAACACAGGAACTATATGAACACAACTACAAAACACTCGCCACACAACTAAAACTAGACTTGAACAATTGGAAAAACATTAACTGCTCATGGATAGGACGAGCCAATATAATAAAAATGACCATCCTACCCAAACTTATTTATCTATTTAGTGCCATACCCATTGAACTACCAAAATACTTCTTCACTGATTTAGAAAAAACCATAACAAAGTTCATTTGGAAGAACAAAAGATCAAGGATATCCAGGGAATTAATGAAAAAAAACACATATGATGGGGGCCTTGCAGTCCCTGACCTAAAACTATATTACAAAGCAGCAGTCATCAAAACAATTTGGTACTGGCTAAGAAACAGAAAGGAAGATCAGTGGAATAGACTGGGGGAAAACGACCTCAGCAAGACAGTATACGATAAACCCAAAGATCCCAGCTTTTGGGACAAAAATCCACTATTCGATAAAAACTGCTGGGAAAATTGGAAGACAGTGTGGGAGAGACTAGGAATAGATCAACACCTCACACCCTACACCAAGATAAATTCAAAATGGGTGAGTGACTTAAACATAAAGAAGGAAACCATAAGTAAATTGGGTAAACACAGAATAGTATACATGTCAGACCTTTGGGAGGGGAAAGGCTTTAAAACCAAGCAAGATATAGAAAGAATCACAAAATGTAAAATAAATAATTTTGACTACATCAAACTAAAAAGCTTTTGTACAAACAAAACCAATATAACTAAAATCAGAAGGGAAACAACAAATTGGGAAAAAATCTTCATAGAAACCTCTGACAAAGGTTTAATTACTCATATTTATAATGAGCTAAATCAATTGTACAAAAAATCAAGCCATTCTCCAATTGATAAATGGGCAAGGGAAATGGATAGGCAGTTCTCAGATAAAGAAATCAAAACTATTAACAAGCACATGAAGAAGTGTTCTACATCTCTTATAATCAGAGAGATGCAAATCAAAACAACTCTGAGGTATCACCTCACACCTAGCAGATTGGCTAACATAACAGCAAAGGAAAGTAATGAATGCTGGAGGGGATGTGGCAAAGTAGGGACATTAATTCATTGCTGGTGGAGTTGTGAACTGATCCAACCATTTTGGAGGGCAATTTGGAACTATGCCCAAAGGGCGACAAAAGAATATCTACCCTTTGACCCAGCCATAGCACTGCTGGGTCTGTACCCCAAAGAGATAATGGACACAAAGACTTGTACAAAAATATTCATAGCTGCGCTCTTTGTGGTGGTCCAAAACTGGAAAACGAGGGGATGCCCATCAATTGGGGAATGGCTGAACAAACTGTGGTATATGTTGGTGATGGAATACTATTGTGCTCAAAGGAATAATAAAGTGGAGAAGTTCCATGGAGACTGGAACAACCTCCAGGAAGTGATGCAGAGCGAGAGGAGCAGAACCAGGAGAACATTGTACACAGAGACTAATACACTGTGGTATAATCGAACGTAATGGACTTCTCCATTAGGGGCGGTGTAATGTCCCTGAACAACTTTTAGGGATCCAGGAGAAAAAAAACACCATTCATAAGCAAAGGATAAACTATGGGAGTGGAAACACCGAGAAAAAGCAACTGCCTGAATACAGAGGTTGAGGGGACATGACAGAGGATAGACTTTAAATGAACACTCTAATGCAAATACTATCAACAAAGCAATGGGTTCAAATCAAGAAAACATCTAATGCCCAGTGGACTTACGCGTCGGCTATGGGGGGTGGGGGGGAGGAAAAGAAAATGATCTATGTCTTTAACGAATAATGCTTGGAAATGATCAAATAAAATATATTTAAAAAAAAATTGTTCTATTCTTCATTAGAATGCAAGCTCTTTTTTAGAAGGGGTTGTTTTTCATCTTCTAGTTTTGTCTCAGTACTAAATGCATGATACATAGTAGGAGTAGCTGAGTGGCATATTGGATAGAGAATCTGGCATGGATTTAAGAAGACCTGAGTTCAAATCCATCCTTAGACACTTACTAGCTTGGTGACCCTGGGCAAATCACTTAACTCTCCTGTTTGCCTCAGTTTCCTCATCTGTAGAATGGAGATAATAATAGTGCCTACCTTCCAAGATTGATATGGAAATCAAATGATATTATAGGTGTAAAGTTTAGCATAGTTTTTGGAACATAATAAATAAAATAAAATAAAAATAAATAAAAATAAATAAAATAAATAAAAAATGTAAATTATTATTATTATTAATGGTTTACTGGATAGGTTAAAATGGATTAACTGGCTACATCTTTGCATTGATCCAATAAAAATTGAAGTTTCTGTTGTGTTCTATATAATGTTGTGGGGCTACAAAGATAAAAAATGAAATCATTTCTGCCCTCAAGAAGCTTATATTCTAATTAAAGAAAATAATATTACATAGATAAGTGAATACAAAAATCAGATAAACAAGTTTGAATAACTGCCTGGATTCTTTTCTTCCTTTACTTCCCTTTTAATTTCAGCTTCAAACTAAACCTAGACCATAAATTCTACCATCCCATAGAGTTTTTAAAATTAATTTTATTTTTGTTTTATTTTAATTCATGGATACCTCAGGGATACTTCCTTGACTCATAATTACAGATGACATTTCATCTTCTCCCCAGGAATGAATGATTCTTCCTCACTTAGCTTAAAAAAGAAAAAAAATGGTTCCAAGCATAGTCAATCAATAAGCATTTATTTATTGCCTACCATGTGCCAGACACTTTGTTAAGCACTGAGGATACCAAAAAGAGGCAAAATATAGTCCTCTGCCCTCAAAAGGCTTAAAATGTGCTAAATCTATTCATGTTTAGTGATCCAAATGCTTGGAATGCTATAGGAAGGGAAAAAAAGGATAGCTCTTTCTCTCTCTCTCTCTCTCTCTCTCTCTCTCTCTCTCTCTCTCTCTCTCTCTCTCTCTCTCTCTCTCTCTCTCTCTCTCTCTCTCTCTCTCTCTTCCTATCTCTCTGTATCCCCATCCATCTATCCACCCACCCATCCATCCATCCATCCATCCATCTGTCTATCTATTTAGCTATCTTGCTATCTACCAATATAACAATTACAATAGCAACAACAAAACCCTTCAAAATAAGTGTTGTCATAGAATTTAGAAACAGAAATGACCCTAGAAATCAATTTGTCTACCCTCTGCCCATTCTCTTCTGTCAATGTCTGGTTAAGGAAAATAAGGCTCAAAGAGGTTAAAGATTTTGTCAGAATTATATAGTTAGCAAATAGAAAAGGTTGATTTACTTTGTATATTGGGACTGGAGGTGGGAATGATATTTATAGGCCTCTTTCTATTTCCCTTCATTAAAGGATTTTATTCCATTTAGCCTGAGGAGAATTCCTAAACTGTTAGTACATTGCCTACCGCTAAGATCTTCATTGTTGTGACCTAATGAATTTTGTGATATTAAATTGCTAAAATGTTTTATAGAATAAATGGTCTTTGCCATATTGTGATTCTTTTCTGGTCTAATAATTGGTAACTTAGAAAGTGACTCTTCAATGATGGTTTCAAGTTTAAGAAGATGTTTGGGAGTTATTAATATTTGTGATATTAATGTTAAGGTAGAATCAAGGCTTTCCCTGAAGTGGTTTTCTATGATAAAACTAATATAAATTAGACTAATCTTCCATTTTCTCCACTGAATATCAGGCATGGAGTCAGGAAGACCTAAGATAAAATCGAACCTCCAGCATTTACTTGTTGTCTGACCCTGGGCAAATTACTTAACCTTCCTCTGTCACAGTTCTCTCCTCTGACAAATATGTATAAATAATAGGGGATAATAATAAAATTATTATTGGGGATATTAATAAATGTTTTCACATGACTGTTATGAGAATGAAATGAGATGATATTTGTAAAATACTACATAGATCTTAAATGCCTTCCAGTTAGATGATATTTTGTTGTTTAAAATTACTTTTCTCACTGACTTTTCTAACGATTATAATGTCTATCATTGGACATACGAGGGAAGAAGTTGTAGAGACCTTTAACCCATTATTGTCTATAATTATTCAGACCTTTACTAATCTGAGTAAAAATTACACTTCAGTGTGAAAATTAATCTTTTTTGATGTGATGATTCTATATTGATGTGGATATTCTTTCTGTCCTGTGCAAACTACTCTTCATTCATGTTTTATCTTGATAAATATGTCCATGTTATGCTCAAATCATTTAAAGAGCATCTTCCCAATATATGGAGATATCTCTATATTACTGAATATTTCATGGGCATATCTTTGTGGAACTCAGTGAATCAATCAGTTGTCCTTCCTTCTCACAACATTACTGATCCATCATATCCTCCAGGTCTGAAAATCCTTGTTACTGCCCTTTACAAAATGACTTATACATCTACTCTCTCTCTCTCTCTCTCTCTCTCTCTCTCTCTCTCTCTCTCTCTCTCTCTCTCTCTCTCTCTCCCCCCCCCCCTCTCTCTCTCCCTCCCTCTCTCTCTCTCCATCTCTCTCTCTCTCTCTCCCTCCCTCTCTCTCCCCCCCTCTCTCTCCCTCCCTCTCTCTCCCTCTCTCTCTCTCCCTCTCTCTCTCTCTCTCTCTCTCTCTCTCTCTCTCTCCCCCCCCTCTCTCTCTCTCTCTCTCTCTTTCTCTCTCTCTCTCTCTCTCTCTCTCTCTCCTCTCTCTCTCTCTCTCTCTCTCTCTCTCTCTCTCTCTCTCTCTCTCTCTCTCTCTCTCTCTCTCTCTTCTCTCTTATCCTTCAGTTCATTTGGAGTTTAGATTATTGAGATCCTGGTATTAAATATTTCCCAGAAAATAAGAATATTATTGAGAGATGAAAGACATTAAAATGGGCTTTTGTAACGTAGAATTATTGAAACCATTGCCATAATATAAATGTAAAACACACCTAATTCTTTCTTCTAGTGAATTCTGGGCTCATTTATTGTTCTTTTTCACATGAAAAGCACCATACTAAGTGATGCGTACACAAAGGAAAAGAAAAGCATCATCTTTGTCCAAAAGGAACTAAATGACTATATACATATATGCATATATGTGTATGTGGAATTTATTATATACATATATATATATATGCCTATATATAGGAAAGTGCTAGTGGTATGTAAGATGGGGATGAATCTGGGAAAACACACCTGTAGAAGGTTAGATTTGAGCAGAGTCTTAAAGAGGACAAAGAAGCCAATAAACAAAGATGAGGAGATAAAAAATTCTAGGAATGATGCTTAGCCAGTTGAAATGCACTCAATATAAAGACTGAGGTTCATGTATACAGAAGAGCATTTAGGAAGGTGTCCAGGGATTATACTGTATTTGGGAGTCAAGGGTTTTAAATACCTACAAAAGACCTAATATTTGATCCTTGAGATAAAGGGGAGTCTCTGGGTTGGTTGAATAGAAAACAGAGTAAAATTTGCATTTTCACAAAAAAAAAAAAAACCTTTTTGGCCTCTAAGCAAAAAAAAAAAGATGGATCCCATGTTTGATATTAATATTAGTTGATGGCTGGATAGTTAATTTCATGGTTGAATCTGTCAAGGAAAAATAGATGAATTTAACATAGACATAAAAATCACTTTTCTGGGAGAAAGCCTTTAGAGATCTATGTTGTGTTATCAACTTAATTTCCCCCAAAGTGATTAATACATAATAAACACAATAGAATGTAGTCATTTCTGCAGCTGAGTCTCAGTTAACTTGTGTGACTAAGAAGATGTGGTCTGGTGTAGTAATTATCTCTGAAAGTGACTATTTTCCTTTTTTACTTTTATCAAATATCGTCGTTTAATCCATATATGAAAGTAGTTGTGTAGCTCTTCCTCTTTGTTTCTGACCTTTGGAACTCCTCTATCCCTATTTGTTATTTTTTATATGATTTTTTCCTGATTCTAATCATAGTTAATGTCCCAACCATCACTTAAATATTATATATGTTTATAAAGAAATATATGTATATGTATATATACACACACACACTTATTAGGATACATTATGAAATCTGAAATGCATCAGCAAGTTTATATTTGTGATCCTTTTATGAGTTGTGAACCTCTTTAAATTATGTTGATATATATATTTATATTGCCCAAGTTGCTCCCTATAGGTACAACCTATCTTGGTTGGCTAAAGAAGATCATAGATCCCACCACAGAAGGAATAGAAAGAGTATGAATGCATAACAAAACATACTATTTTTCACTTTATTTCCATTATGAATTTTCCTTTAATGTAAGCAATATGTATATTTCACCAAATGAAAAACTTGTAAATATGTATTATATTATAATATATGTACAATCAATATCATATTACATGCTTTCTTAGGGAAAAGAGAGGTAGAAGGGAGAGAGAGAACATGGATTGAAAAGTGTCAGAAAACAAATATTTAAAATTGTTTAGCTATATAATGTGGAAAAAAATTAGAAAAAAGTACAGATCATTGACTAAAACACAAAGTAGTCAAGTTTCTTGAGACTTTTTAGCCAGTTTGAGGAATTTCAGCATTGAACCAAGTAAGCAATGAGTTAGTCACTTTATTTGTAGATTAGACCATAGTGAGAGTCCAAATTCAGGATTTGCAGATTTGACCTCCAGATCAGGAATCAAGTCCCTGAGAATATGGCCTCTTGTTTCTTTCACTAATAATGGCTTTCTCATTAGAAGACTTATTCCAAATGATGAGCATGCATTCCTTTATTAAAGAGAATTCTTTTATCTACCCTTCTTTTTTGTCAGGCTATTCTATGATTAAAGAGATTAAAGTCTGAACTGACAATTATAAACCATTGTTTGACTTGCAGGTCAGTTGAGTATCAAATGCTCATAGTTCTAACTTTCATCATTTAATCAACAATTGTTTATTAAATACCTACTATGTGTCAGGGACTGTGCTTTTTAAACATTGTTCATGTGACATATAGAACACCAAAGTCATTGAATATAAAATTGGGAGTGAAACTGTCATATATGATGTAACTATAGAAATATTTACAAATATATTTCTTTTCACATCTCTTTGCTGACTTCATACTTTCATCTTAAAATACTATTAAGACAATGTGTCTGTAAGCCCATGTCAACCTTTCTATATGTCTTCCACTGTTTTTTCCCCATTTCATGAGATGATAGTGCATAAAATCTTGTCTCTTTATCCTTTGAATGTATGTGTTTTTATTTGAACTTTTATTGCAAACTCAGATTGTCTTTGCCTTCCACTTTTTCATTCTTTTTACTTGGTTTGAATGTTTCTTGATGTCTCATGATGTCATTAGTTTTTACTTACCCAAATCACATTTTAAAAACATGATTTTCTTGAGTGAGTTTTTGTACCTCCTTTTCCATTTGGCCAATTCTAATTTTTAAAGAGTTCTTTTCCTCAGTGTGTTTTGTACCCTCTTTTCCTACATGACCAGTTGAGCCTTTTAAGAGGTTTTTCTTTTTTTCTTAAATGAACTTTTGTATGACTTTTTTTCCATTTGGCCAAATATTTTTTTTTAATTTTTAAATATTTTAAATCCTTACCTTCCATCTTGGAATCAATATGGCATATTGGTTCCAAGGCAGAAGAGTGGTAAGGGCTAGGCAATGGGTGTCAAGTGACTCAGGTGACTTTAGGGTCACACAGCTGGGAAGTGTCTGAGGTCAAATTTGAACCCAGGACCTGCCATCTCTAGGCCTGGCTCTCAATCCACTGAGTCACCCAGCTGCCCCTGCCACTTCTTCTTTTAAAGAAATCCCTCACTTCATTAGATTTCTATGCCTCTTTTACCAATCAATGTATTCTTCTTTTTAAAGTATTATTTTCTTCAGTATTTTTCTGTGCCTCCTTTGCCAAGATGTTGACTCTTTTCCCAGCATTTTCCTCCATCATTATTATTTCTTTTACCAATTTTCTCTACTTCTCTAATCTGATATTTTCAAATCCTTTTTGAGCACCTCCATGAATTATTTTTGAACCCAATTCATATTTTTATAGAAGGCTTTGGAAGCAGCTGTATTGACTTTTTTGTCTTCCCCTGAGTTTGTGTTTTGGTTTTCCCTGTCACCAAAATAACTTTCTATATTGAGTTTCTATTTTTGTTTTTTGCTCATTTTCCAGCCTTTTTCTTTTAACTTAAAAAAAAATTGTTAAAGTTGGACTCTGTTCCTGTGGCAAAGGGAGAACTGTTCTAAACTTCTGGTTCTTTGTGCATCTTCTTTCAGTGCTAACTGTGGGGATCTATACGTTTTCAGTTCTTCAAAGGTTGTATGATCTAAGGAAAGGTGTGTTTAATATTCTCCCGGCTGGTGCTTTGATCTGTGAGCAACCACAAACTGTGACCAGAGTCCCTTGCTTCCCTGTGGCCACAAGTGCTGGTGTCTGCTGGTGCTTCTCTTCTCCTCAAGACTGTAACCCAAGACAGTGATCTGGATCTGTGTATGGGAAATTCGACAAGGGTCTTGTACCCAGAGCCAGCAAAAGGACCTCTGCAATCTCCTTCTGAGCAGTGACCCCGCTTATTTTCTGTGGTTGAGAATTTTTCTGCTAGTTTAGTTGCATTCAAGACATGTTGCCTTCTTTAGTGTGCTGGTTTATACTCCATTTCCACTTCATTGCAATAGATCTTCCATGCTAGCCTTCTAAATTGTTTGGGAACAAAAAATTTACCCCATCTTTTTTGTGGGTTATGCTGTTCCAAAATTCATTTTTAGGAATTATCTCATGATTGTTCAGAGAGCAAATTGATAGTGATAAAGTGGGTCTGTTTACCTTCTCTTCTACCTTGGCTCTATTGGATTTTAAATTGACGGTCAGAGTCAATATCTTTTCCTGAATTCCTTACTCAGTTTTTCTAGTCAATAATGAGTTTAAATAGGTTATATTGGACAATTTATATTTGCAAACAAGTTCTCCTTTCCCTTTTTATTTTTCTTTTAATTTGGTATTTAAAAATTATATAAACAATCAATGGCATCACATATATATATATCTTTCAAATCATTCCAGTATCGGTAACCAATAACTTCCTATAGTTTAAGATAGGGGCAGATAAGTGAGGAAGTAGGTAGAGTGCCAGACCTGGAGAACTCAGGAACATCCAAGTTCAAATCAGCCTCAGACATTTATTAGCTGTGTTACTCTGGGCAAGTCATAAAACTATTTGCCTTGGTTTCCTCATCTGTAAAATGGTGAGGAGAATGAAATAACAAACCACCCCAGTATCTTTTCAAAGAAAATTCCAACAGGATCACCAAGACTTGGACATGGTTGAAATGAGGGAACAATAATAACATAGTTTACAATAAAGAACATTTTTATCTTTCTTTTTCCTTTGTGATAATGGTTGGTGTTCATCTCATGGACTTTATTCCCAAACCCTTACCTTCTGGCTTAATATTACTTCTAAGATGGTAGAATGGGAAAGGCTAGGCAATTGGGGTTACGTGATTTGACCAGGGTCACAAAACTAAGAATTGTCTAAAGCTAGATTTGAACTTAGATCCTCCTGACTCCAGGCCTGTGTGGATTTTAGATCTACTCCACCCTGCTTAGTCTTTAGAATTCTAGCAACCAGGAATGTATACACCCCCACTTAAGGATTAACTGTAGGAGAGGATGGCCTATGACCTGCATGTGCTAGCAAGTGACAAATCAGTTCCTTGGGCTGTCCTAAGCCAAGCTTAAGCCACCATTGGTACATGTGAGACACAGGCAGTGATGTAAAGAACTGCTTATATATTTCATGTCATTTCCTATGAGAGGGGCTTTTGGTGACTTTCGGCTTTGGCAGCTTTGGCAATTTTTGGCATCCTTTGCTGCTTTGGGGGACTTTGACTGTGGGGTTGACTGGGAGGAGCTCTGAAACACGGTCTAGGTGAGATGGCTTCCCTGAAGGGCCATGTGGTGAGTGATAAGGCTGACTCCCCTTTTCCTTGACCATTCGGAAGGTTCCAGCCTCCAAGGAGGCCCTTCATCTTGGAGGCTTCCTAGCTGGAAGCCAAGTTAGATTTAATTTTCTGGGAAGGCCCCTTGGCAGAGAGGCCTCTGAACCCCCCCTGGCTCAGGCCAGGCTGTAGAAGATCTTCTACCCTTTCCCCTCTTTCTCCCTCATTCCTAATTTCTTCCTTCTATTGTAAATAAACCACCATAAAATCCCATTCTGACTTGTGTATTTCATTGGGATTCAGAATTTAAATCCCTGGCAACCACTAAATAATATATTCAGCCTCAACTCTAAATTTTACCCTTAATACCTAGAACTCTACACTCTAGTGCCTAGCTCCTCCTATCGCGTGGACTTCTGTCTTTCTTTGTAAAAAAGGTCAAGTTTTAAATTAATATATATATATATATTCATATATATCATTGCATATCAATTAAAGAATTAAATTTGCTTAGTGACTTTGTTCAAATTAATTAATTTAAACCCTAACATATCATAATAGTATATCAGTCACCCTAAATTCTTTTTAGAATCATTTTTTATTAATTCTCATTTTCTTTTCTTATATGATAATTGCACTATATACTTTAAATGTTGGATTCTGATTTCTTTCATAGTTCTTTGTATATCTTGTCAGTGACAACAAGTTTTAAATTTTAAAAATCATATTATATATGTATGCATATATAATTGCATATCATTTAAGCAATTAAATTTGCTTAGTGACTGTTCAAATTAATTTAAACCCTAAAGTATCATAACAGTATATCAATCACCCTAAATTCTTTTTAGAATCATTTTTCTATTCATTCTCATTTTCTTTTCCTATATGACAATTGCACCATATACTTTAAACTTTGGATTCTGATTTCTTTCATGAATAGGTTCTCATAGTTCTTTGTATGGCTTTTCTTGTCAGTGGTACCCAAATTATTATATGACACTATATTAACATTCCACAATTTAACCATTCTGCTCTCATCAAACCAGTAAGTCATTTATAATCGGGGGTATAAGATTAACATTAATATCCAATAACTCTAAAGTATTATATTTTATAAAACTTGTTAATAATTGTTAGAAGTAAAGGGAAAAAAAAGGTAATCTAACAAAATAAGATCACATGCCTAAGCTATCCTTGCCTGTTTAAAAGAACTGTTCCACCAAAGCTGCATCAGGAAGAGAAGAGAGAGAGAGGCAGAACTACCCAGAATTTTTATCCTGTTTACATCAGCACATAAGGACAGGAGGAGAATGGGGTTCTGGGAATTGTAGTTCAAGGGTACAGAAATTAATTACACAGAGGTATCAAGTACATGACTTAGGACAGGTTGTGACCTGAAATATGTTAAAATGTAAAACTTATCAAAGATTTTGACATATTTAACTTTCATTAAATATGAACTATTTAAAATACTTCAAAGTGAAATATTTAACAAAATTTAAAAATACAATAAAATATTGATAATGTTAATATTTTTTAACCCCCTAACTTCTGTCTTAGAATCAAAACTAAATATTGGTTCCAAGATAGAAAAGCACTAAGTTCTAGGCAATTGGGTTTAAATGACTTTGTCAGGGTCACAAAGCTAGGAAATATCCATATAGCTATCCCAATATATGTTGTTGTTTTTTTTTAAGTCAATATGCTCCCATGTGGATCTTTCTATAGAGCTTAGTGGATCCTTTCTATTTGAATTTCACTCCACTGAATAATGTTCTTAGAGAAAGTACTCATTCCTCTAAAGAGGTCAAGCTTCTAAACAGCCAATAATAAATATGGGCCAGGTACCCTTGCACCTACTTTTTCATTTTTCACATTCATGGTACTAAGTCATGATGAGATAGTTGTTGACTTGGTCCAAAGGATTTTGTCAAGCTATTGAAAGAAGTTAGACAAATAATTAATTCTCAGCCACAGGAGCATGTAACATTTAAAATTATATCTCAAATAATTAAAAAATATATTTTATGAGGTTTATTAAAAGACCATTAGAAATCAAGTAATAAAGAGGATAAAAAAATAAAAACATGTTCTCATGGCTGGTTAACCATTTTCAATTTTCCCCACCTTACCACCATCACTGCTGATGCTATATCATGCCAAAGAGGAGGAAGAACCTCAATGCCCACTCCCTTTATCTTCTGTCTACAGGAAGTACATAATGACAGGAAGTCAATGGGCTCTTGGGATATGTAGTTCTTTTCTTAGGGTAATAAATTTTCAATTATACAAGCAACAGGTCCTTGGAGAGTGATGGCGGTGACCATGCTCCAGTGGTCACTAGTTGTGACACATCAGGTATGTGTCTATGTGTCTCACTTCTCTATAAGGCTTTCAAATAATACTGGAAGGGACAGATTTCTTAGACAAGAAAGGAGAGAGAGTTGCAGACTTACTAGAAAACAGGAAGAAACTGAGACCCAAATTGGGGGAGAGACTTTCACTGTGTCACATAGAAGAGCTGAGATTCACACGTAAATTCATCTGACTTCAAAACCAAAGCTTTTTAAACTCCTTTGCATATATTATAATGTTTCTTTCATCAATAATGCCTTTCTCATTAGCAGGCTTATTCCTAATAATGAGCATGCATTCCTTTACTAAAGAGAATTCTTTTATCTACCCTTCTTTTTTGTCAGGCTATTCTATGATTATGCATAAAGCACAAAGGGATTCAATTCTGAACCAACTATTATAAATCATTGTTTGCCTGGAAGGTCAGTAGAGAATCAAATGAGCATAGCTCAAACTTTCATCAGTCAATCAACAATTATTTATTAAATACCTACTATGTGTCAGGTCCTGTTCCAGGTGCTAGGGATATAGTGATGATGAATAAAATAATTTTTCTTTACAAAAACCCTTGCTTTGAAAGAAGGAAACAGGGACATATATAAATATACAGAATGAGAATAAAGATTATAAGAGCAAATCAACACAAGACAGTTCACAAGAAGGAAATTAATAGTGGGGAAATCAGAAATAATTGTGATCAGAATGGTTTGCTTGAGCTGCTTGCTTCTCAGAGAAAGAGAAGGTTTCTGTGAAACAGAGATCAGAAAATACAATCCAGATATGGGGAATGACCTGTGTATGAGTATTGAATCTGGAGATGGGAAGAGACGTTTGATCAAGTCAAGTGAAAGAATCTCTGAATCTAAGAGACTCAGGGGTCCAATTGATGCTTGTAACCACCCTAATTACATGGTCTCAAAGTACCTCTCCCAACTGATTATACACTATATTCCCTTCTCCCAATTTGTGTTTCAGGCAAACTGGTCTTCCTGCTATTCCTCATACATTTGACTCTAATCCCCCAATTCTGTAACCTCCTATTTCACTGACTTTTCTCCATGCCAGGAAAGCATTCCCATCTCACCTCCATATCTTAAGAATATTTTTTCTTCAAAATTCTTCTTAAGCAATAATTTCCAATGGATGTGAAGCCTTTCTTAATGCCCCAGATCCTGGTGTTTTCCCTCACACCAAAAACCAAACCAAACAAACAAACAAAAAAAACCCACCTTGAATATATTTTAAGTGATTCTTTCTATATGTATTATCTTCCTCTTAGAAATTAAGCTCCTTGAAGGCAGAACCTATTTTCTTTTTGTCTTTGTATTCTAATTTCCTAGCATAGTTACATAGTAAATACTTGTTGATTGATTCATGAGATTGCTCTTTGTGATAACCTCTATATTTGGGGAGTACTTAACCCCTATTTGAGACTTGTTAAATTCAACCCCATCATTTTACAGATGAGGAATCCCACACCCCCATCATTTTAGTGACTGGACAGCTAGTGGACAGTTAATGCTAGGAATGGAATTTAAGGCTTATGTTCTTTTCATTGTAGCAATGTCTTTTTTTAAAACTTTTACTTTCTATCATAGAATCTATACTAGATGTCCCAAGGCAGAAAGGTGATAAACACTAAACCACTAGATTAAATGCCTTGCCCATTGTCACTTATCTAGGAAATGTCTGAGACCAGGTTTGAACCAGGACCTCCCTTCTCTAGACCTGACTCTCACTCCACTTAGCTGCCCTTGAAATCTGATTTTTGAAAATAATAATGCCACATTGAATTTTCTCTTGAAATAATTTGGGTAGTAGCTTTTAAATCAATTTCTTACATAACAAGTAACTTTTTAATTTGGTATAATATTGTAATCTCTATTAATCTAAAACTGGAAGCCTTACAGTAACACTTTTGGAGAAATTAACAAGAAAACTGTAGATCTCCAATCAACTCCTTTAGAAACAGTCTTTGGGTTTTGTGGGTTCTGATTCACTTTGCTAGTTTGTATTCACCAGGTTTCCTAAGCCATGATGAGCTCATTTAGTTGTCCTGTGAATTTAATATGAGTTAATTGAACTTCCAATGTAATTGGAGATCTATTATTCAGAGAGACAGAGACAGAGACAGAGAGACAGAGAGGGAGGAAAAGAGAGAGAGGGAAGGAAGGGGATAAGGAAAAAAAAAACACACTCAATACTACACTCAATACTCAATGCTACTTTGGAATTAAATAGTGATCATATGCAGGACTCATATAAAATAATTCTGATATGCTTTATCAAATCTGCCTTTAAAAATTACTGTTAGATAATTCAAGAGAAAGTGCAATTAAACCCAATTAAGTTTTTACATGAGGAAAAATGTTTAAGTATATTCTATGCACAGCATGAATCTCATTATTTTATTCATGTCAATGAAACTAGATTTGTTTAAGATGTATCTTACTTTTTCTTTTTACCAAAGTGGGGGCGGGATATCATTGCAGAATTGTATTATTTCATAAGAATGGAATATAAATGAGATAACAGGGAAATTTTATGATCCAAAGCATATTGAACAAGTATTTATTAAGACCCTACTCTAGTGCTGAGAACACAAAGACCAAAACAAAACAAAAACTAACAAAGCAAACAGAAAAAGGCAGTTCTTGTCTGAAAGTATCAGACAACATAGAGAGAAGAAGCATGCATACATGCATAAGTAAGTAAATCTGAAATAAATAAAAAGTAAATGGAAAATAATGGGAAGGATACTAATATTTTGGAAGTAAGAGAAGACATCTCTTAAAAAATACAACACTTACGATAATCTTTTCAGAGACACGGGGATTCCATGGGAAACAGATGAGGTTTGAGGTTATTCCAGGGACCATGAGAAGCCTGAGATAGAATATTGTGAACAGGTAACATCACAAAGTAGTCTAGTTTAGATGAAATGTAGATTGTGTGAAACTGAATAATGGGGAATCAATTTGGAAGGTTCCTTTGGAGGGAGACTATCAAGGATTTTATTGTCAAATGGAAAAATTTATATATTATCCAAAAAAGTGATAGGAGTCACTAAACCTTATAGAAGAGGTGAATGGCAAAGATTAATGTTTTGGAGAAATCTGTTCAGCAACTCTGCAGAAGTGTATAGCATAAAAGAGAGTCTAGGAGAAAAGAGACCAATTAAAATGCTATCAAAGTGGTTATCTGGGCTGCTCAATGGTTAGAAAGCCAGGTGTAAAGATGAGAGGTCCTGTGTTCAAATTTGCTCTCACATACTTTCTGGTTGTGTGTCCCTGTGCAAGTCACTTAATCCACAATGCCTATTCCTTACAGCTCTTTTGCCTTGGAACCAATAGACAGTATTGATTCTGACAGATGATAATGGTTTAAAAATAAAAACAAAACACTATGACAATATTTCAAGCAATGGACTTCTAGGAACAGAACTTGGATAGAGGTTGTATATGTAAATGAGTAAGAGATAGATGTGAAAGGTCAGGTTTTTCTACAAAAATAGTTTTTTATTATAATAAATTTTTATTTTATTCCATATTACTATTTTTTAGTATTCGTTTTCTGATATTTTGTATATCATGTTCTCTCTCCCTCCCATCCCCAAGGAGGTAGGTAATATGATATAGGTTGTACATATATTATCATATAATTCATATTTCCATATTCATCATTTTCTAGAACAAGACGTACATTGCTTTCACTAAAGATTCACTTAAATTTGCATTTTCTTTTTTTGTGATCATTTTGCGATGATCTTATGACAGGATAGTATTTCATTATAAGCATACAAGACCACTTATTCAGCCATTCCCCAAGTGATGTATATCCCTTCAGTTTCCAGTTCTTTTCCATCACAAAAGAGCTGCTATCAATATTTTTTGTACAAGTAGGTTCTTTTCCCTGTCTTTAAACTCTTTGGGATAAAGACATGGTAGTGGTATTGGTGGGTCAAAGGGTAGGTACAGTATGATGGTCATGGTTCCATATTGCTTTCCAGAGTGATTGCATCAGTATGCAGCTCTACCAGGAGTTCATTAGTGTCCAGAGTTTTCCATATGCCTTCCAATATTTATCATTTTGCTTTTTTGTCACATTAACCAGACTGATGTGTGTATGAGATGGTTCTTCAAAATTGTGTTAGTTTTCATTTATCTAATCAATAGTGATTTGGAGAAATTTTTCATATGACTAAAATAGTTTTAATTTCTTCATCTGAGAATTGCCTGTTCATATCCTTTGAACTTTGTTATTTGGGAAATGCTTTGTATGCTTATATATTTGACTCAATTCTTTATGTATTTGAGAAATAAAGTCAGAGAGACTCATTATAAAATTTTCTTTCCTAGTTTGTTGCATTTTAACCTCAGTTGTGTTATTTTTGTTTGTGAAGAGACTTTTTTTATTTTATTGTAATTAAAGTTACATATTTTACATCTCTTAATTTTCTGTCTTGTTTTGACCTATATTATTCCCTTATTCACCGGTCTGACAGTTAAATTATTTTCTGCTTCCTTAATTTTATATGTTATTACCCTTTATTTCTAAATCAAACCTTTTTCATATGTGGTGTGAGGTATGGGTCTGTGCCTAATTTCCACCCTACTGTTTTCCAGTTTTCCCAGTTGTTTTTGTCAAATGTTGAGTTCTCCTTCTAAGAGCTGGAATCTTTCAGTTTGTCAAACACTAGGTTACTAGGATCACTTATGATCAGGTTTTCAGTGTCTAATCAAGTTCATTCATTCTTTCCTTTATTCTTTAGCCATTACCAGACTGTTGTGATTGTTGCAGCTTTATAATATAGTTTGAGATCTGGTACAATTCGGACATCGTTCTTTATCAATGTAGCTTTCAAGATTCTAGACATATATGATCTCCCTTTTTAAATTGGCATGTTTTATGCAATATGGTCTCTCTGTTGGGGCCAGGCATGTGTAGCAAGTTCATCTTTATTGAAAGCATTGTAAAACTATATTAATCAGGAGTCAGGGTTTGCCACTGACAGCAGGTTGTACTAATCATCGGTGGAATGAATGAGCATCTTGGGTAAGGTGAAATTTAATCTTACGGTCAGTAAGTCAGAAATGGAAATCTGGCCACTGAGACAGTCCAGCTGTGATCAGTCCTTAGAAACCTGGAAACATTGGGCATGGTGAGCCCCGAGATGAAGACATATTAGTGAAGGACATTGTGTGCCACAGACGTTGGTTCAATTTTATTAGGATTTTAAAACAAAGGCATCTGCTCCAGATCTCTTTAAAACAGTGGTTCTCAACCTTTCTAGTGCCATGACCTGCAATACAGTTCCTCATGTTGCAGTGACCCCAAACCAAAAAAATTATTTTGGTGGCTACTTCCAAACTGTAATTTTGCTACAGTTATGATTCTGATTGTAAATACCTGATATGCATTATGTATTCTCATTGCTACAAATTGAGAGGTTGAGAACCGCTGCTTTAAAGGATAATAAAACCTTCCCCCTCCCTTTTCTTTTCCCCCTTCTTTTTACAAATAAAATCTTTTTCCACATGAAAGAGGGAAAAAATAATAACAACAAATAAAGAAAATCTCAGGAAGGTTCAGCATCTAGGAGTACCATCGTAGAACATTGTGTGCCAGATGCTGAACTATATAGCCCTGAAAATAAAAGCATCCAGAGCAAGTGAAGTCTCCAAACTGGCTGCCAGAGGAAAGATGTCTGCTCAAAGGAATGGAGTTTTTGTTTCAACTCTTCTCCCTTTCAGGATCACTTTGTTTCAGTGATTGATCCAAAGTCTGAAATTTCTTTCAAGTGTATTCTATACACAGACACCTGTGGGAGTTGGTTCATCTCCAGGTGTGGGCAGGACCTGTGATGATGGGCTCTCATCCTTGGACAACACATACAAACTTCTAGGAAAAAATATATGGTCCTTGGGCTTAAAAAAAGATTTTAAAAGCATTTTTAATAGACAATTATCTCAGAATGTTATAGCTAAAAGGGATCATAGAGTTTATGGAATCATGTAAAATATTGCTCTAGAATAGTTTAGCCTATCATGGTACGAAGGAAAATTAAATAAGCAGATAGATGGTCCAGGAATAAAACTAGGAACCTAAGATCAAATCTGGTCTTATACATTTACAAGCTGCGTGACCCTGAGCAAGTCATCTAATGTCTATCTGCCTCTGTTTCCTCATCTGATAAATGGGAATAATAATATTACTTAGTTTACAGAGTTTTATGAGAATCAAATGAGATGTTTATAAAGTGCTTTGAAAATCTTAAAGTATTATTTCAATGCTAGCTATTATTATTTTATCACCCAGTCTAACCCCTCCATTTGACAGATGAGAAAGCTGATGCTGAAAGAAGAGAAATGTCTTGCTCAGGGTCACAAAGAGCATGGCAGAAAGAGAAACTGAACTCCTATTCCTTGTATGACAGATTAGTCTTATCTGTTCCTTTATTTGTTATA
This sequence comes from Monodelphis domestica, assembly GCF_027887165.1. Classification (NCBI taxonomy): domain Eukaryota; kingdom Metazoa; phylum Chordata; class Mammalia; order Didelphimorphia; family Didelphidae; genus Monodelphis; species Monodelphis domestica. The sequence continues at coordinate 35,955,867 of NC_077232.1, forward strand.
GCCTACCTTCTCCCTTCTGCTCCAGTTCTTTCTATGATCTTCCTGTTCCTGGTGAGTTCCTCCCAGATTTCCATTTGAGAAAGCACCGATACCTACCATACTCTATTCAACCCTAGCACAGTCCATGACTCTCCAGACTATTTCTCTACCTTGCTACTGGGTGGGGGGGGGGGGATCTTCCTTCTCATTGTGCTTATTTCTTATTGACCAACATTTTATTCCACAACATTTCACCAGCTCTCTTCTTTGAACCAGGCAGGTGGCTACATGATTAGAGAGAAGGACCAGATGTGAAAGAGTTGGTTGAATCAAGACCTATAAGATGTCTTAATAAACTGCATATACGGAACGAGGAAGAATGTGTTGAGTGTGAACCCAATGTTACCAGATAGAGAAACTAGAAGGATGACGGTATCCTCAACAGAAACAAGGAAACCTGAAGAAAGTTTGGGTTTGGAGGAAAGAGAATGAGTTCTGTTTTGGACATATTGAATTCCTGATGTCTATGAGACATCTAAGGGGAGATATATAGCAAATAGTTGATTATGTAGAGATATCTGTAATGAAGGACAATGAAAATATTTGAATGAATATATATTTATAATTTACATTGAATTAATTGAATATATATATATTTAATTTATAAAATAGAAGATAATCTATTTCCTCTGTAGTGTTCTTTCAGTGATAGTAATAATAATAATGATAATAATTATACCTCAATTTCTCATAATGCCATAATTTTCTGGATCAATGGAATTAGTATCTAGGTCTCCTGTTAGGTTTATGAAAGGTAGATTTTGGTTCATTCTGTTGAACTCTCCACTCACCTTTTCCCCAACCAAATAATAATAATAATAATATTAATAATAATAATAAACAACTTTTATTTTTCTGCATCAGTCCTTTTGCTTTCTTTATTCCCTGTATCTGAAAGTAAAATTGTTTCCTTGTTTATTTGCTGAAGCCATCTCTGATAGCCCAGTCAATAGTAAGGTACCTTCAGCCCTCAGAAATCATAGGACAATAGATTTAAAATTGAAAGAATCCTTAGAAGTTATTGTGTTTAATGTCTTTCTTTTACAGATGGATAGAGTGAGGCTCAGCGAGGAGAGATGACTTGTCAGTGGTCACACAGCTCATGTATGTCTTAGATAGGACTTAAAACTCTGATTTTCCCAATTCTGAGTCTGGAATTCTATCCATTATTAATGCTGTCTCAATGAGTTAAAAAAACAACAACATGAGGTGGAAGAGATCTCAGAGGTCATCTAGTTCATCTTCCTCATTTTATAGATGAGGAAACAGTCCCACTAACACATGCTCTAGACATCAGAGTTATGAAAAAAGAAAAAAAAAACACATTCTCTCTCTCTGAATCCAGTAATCTTTCACCCTACCATATTGGCTTCCCAGTGTTTTTTTCATAGAGTTGAAGTGCTCTAAATTGAGTCTTGCCAACACCTGGATTTGAATCCCTCCATATACATTTAATAGTGATGTGGTCCTGGATAAGCAAGTCATTTAAGCTTTCTGAGGTTCAATCATTTTTTTTCTATCATACAAAAGGGTATAATAAATACTACCTCACAGGTGTAAAATTGAGATTTGAACTCTGGACTTCAATCCCCACAAGTCCTTGCTCCACTTCCCCAAAATGCTTTGTAATCTCACGGAATTCTGAGGTGGGCGAGATCGAGAAGGCACTTAAGCTGATTGCAAAGGCTTTTGAGCGCTCGCTCTTTTGGACTTCCGTTTTGGGACAGAGGCTTCTCTTCCATGATGTGAGATTATTTTGTCTAGGCCACTCTGGCCTAGGCACGTGTTTCTTATCCTGTCTTTTCTTTAATCCTTAATCTCTAATAAACCTCTAAAAAAATATAATACTCCTTGCAGAGAGAAACTAATTTCTACCTGCCTCAGTCTCCCCTAAATTTTAATCATTACACAGGATAACTTTTGGGGTCAAATGAAATAATCTGTTAAAAAGTCATTCATTAAATTTAAAGTACTATTACAAAATGCAATTATTATTATTGTTGTTAATCACAGGAGACATTAATTTATGTTAATCTACTAATTTACTGGGGGAACTGGGCTTTATAGAAGGTAAGTGACCTGCTTAAGTTCATGCAGATAATAAATGGTAAAGATGATATTTGAATTCAGGTTCTACTACACTAACTCTATCACTCTTTCCAATATCACTTCCAATTATTTCCAAAATTGTTATTTTGCATTATTGTTATCCATGCAGATGCCTTATAGCTTCTAAACTTTAGCAGTGGGGAATGTTGGGAATGGGTAAGGATGATTAAGCATTGAATAAGGCACCTTAAACTCTAGATGTAGTCCTTCCCCCGCACCCCTCCCCATCTCTCTCAGTTTAGCATATCCTTTTCAATGATGTTAAAATTAATTCTTCATAGAGCTATTTAACTCACATTTCTCTAGTTAGCACATTTTTTTTTCTTGCCAAAAATGCAGATAATGTGGGAGAATTAAATTTCTTTGTTGAATCTCTGGCTGTATTGTAAATACTTTAGCCTGAATTTCTCCTTTCATATACAAGGAAATCAGTGTTTTCAAGGGGTGAAATATTATCCTTCATAAATATAGAGGGAGCTGGGAGGGTCCCAAAGTCACAGAATCATACTTTTATCTGTTTAGATTTGGAAAGAGTTTTTAGAAAGTGACTAGTTCAGCCATTGTTTCATGGATGAGGAAATATTAAAGTTAGATAATACATGGAAGAAGGGGCTGCAAATCCATGCTCTCACAACTTCAAAATTGTCATTCTTTCCAATAAATCACTTTACATTTCAACAAAGCAATCTAGCCAGGTATGGTTCAGACCTAAAGACCTAACGAATGCCTTCAACAGAATCTACCACTTCAGCCAACATTTATTCAGTACCTCCTCTTTTCAGAACACTATTAGGAGCTAAAGGAGAAATATTAAACAAATTCAAGTCTTTTTTCTTATGGTGGGTCATCTGACTGCCTAGAATAAGCTAGAAAACTGTTATTTTTCATCCAGTTTGGTTTTCCTCTAAGGAGAGTAAGGCTTGATTATTTAAAGAGATAATTAAATTCCTATTATATTAATAGAAAAGTCAGCATGAGCTAGAGTTCAAGTTCGGTCTCTTACACATTCTACTGATCCCAGAAAAGCCACTTAACAGTTCTCTATCAATTAGTCAATCATTAAACATATATTGAGCACCTACTATGTGCTAGGTACTATGCTAACCTTCAAAGATACAAAAACATGCAACATTTCTAAGACTACCAGATGCAGAGAAGGTATTGACCACCATTAGTAGTTGACTCTTTAACCAGAAGTTCTTGATACCAATGAGAGCACATATTCAATATTCATCATTATCTTATTAATAACCAGAAAATTATCAAAATTGATATCAAAATTGTGACATCTCCCCAAACCTTTATATTTCTGGTACTTTCTCATAACCTTCAAATAGGCATTTTGTTGTCGTGATTCAAATTTGTTCCCAGAGTCAACTAGCTGTAAACTCAAATGAGATCTTGTGTTCTCTATACCTTGCAGTCAATTGGGTGAACATAAATATTTGTTCTTTTGCAGAACATCATTTATGAAAATCTAAGCCTGTTTCCTTCTCATACTTTCATCATGGAGGCTTTCAATGAGTATATTTTCATAAAAATGTGTTTGTAGAGATAGGAAAGTAGATATGTGAATTATTTGTTGTTATCATTCTCTTGCTCACCCTTTCAGGAGTAAAGTTGTGGGTAATAATGAGTTTTGGAACTTTTCTCTAAGGTTTTAGCAACACCCACTCTTTTAGATGCCTTGAGAATTGATTCCTTCACTGCCCTCAAAACTTTGGCACTCCCAGAGTACACGTCTTTGTCTTTCCTTTGTCTAGTCTTATTGCTCCTTCCACTTTTGTTTTTTTTTTAAAGCTACTCTTTCCTCATCTGAACTGAAAGGACTGTGATGTATGTACCTTTGTAAGTAAGAAAAGAGTATATTACATAAAAATCTTGAAAAATTCCATTTAGTGTTAGAAGGAAGTAATAACAATGGTAACTTTTATCCAGCATTTTAAGTTTTGTGGAGTGTTTAACAAATATCACTTTTTATTTTATTCATATAATGTACAACCAGCATTATTAGAGCAAAAAGAAATGAAAACCAATGGACATTCCAGATTTTAGGGGTAGGAAGCAATGGTTATTGATTGAGAGTTGGGTCAAGGAAGGCCACATTGAGTCATTGGCATTTGCTGTGTCATAACTAGGAGTTCTAGCACTTAGGACAGATTCAATGGATAGAACATCTGGGAATCTAAAAGTTAATACTGCTACATTAAGTTGAAGTATTTTGAAGACAGAGGTCATTGGGAGTAGAAGACATTGAGGAATTGGACATAGGGTATTCAAAAAGGGCAAGAATGGGTATGGAGAAAAAGACCGAGCTAAGTGTTGAATAACTGAGGAATGGGTAGAAATTACTCTCTAAAGGCTTATTGATGCCTTCACTATACTCAAAGGACCTTAGAGAGCATCATGATTTATTCAGCAAATGGGTAAACCAAGGCCCAGAGTACTGAAGTGAATTGCCTAGGGTCAAACAACTATTAAATGTCTAAGAAAAGAACTGATATCCCCTGAATCTAAGTTTACTGCTCTGCCCACCATACTACATACCTCTACTCTGCAAGTCTACAGACAATAACAACAAGGGTCCAAAAATGTGGTTGCTAAATGATGGCAGAGCATGAGTCATAAATAGTGGACCTGAAATTTAAGCAGGTAACTCTAGATGTTAACGAATAGAGTGTATGAACTGGAGTCAGGAAAATCCAAGTTCAAATCCTGCCTTTCAGCCTCATTTTCCTTCTTTGTAAAAAGAGGGATAATAATAGATACTCCACTGTGTTGTTTTGAGAATCAGATGAAGCAATAGGAATAAAGTACTTTGCACCCCTTAAAGCATTCTTTCAATGCTACCTATTTATTTTGCCAGCTATTCATTCCTAATTTAACAAGAATCTATTATGCACTCACTACAAGATAACAATGACTAAATTCTGTTAATACAAGGACAAAATCAAAACAATCCCTGTCCTCAAAGAGCTTATATTTAACTAAACTGACAGGATAATAGATTTAGGGCTGAAAAGGATCTTAGAATGAAGGGCTTTCTAACCCAATCATTTTATAGAGGAGGAAACTGAGGCCAAAAGTGGCTTTGTCTAAAGGCATATAATTAGTAAATGGTTGTGATATACAGTGATCTTTTCAGTGCATCACAGGAGAAGATTCTTCTATGGGATGGATGAGGTGTTCAAGGAAGATGGTGTGAGGGCTTTCAAAGCCTTTTTCAGCTGCTCATCCATCCTTGGTATCCACCTACCACTCAGCTCTAACTTGTGGCCCCCAAGAAGCTGTAGCATATATAGTGGCTCCACACAGCCCAGTAAAACCATCTCAGTAGATGGGCTAAACCAGATTGAGGTTAAATGACAGTACTCAAACCCATTGGTGAATGAGAAGGGCAGCTATCACAGGCATGAGAAGCCTTGTTAGAAGGAGTGAATTGAGAACAATTTGTTCCATTGGTCATGAATGTAATGGAAGCAAGCCCTTAGAACTTGGTTGGGCATCCAAGAAACCAAGATCATTCATGGCATTTTGAGCCATCACTAGTCATCTTGGCTTTTGTCTTCCCATTGGACGTCAGTGACTCTGGTAGAGAGATTAAGGCTGAGACTTTGTACAACTGTGCCTCACTTAATTCCATTTGATGTGTGAATCAAAAGATATCACCCAATGATGCCATTTTGATTCTTTTTGAGTATGACAGACAACAACAAGGTGATGATACCACTGTTTACAGAAGGAATTGAAGGAAGAACAATATAGCATAGACTTGTCATCTACTGTGAGTGAGGGTGGCAATCCAGAGAACTAATTGACCAATTTTGCTTCTGGAACTCTCGTATATCTTTATGTATTTTTTTGTTTATTTGTTTTGAGTTGGGAGGCTATTAAAAAAAACTGTGAGGGTCACAGATGCCCAGGGGATTATGGGAGAGGAAAAAGATGGAGCAGACTATTTGAGCAGCCAGTCCTGGGTCTTAGAAAGTCAGATGTCAGCATCTGGGGCAATGCTTCACATATTCTAGGTTTGAAATGAGAAAATATACCTTGCATATTCTTAACCCCTTGTTGTTCCTTTTGTTTGTCCTTGTAACCTCCATGTCAATTTAAATATTATCAATTTTTTTGTGTGGAGTAGAATCTTCTGCTGCCTGCTCATTAGAGTGACCTTGGGGTACAGACCCAGAGATTCCACTCCACACACTTTCTTACACTAAACATTATCTTTTATTAACAAATTTCTATGAGGCTAGAACCCAAAAAGTGTAGTGGTAGTGAGGGTGGGGAAGATCAACACTTTTTGGGATGTAAAGATTCTACATATAACTGAACTGTTTTTCAAATGATAAATGAGTATCATTAAGGACCTCACCATCACTCATTTCCATATCCTTGCTAAATGTGTTCACAGAAAGTTCATTAGATTAATGGCCTCTAAGTATTTTTTTGTTTATTTAGATTCTAAAACCAACTGATAAGGATTATATTCAACTGTTATAAAAGCCACACAAAGAAAACATTCAGTGGATGTTAAAAAATAGTCTTGTGACTCAAATTACTGCTTCATATCCAAGTCTAATTTAATGTGAAAATTCTGGATGCTCCTCTGATTGATCACTATTTGTATTTTTTTAAAGAGGAACAAAAATAGAAATTAACATTATTTAAGTAACCCCATTTAAGGGAAACTGGAAGGGAATTACTAAGTGTCTACTATGTTACCAGTTATTTCGCAAATATTATCTCATTTGATCCTCATACTAACCCTGGCAGATAGGTGCTATTTATTATCTGCATTTTTCATATGAGAAAACTGAGGCAGACAGAGATTGAGGGACTTGACCAGAGTCAAATACGTTAGTGAGTCAAGTGAGCTAATGATTATCTATGACCAAATTTGAATTCAGGTCTTCCCAACTCCAGGTTCAGCATTTGGGCAACTGCCTACATCACTAAAAATGTCTTAGAGGAAAACAGCTAGAAAGTGATGAAGGGACTTATACAAGGTTTCATGGGTTATACTTAGCAAAAGTGGGATTTGAGCACTTGGGATAAGTGATTGGGATTGGGATAAGAGCAGAGTTCTTTCCTCTAAGCTGTGATCATTTCACAAAAGCTTATTAAGTGCCTATTGTTCATTAGGCACTGGGGATACAAAATAGTCCCTGTCCAAAAAGAGATTTCATAGGGCAGGGAGTTGGGGAAGGAGTTATAAGGAGGCGGGAAGAGATGATAATTGTAAATAGCTGTTAGTTTAGTGCCTGGCACATAAGCGCTTTATAAATATAACTCTTATTATTATTATCTGCATTATTCACATTTTCTCTGCGACTTTCCTAAGCCTAGGCAATCAACCAAAAAATTAATCAAATCCTGATTTGGGGATTTTCTGCAAGGGTAAATGTTGGTGCTAAAAAACCAAGAATCGGTTCCCTGGCAAGTTTGAGGTGGTCACAGCACAGCCCTGTCTCCAAGCATGAGGAACAGCCTGGGGGAGGTCAGGTAGATAGAATGCAACATGCAGGAGCAGCGAGGAAACCAGTGTGACTGGACATCAAATTGGTAAAGGTCACAAGTGTGTAATAAACCTCAAAGAGGAGGTTGGAACCAGAAGGCAAAAGCCTCTAAAAACCCAACAGAGTGAACTGCATTCTGCTACAGACTCCAGGGAGTCACTAGAGATGTCTCACTCCAAATAGTCTCTGCACAAGAGAAGCTGAGACTTTTTGTGAAGATTCTGATAAGACAATGTACCCTACTAAATCATTATATAGTCAGAGGAGGAAGGAGAAGGGATTAAACATTTATAAGAAATGTCTCCTACTATGTGTCAAGATCTTTTTATAAAAATTCTCTTGTTTTAATCTCCAGAACAACCCTGGGAAGTATGTAGTGTTGTTTTTTTTTTCCATTTTACAAATGAGGAAACTGAGGCACACAGAGGTAAGCCATTTGCCCAGCATCATATTGCCAGTAAATGTCTGAGATCATATTTAAACTTGGGTTTTCCTGATTCCTGATCCATCACTGTTCTCTATGTCGTAGTTTGTCCATTTTCCAAAAAAGATCAATGGCATAAGATGGATGATTCTGGACTCACTCCATCACCAGCTGGCTAATGGGAGTTTAGCTTGGGTGCTATGCACGGTGTCTGTGATAATTGGAACATGTACATCAACCTCTACCACTCATTGTTACTGACTCATTTCCTTATCAAATCTCTCTCTGGGTTTCAAGCAGTCTACATACAGCTATGTCAGTGATTACTGAGATTGCCACAATTTTCTCTCTAATCAGCTCACTCCTCACCTCAGCTTGAATTGAGGAAAATCTTTCCCTTTTGGGTTTGCTTTGTCTATCTCCATCTCAGGCTGTGTACTGATAGGCTCATTCACAAAGCAAGCTAAATGGTCGTGCATTTTAACAGCAATTTCAAGAAGTAGCTCACAAGCTAATAAAGAAGAGGCTTCTACCTGAAGATCTTGGTTTCACCCAAAGGAATGAAGCTTTCCTTTCTTTCTCTCTCCCCCCCATTTCTTTACTTCCTCCAGGGATGTAAAGGGAAATAGAAACTAAAGTGGTGGCATATGTCAAGGGAATTTGTGGTTTTTCTCTTGGTATTCTGGACTCCTGGGTTCTCAGCAATCCCAGACAGCTCTCTTCTCAAGGCATCTTGAGTGACTTTGACTTTGCCCACTCTCATCTTTCTCTCTGCTTTTTGCATGCTCCACTGGTCTAAAAGTTATCCACTCCACCAATATTCCTTGTTATTTGCTGACTGGATAACCTCCAAAAACAGTTTCCTCCTGGCTTAACAGGAGGAGAAGGGACCAATTCAGTCTGTGGTCCTCCTTCTCTTCTGTCTCTCCATGTGGCTTCTCTGGGTCAGCTATATTTTTTCTCTATGGAAGGAAGTTATTTCCAAGGTCAAATGTCCCTGAAATTTGGGAAACTCAGGGCAATGCTTATGTGCTACTATTTCTGCTTCACCAAATCTCCATGGCAACACTTATGGGGGAGTGGTTACAAATATAGAACTTGATATTCAGTGACTTAAATTTGTAGTAGTAGGTAGGGTGGGATGATAAAAATTGTTCTGAAAAATGTTGTTTGGGAAGGAGAAATGAAACCAGCTAAGGACTAGCCAAGTACTCAGAGGTTTGACACTATAAAATCCTCACTAGAGAGTCAGGTACTGCTGAACACAGTGAACAATCAACAAAATCATACACACACACACACACACACACACACACAATAAATTAGTTTTATCTTTAACACAGGAAATGACTAATGAAAAACTAACAAGTGGCAGTGGGCCAAGTACTTATTTTTTGGAGGCAGCTAGGTGGTATAATGGAAAGAGGGCAGCCCCTGGAGTCAAGAAGAGCTGAGTTCAAATATATTCCCATATGCTTACTAGCATATGACCAAGTCACTTCCCCTCAGTCTGTTTCCTCAACTGTAAAAGGGGCATAATAATATCTCTCAAGGTTATTGTAAAGATCAATGAGATGAGTCATAAATTGTTTAGAAGAGAGCCTGGCACATAGAAGATACTTAATGAATGGTGGTTTGTTTCTTTCTTTCCTTCATCCTTTCCTCTGCCTCCTTCCCTCTCTCTTTTATTCCTTCCTCCCTCCCTCCCTCCCTCCCTCCCTCCCTTCCTTCCTCCCTCCCTTCCTTCCTTCCTTCCTTCCTTCCTTCCTTCCTTCCTTCCTTCCTTCCTTCCTTCCTTCCTTCCTTCCTTCCTTCCTTCCTTCCTTCCTTCCTTCCTTCCTTCCTTCCTTCCTTCCTTCCTTCCTTCCTTCCTTCCTTCCTTCCTTCCTTCCTTCCTTCCTTCCTTCCTTCCTTCCTTCCTCCCTCCCTCCCTCCCTCCTTCCCTTCCTCCCTCCCTTCCTCCCTTCCTTCCTTCCTTCCTTCCTTCCTTCCTTCCTTCCTTCCTTCCTTCCTTCCTTCCTTCCTTCCTTCCTCCCTCCCTCCCTCCTTCCCTTCCTCCCTCCCTTCCTCCCTTCCTTCCTTCCTTCCTTCCTTCCTTCCTTCCTTCCTTCCTTCCTTCCTTCCTTCCTTCCTTCCTTCCTTCCTTCCTTCCTTCCTTCCTTCCTTCCTTCCTTCCTTCCTTCCTCCCTCCTTCCCTTCCTCCCTCCCTTCCTTCCTTCCTCCCTTCCTTCCTTCCTTCCTTCCTTCCTTCCTTCCTTCCTTCCTTCCTTCCTTCCTTCCTTCCTTCCTTCCTTCCTTCCTTCCTCCCTTCCTTCCTCCCTTCCTTCCTTCCTTCCTTCCTTCCTTCCTTCCTTCCTTCCTTCCTTCCTTCCTTCCTTCCTTCCTTCCTTCCTTCCTTCCTTCCTCCCTTCCTTCCTCCCTCCCTTCCTTCCTTCCTTCCTTCCTTCCTTCCTTCCTTCCTTCCTTCCTTCCTTCCTTCCTTCCTTCCTTCCTTCCTTCCTCCCTCCCTTCCTCCCTCCCTCCCTCCCTTCCTTCCTTCCTTCCTTCCTTCCTTCCTTCCTTCCTTCCTTCCTTCCTTCCTTCCTTCCTTCCTTCCTTCCTTCCTTCCTTCCTTCCTTCCTTCCTTCCTTCCTTCCTTCCTTCCTTCCTTCCTTCCTTCCTTCCTTCCTTCCTTCCTTCCTCCCTCCCTCCTTCCCTTCCTCCCTCCCTTCCTTCCTTCCTTCCTTCCTCCCTTCCTTCCTTCCTTCCTTCCTTCCTTCCTTCCTTCCTTCCTTCCTTCCTTCCTTCCTTCCTTCCTTCCTTCCTTCCTTCCTTCCTCCCTCCTTCCCTTCCTCCCTTCCTTCCTCCCTTCCTTCCTTCCTTCCTTCCTTCCTTCCTTCCTTCCTTCCTTCCTTCCTTCCTTCCTTCCTTCCTTCCTTCCTTCCTTCCTTCCTTCCTTCCTTCCTTCCTTCCTTCCTTCCTTCCTTCCTTCCTTCCTTCCTCCATTCTCTTCTTCCCTTTCTTCTTTTCTTTTATTTCTACCCTATTCCTTTTTCACATTAGAGGCTAGAGGTTTAGTCATCCCCTGTTACTACAGTTAACTCAGTTTTAGTCAAAAGGAAATAGAATAGCCCTCAGATTCATGTGGTCCTCTTCTCTTGTGTTTTATGTAATTTATATAAGATACAAAGTTGCTAGTACAATAATAGCTCAGTTCTACCATAGAGGGAAATTTGTTATATTTTAACAGATGTTGGGATCTCTGTCTTAATTTTGCACAGATTTACTGGTAACTTAGACTTCCATTGGGTCACTGAGCTCTAATTAATCAGCTTTTCTTACAATGTTAGGGCCTACGTATATAAGCTATTTCATCCCTATTATAGGCTTTGTTGCTCCTACTCTAGTGGTCACCCTCCTGTTTCACCTGAACTCTGACCCTGCCCTACCTATCATCCATCCATCCATCCATCCATCTATCTATCTATCTATCTATCTATCTATCTATCTATCTATCTATCTATCTAGACTCTATTAGCCATCTATTATCTATGCATATATTATCTACCATCTATCTATCATATCAATTCAGTTAAATATCATCTAGCCTTGTTTCTATCCCTTTATCTGTCTGTCCATCTTTCTATCTATATTTATACATCTATTATCTATGTATTAACTATTATCATATCTATCCATTCATATCTTATCTATATATTATTCTATTTATTCATCTGTCATCTATCATATCTCAATATATTTCTCTCATTCTTACTCTTCATCTTATTTTCCATCACCATCACCTTTAAGTAATAATCCCTAGAAACCTTATTTTTGAAGTAATTTTCTGGATTCAGGAAATATTAAAGTAAAACAGCAAGTAGAATGTCTTATATAGTCTATCACTGACAAAGCATGGGATGAGAAAGTTGAGGAAAGAGCAGAGGTTTTGGAGAATATTCATCCATCCTTTGTTTGTTTTGGCCATCCATTTTTTTTTTAAAGAATGCCACTGATGTTTTCAATATAAATCACCTGTATTGAGAGGCTTATAAAGCTCAATGGCCAAATTTCAAATTTGCTTTCTTATTGATCTTCATTTCAATCTTCTGCTTTTAGCTCATGACCCAGTGCCTCTGATTATCTTTGGCTCAGCTTACTACATCCTGGTCTGTGCTAAGGACACTGTCTTACTATTTCTGTTCTTGTTCCTGCTCAGATGTTACAGTCCCTGATTTTTTCCTCATCCTTTCTCTAGAAGAAACAATGGGTTGTTTTAAGAACTCAAATCTATCTTCCAGCTTGAAGGTTGTGATAATCATTAAAAATTCTCAGATATAATAAATCATCCATTCCTAATAAAAATATGACAACATTGGAATAAGTGGAAATTCCTCAAAATGATAAATACATTCTATCTAAAACCATCAGCAAACATTATCTGTAATGGGGACAAGCTAGAAGCCTTCCCAATAAGATCAAGAGTAAAACAAGGATATACATAATCACTACTACTATTCACTGTTGTACTATAAATTCTAGCTAGAGAAATGAGAGAAGAAATGTAAGGAATTAGAATAGGAAATTAGGAAATAAAGCTATCATGCTTTGCAGACGATATAGTGGTATACCTAGAGAATCAGCTAAAAAATAATGGAAACAAGCACTTTAGCAAAGTTGCAGGATACAAAATAAACCTACACAACTCATCAGTATTCATCTATACTACCAATAAATCCCAACAGAAAAGGATAGAAAGAGAAATCCATTTAAAATAACTGCAGTCAATATAAAATATCTTCAAATTTACCTGCCAAGACAAACACAGGAAGTGCTAAAAACACTTTTTACACAAACCAAATTAGATCTAAACAACTGGAAAAATGTTAATTTCTTATGTGTAGGCTGGATCAATGTAATAAAAATTACAATTATACCTAAATAAATTTACTTATTCAGTGCCATACCAATCAAACTACCCCAAAATTATCTCATAGAACTAGAAAAAATAACCACACATTTCATCTTGAAGGGGAAAAAACCCACCAAATATATCAAGGGAGTTGGCTAAAAAATGTATGAAAACAGGTAGATTACCAGTAATGAATCTAAAACAAACATCTGGTACTAGCTAATAAATGAAGTAGTGGACCAATGAATAGATTAGACACTCAACATAAAATGGTAAATGACCATAGGCATTGTAGTGTTTGACAAAACCAAAGTTCTAAGTTTTTGGAAGAACTCAATATTTGACAAAAACTGATGGGAAAACTTGAAAACTTCATGGCAAAAATTAAGCATAGAACCTCATGCTGTTTATCAAGATAAAGTTGAGACAACTTCCGGTCAAGATGGAGGCTTAGAGGCAGCAAAAGTTCAGACCTTTGAAAACCCTTCCTTACCGATCACAAACTGAATGCTCCTAGGGCACCAAAATTCAAACTGAACAACAGGACAGACCCGGGGAACCCTCCTTCTGGACTCGGATCAAAAGGTACTCCCCCCAAAAGCCAGAATCCTAGATCACCCGGATCTAAGGGGAAGGCAGAAGGAAGGTCCCAGGACCCAACCCCCCCAACCCAGAGTGCTGAATCCACAGCATCAGCGGGAACCTCAGGGCCGACAAAAGGGCCTCAGGGCCAGCTATTCTGAAGGATGCATCTTGAAAGCAACCTGATCCAGTCTCAGGGGTGCCCAACAAAGACGGCAGGGAAAAAGAAAGAGATGGGGGGAGCCTGTAGCCCCCTGGCTGGGTCCTTCCATCTGAGTCTCACCAAAGGATCTTGCTTCAGGGGTAATACTGTCCAACCCAGCTGAACCTAATTTATCAGGAGCCCTCAGAGAGCAGGGAAGCCAGGATGCCTCCCCCCTTAGAGTGCAGGGTCTTCTGAAAGAACAGAAACCTCAGGGCTGGTAAAGGCACTGAGGTACCTTGCAGACAGTGCTGTGCCACACTCAGAGCATGGAAGTAAGGCAGTGGAGAAGCAACTGGAAGGAACTGAGAGCAGTAACACCTGAAATGCCAGCAGGCAGGGGAGGGCAGACTCTGGGCTTCCTCAGGAAGACAGAGCAGTTGCAGAGAATGGACAGTTTTCCTGGGGCTAAAGCCTTGGACCATCAGACAGATACACTAAGAGCTAGTCCTCCTCACTCAGATAGAGATGGCAAACAGTACAGAAGTGCAAAAGCCTCCAAACACCAAGTAAAGCAAGAAGAAAGGGGTGACTTTGGACACATTTTATGGAGCAAAAATACAAAATACAGAGGAGATAGAAGAGGAAACACAAGCAAAAGCTCCAAAACTTTCCAAAGGAAATTGAAATTCTCCAAAAACTCTTGAAGAATTTAAATTAGAAATTATCAAAAAGATGGAAGCCTTCTGGGAAAAATGGGAAACATTCCAAAAGGAACTCGGCAATATGAAACATGAAAAAATGCAACTACAGAAACAGTTTGACCAAACTGAATAGGAAAACCACACTTTAAAGGTCAGAATCAGGCAGCTGGAAGACAATGATCTTGCAAAAGAGCAAGAATTAATGAAGCAAAGCCAAAAAAGTAAGAAATTAGAAGAGAACATAAACTATCTCACTGACAAGGTGATAGACCTGGAAATTCAAGGAAGGAGAGACTATCTGAGAATAATTGGCCTACCAGAAAAGCCAGAAATAATAATCTCAACATCATAATACGAGATACCATCAAAGAAAACTGCCCAGATATTCTAGAACAAGGGGGCAATACAGTCATTGAAAGAGTTCACAGAACACCCTCTATACTAAACCCCCTAAAGACAACTCCCAAATGTAATTTCCAAATTCCAAAGCTTTCAAGCAAAATAAAAAATCTTACAAGAAACCAGAAAAAGACAATTTAGATATAAAGGAATGCCAATCAGGGTCAGACAAGATCTTGCAATTTCCACTCTGAATGACTGTAAGGCATGGAACATGATTTTCAGAAAGGCAAGAGAGCTGGGTCTTCAAACAAGAATCAGTTATCCATCAAAACTAACTATATACTTCCAGGGGAAAGTATGGGCATTCAACAAAATAGAAGATTTCCAAGTTTTTGCAAAGAAAAGCCCAGAGCTCTGTGGAAAATTCAACATCCAAACACAAAGAGCAAGGAATACCTGAAAAGGGAAAAGGAGAAAAATGTTATCCATTTCGTTTATTCAAACTCTCTTCTATAAGAGATACTTCTATAAGGACTACATTTATATCAATTTATATATATTAACATGTGGGGAAAATGTAATGTGTAACTCTCAAAAATTGTGTGCATCATTAGAGTAGTAAGAAGAATCACACATAGGGAACATTGAGGGCATCAAGATGATATGGAGAAATGGCGGGGTAGAAAAGAAATAGGGAGGGGGGAATCGTTGATAGTACTAAGATATACACCAAGAAATAAGGTGGAAAAACTAAATAGAATAATCTTTCTCACACAAAGATACACATGGGAAAGGGAGGGTAAGAATTCTCCTATAAGAAGGAGAGGAAGAGAGTTTTTACTTATACCTTACTCTCAGTGAAATCAACTCTGAGAGGGAAGAGCATCCAGATCCACTGTGATTTTGAATTTTATCTTACCCAACAGGGTAAGAGAGAAGGGAAAACCAAGGGGGTAGGGGGTAGGGAAGACAAAAAGGGAGGGAAGGAGAGGGTGGAGGGGGAGAGAACAAAAAGGGAGGGACTAGAAAGGGAAACATATCAAGGGAGGGGACTAGGGGGACTGATTTAAAGTAAATCACTGGCTTAAAAGGTTATAGCTAAAGAAGAATGGTCATATTTAGGGGAGGATATCAAAATGCCAGGGAGTCCACAAGGGACAATCATAACTTTGAACATGATTGGGATGAACTCACCCATAAAATGTAGACAAACAGCAGAATGGATTAGAATCCAAAACCCTACCATATGTTGTCTTCAGGAAAGACACATGAGGCAGGTAGACACTCACAAGGTCAGAATTAAAGGATGGAGTAAGACCTTCTGGGCCTCAACTGATAGAAAGAAGGCAGGAGTTGCAATTATGATATCTGATAAAGCCAAAGCAAAAATAGACCTGATTAAAATGGATAGGGAAGGTAAATATATTTTGTTAAAAGGGACTTTAGATAATGAGGAAATATCACTAATTAACATGTATGCACCAAATAGTATAGCACCCAAATTTCTAATGGAGAAACTAAGAAAATTGAAGGAGGAAATAGACAGTAAAACCATATTAGTGGGAGATTTGAACCAACCACTATCAAATTTAGAAAAATCAAATTAAAAAATAAATTAGAAAGAGTTAAAAGAAGTGAATGAAATATTAGAAAAATTAGAGTTAATAGACATATGGAGAAAAATAAATAGGGACAAAAAGGAATACACCTTCTTCTCAGCACCACATGGAACATTCACAAAGATTGACCATACACTAGGTCACAGAAACATGGCATACAAATGCAGAAAAGCAGAAATAATAAATGCAGCCTTTTAAGATCACAAGGCAATAAAAATAATGATCAGTAAGGGTATATGGAGAGCCAAATCAAAAATTAATTGGAAATTAAATAATATGATACTCCAAAATTGGTTAGTTAGAGAACAAATCATAGAAGCAATAATTTCATCGAGGAAAATGAAAATGGCGAGACATCCTTTCAAACCTTATGAGATGCAGCCAAAGCAGTAATCAGAGGAAAATTCATATCCCTGAGTGCATATATTAACAAACTAGGGAGGGCAGAGATCAATCAATTGGAAATGCAAATAAAAAAAAACTTGAAAGCGAACAAATTAAAACCCCCAGAAGAAAACCAAATTAGAGATCCTAAAAAATAAGGGAGAAATGAATAAAATCAAAAGTGATAGAACTATTCAACTAATAAATAAGACCAAAAGCTGGTACTTTGAAAAAAACAAACAAACAAAATAGACAAAGTACTGGTCAATCTAATTAAAAAAAGGAAATAAGAAAAGCAAATTACAGCATCAAAAATGAAAAGGGGGACATCACTTCCAATGAAGAGGAAATTAAGGCAATCATTAAAAATTACTTTGCCCAATTATATGGCAATAAATATACCAATCTAGGAGATATGGACGAATATATACAAAAATATAAATTGCCTAGACTAACAGAAGAAGAAATAGGATTCTTAAGTAATTCAATATTAGAAAATGAAATCCAACAGACCATCAAAGAACTCCCTAAGAAAAAATCCCCAGGGCCTGATGGATTCACAAGTGAATTCTATCAAACATTCAAAGAACAGCTAATCCCAATACTATACAAACTATTTGACATAATAAGCAAAGAGGGAGTTCTACCAAACTCCTTTCATGACACAAACATGGTACTGATTCCACAACCAGGCAAGTCAAAAACAGTGAAAGAAAATTATAGACCAATCTACCTAATGAATATAGATGCAAAAATGTACAAACAAAAACAATGTAACTAAAATCAGAAGGGAAGCAACAAATTGGGAAACAATCTTCATAAAAAGCTTTGACAAAGTTTTAATTACTGAAATTTACAAAGAGCTAAATCAATTGTACAAAAAATCAAGCCATTCTCCAATTGAATTTCTGTCTTCATCCCCTCCTCTTTGTTTTAATAGGATAAAGGCCTCTGATGTAATAAATGCAATCTCACTAGTCCAAGGGACATGAATAGGCAGCTTTCAGATAAAGAAATCAAAACTATTAATAAGCACATGAAAAAGTGTTCTAAAACTCTTATAATCAGAGAGATTCAAATCAAAACAACTCTGATGTATCACCTTCACCTAGCAGATTGGCCAACATGACAGCAAAGGAAAGTAGTGAATGCTGGAGGGGATGTGGCAAAGTAGGGACATTAATTCATTGTTGATGGGGTTGAACCATTGAACTATTCTGGAGGGCAATTTGGAACTATGCCCAAAGGGTGATAAAAGACTGTCTGTCCTTTGATCCAGCCATAGCACTGCTGGGTTTGTACCCCAAAGAGATAATAAGGAAAAAAGACTTGTACAAGAATATTCATAGCTGCAGTCTTTGTGGTGGCCAAAAATTGGAAAATGAGGAGATGCCCTTCAATTGGAGAATGGCTGAATAAATTGTGGTATATGTTGGTGATGGAATACTATTGTGGTAAAAGGAATAATAAAGTGTAGGAATTCCATGGAGACTGGAACAACCTCCAGGAAGTGATGCAGAGCGAAAGGAGCAGAACCAGGAGAACATTGTACACAGAGACTGATACACTGTGGTACAATCAAACGTAATGGACTTCTCCATTAGTGTCAATGCAATGTCCCTGAACAATCTGCAGAGATCTAGGAGAAAAAACACTATCCACAAGCAGAGGACAAACTGTGGGAGGTAAAACACTGAGGAAAAGCAATTGCTTTACTCCAGGGGTTGACGGGACATGTCTGAAGAGAGACTCTAAATGAACACTCTAATGCAAATACCAACATCATGGAAATGGGTTCGAATCAAGAACACATGTGATATCCAATGGAATCATGTGTCGGCTATGGGAGAGGTGTGTGTGTGTGGGGGGGATGAAAAGAAAATGATCTTTGTCTCCAATGAATAATGTTTGGAAATGATTAAATAAAATATTGTTTAAAAAAAGATAAAGTTGAAATGGATATAGGATTTAGAAATAAAGAATGATACTATATACAAATCATTGAAAACAAAAATGGGTTACCTGCCTGACCTATGGATAAGGGAAGACTTGAAGTCAAAACAAGCAAAGAGAACATACAAAGAGGTAAACTAGATAACTTTGACTATGTAAATTTAAAAATTTCTGTACAAAAAAGAAATGCAACCAATATTAAAAGGCAAACAGCAAATAGGGAAAAATATATCAAGTCTCTTAGACTAAAGCTTCACATTTTAAATACATAAAGAAGTGAGTCAAATGTATAAGCATACAAAGAATTCCCCAACTGACAAAAGTCAAAGGGTATGAACAGGCAATTCTGAAATGAAAACATTAAAACTCTCTTTATTAAACATGTTCCAAATCACTATTAATTAGAGAAATGCAAATTAAAAAACTCTGAGGTACCCCCTCACACTCACCAGTGTGACTAATATGACAAAAAAGATGATAAATGCTGGAGTGAATGTGGAAAAATTGGGACTCTAATATACTGTTAGTGGATCTGTGAACTGATACAACCATTCTGGAGATCAATCTGGAACCAAGCTTAAAGCATCATAAAGTTGTGCAAACTTTTTGACGCAATATCCCAAAGAGATTAAATGTAGGGGGAAAGAACCTACCTGCAAAAAATATTCATAGCAGCTTTTTTGTGGTGACAAAGAACTAGAAACTGAAGGGATATCTATCAGTTGCAGAATTGTTGAACAAGTTGTGTTATATAAACATAATGGAATGCAATGGAATGCCATAAGAAATTAAAAACAAGATTATCCCAAAATTCCTGGAAAGACTTGTATGAAGTGATGTAAAGTGAAGTGAGCAAAACCAAGAGAACATTGTACACATTAATAACAATAATAGGTGATGATCAACTGTGAATGACTTAGCTGTTATCAACAAGGCAAGGATTCAGGACAACTCCAAGAAACTTATGACCAAAAAAGAATGCCTACAAATGTAGAAGTGACAGGTGTCAATCAAGTTATTCATGGGTGTAGGAAAGGGATAAGAGAAATGGAGTTTGGACCAGGAGGATCGAAAGACAGACTTATAGACAAGACAGAAAGGTCCTCATGCTGATCAGTGACAAAGTTTAATGATTTCAGGTACATTCTTATAGAGAAAGTGACACAGGCTAAGGAATTACGTAAGCCTTTTGCAGGGACACTGGTTAGTAATAATTTACAAGATAGAGACAATGGAAGTAGGTTACCTCAGTGACTCTAAACAGAGTTTTCTATAGGATAATAAATCACAGGTAAATATGTAACTATCTAACCAAGCTTCTCAGAAAAATATTTGCTCCAGTGGGTAAAACAAGGACAGTCAGGAACAGTCCAGGACCTATCAGGTGCTTTGGGTGAGACCATACGTGCCTGGCTCTAGCTAGCTGAAGGCTCTGATTTTATTGGGATCTACTCTCACTACTGGGGGTTACATAGAAGGAATAGACAGAGTTGGAATAGAGAATGAAACATACCATTCTTCACTTTATGAAATTTATGATTTTTCCCTAGTAACATGTGTCTTGTTTCACAACATGATGAATATGGAAATATATGTTACATGATAATATATGTTCAAACTATATCATAATGCCTGCCTTCTTGAGAGAGAGAGAGAACAGAGATTGCAAAATGTCAGAAAATGAATATTAAAAATTCTACTGACATATAAAATAAAATTTAAATTTAAAAAGTTCTCAGATATGAGAAAGAATGCTTATACCTCTGAATTAAATATATCAAATTTCCTGTTATTTCTTCAACCTTAATTACACTGACCACAGACATAGTAGTTACTTATGAGTCATATGCATGGGTACACTCATATCACTGACTGGTTGGCACAAAGGTCACAATCATTACTTAATTAGAAAAAAATGGTTAAAGATTAGATGAAAATGCTACATGCAATTACAGAGTCTCAAAAATGAATGTAGTTCAGTGAATTAAAAAGTCCAAAAGGGAAAATAATCAGAGTGAGAACTGACAGCACTAACAACAGTAACTTCATTGTTACTTAATATAAAAAGTTTAACCAATAAAAAATGAGAGCCACCCCCCACCTACCGCAATTTCTTTACTTGGAAGAGATCTCTTCAGAAAGACAGGTTTGGTGTAGAACCTCCTATGAAGAAAAAAAATGGAGGAAGATAATATGTTCTACATAGTATAACCTCAGAAAAGGGGGGAGGGATCACTTGAGTAAAAGAGATTAATGAAAATCTCTTGATACATGATCTATTTAAGTCAAACTGGACTGAACTAGAACTAGAATAACACATATAGATCTAATGGATCTCTATATGTTGTAGAGATTTCTTCTAGCAGAACTCACTTTTCTGTAATTCTGCCCTTTGCTTCTAGTTCTACCTCTTGGGACCAGGGAGAACAACTTTAATTTTTCACCATCAGATAGCCTTTCAACTATTTGGTGATAGCTATCTTACCACCTTTAAGTTTTGTTTTGTTTTTCTTTTATATGGCAACCATATTCCCTTACAGATTCTCCTATGCTGTGGTATTAACATCCTTCACGATGACCCTTCTGGGCACTTCACTTAGATTATTCCTTTCCTTCACATAAAATACAGTGATCAAGGCTAAATATAACATTCTACTTGGGTTCTCATCTGAGGATATTTCAGTATTGCTGTAATTTTTATATTGCAAAATATTGTAGGTAATCCAAAAATCATTTTTAATCATGATAAAACTTTCATTCCATGATTATTTTAGGTAACAAATTCCTAATGTCTGCGTAAAGGGTTAAACATAATATTTCAAATTACTTCTTCACAAATAGTTGTTCCATTTTCTTTTTACTGTAGAGAGATGGCTTAAATGTCATAACTATGTGACTTCAAATTCTACTTTTCCCATAACCTGGCGGAATGATCTTGGTCAAGTCACACAGTCTCTTAATGTCTCATGCAATTCCCTGTGATTGAGTTTTAGAACAGTGATTGATCCATTTTGGGAAAAGGAGTTTATTCACCATTAGTTCCTCATACACAGGAAATAATGGATTTTCTTTGACACATACATGTGTGTATTCATGCTTAGTCCACATTAGTATCATGTAAACATGTAGGTACATACACATGCATGTATGCATGTATGAGTTCTTTGCCCAAATGTAGATTTATGTATGTATAATATATAATGTATTTAGACTACATAGAAGGATCTCTTCACCTCATGCATTACAGATATTCAGTCAGGGTTAATAGTTGAGGTGAGCAGGGTAGAGATTCAGAAGAAAAATATGCTTTTTTGAAATATGGCATCAATCTCCTGCTAACACTGGTCTTTTCCTGAAACCTTGAATCATCTTTTAGAGCAGAAAAATATCTAAACAAATCAATAGGAAAAAGATAGTATCTTGCAGCATATGCATCATTTAGTCCCCTTCACCCCTCTATTGAAAGGAGGGAAGTGTGGAGTCCTCACTTTTAAACACATCTCAACGCTATTAAATGAGTTCATTTCTGAACTTTGAGCCATAGGAACTCACCATCTTTTTTTTTTTCAAATCCTGCCTTCTGTGGCAGGTCTATGCCAGTATACCAGCCCAGAAGCAACTAAATCCTAGAAATCCACAGCAGATGGGAATATAATTCAAGAACTTCTAAAATGGAAGCCTACTGGTCTCTGCATAATATTGGCACATCTGATATAGCCTGGGGATTTTAACCTTGATAAAATGTGCATGTTATTCTATGTATATATTTATGCATATATTATGTTGGCATATACAAGTACATATTACTTATGCATCTATCTATCTATCCATCTATATTTTTTAAAAAGAAAGTAGAGGTGGTTTGGAGGTGTTACCATAGCAACTGTTTGCATCAGAGCACTATTTTTTCCCAGAGCTATTTCTGTATCATTAAATCCTTGATAATGCTTTATTATTTGGTATCTGGTAAGCCCATATGCATTTTAGTGTCTAATTTACTTAACAAATTATGTCTGACAAAAGAGAAAACTTATAGAACAATAAACAACACTATTAATTACCTCATGAAGCAGGAAACCACTCTATTTGTCAGCAACAGTGTGTCTTCAGAAATAATGGCACCACATAATTAAGTATGAGGTCGTTCCATTATTAGGACATACATCCTTTTAAGAAATTTATTCATTCTAATGAAGCAAAACCAGAAACGTGGGACTGGTAAGATTGCATTTATTACAGCAGAGGCCTTTATCCTATTAAAACAAAGAGGAGGGGATGAAAACAGAAAAATCATTGTCTGACAGTATGTAAGACAAAGAATGTTGCCTGGCAACCCAATGCTGGCTTGGTACTTTTCCTTCATTAGACCACTGGTGGTGATTGTGTGGGGGAAGGAAAAAAATGGCCCCTCCATTGAGGAAAAAGAGTTCAATAGAAAGGCTTGTTTTCTGTTTGCTCCATCAGAATGGACTAAAATTAATTTAACCTGGGAAACAGCTGTTGATGGGCACATGAGGGGAGAAGGAGCACGTGAGATCCAAGCCCAATTCTGTAGTGGTTTTGGCTTGACTTCATCTTTCCATCCCCTGAGCATAGCTGGAAAGCAAAGTATAAATTAAAAAAATATGTCTGAAAGAGTAAACAGGAAAATATACTTTCTTTGAAAGAGCCATTAGAGCTCTATAGATTATACATTCCGAGTCAAGGACAAGGTGTGGTGTCTGCATGGTTTATGTCATGTTTGGTATGTGTGTTGGTGTGCATGTGTTTGTCTGTTCAAAACCTAATCTGGCGTGGAAGGTCTTCATGAGGGCTAAGAAATGGCCACCATGCTCATATGGCACCAGAAGTATACCATTGAACGAACATATTGTTAAGGCATATGGAGAATGGTACCATCATAGATTTAGAGCTCCAAGAAAACTTAGGGTGACCCACTCCAACTCCCTAATTATATTTGAGAAAATGGAGATCCACTAAGATGGCAAAATACCAGTCCCAAATTTGAGCCTAGTTCCTTCAGCTATGCATGGTAGGCTTTCTCCTAGACTGGGTATAATCCATGCATGAAAATGACTTTATTAAAAATATAGTATCTAGCAAGCTCTGTGCTAAGCTCTGGGCTAACAAATCCAAAACCAAAAGACAGTCCATTCTCTTTAAGGAGCAGACCTATTTATGGGGGACTAACAGACAAAAGTCAATGGTGTCCTGGAAGGGAACATTGCTCCATAAAGTTATCAAGATGGTTTAACAGGGCTACAGAGAATAAACTGACCTATCCATTCCAGGAAAAGGGATAGGGTTGATCTGTTTATAATTAGTGCTTCCAGAATAGAGGAAAGAGGTAGATTGGGTCTGGGGGAAGAAAGGAATCGTTTTCATGATGGACTTTGTATCTCTAGTGACCAACACAAGATGGAATTGCCATTTCATTGGTGCAGTAAATGTCCAGATAAAAGAGTTCCTCCTGTCCTTGTTTTTTGATACCATCTCTGAAGTTTATCGTCTCAGTGACTTGCCCAGAGTACTTTGGAATTTGTCTCTGCCAGAAGGAACTCTTGAACTTGGGTCTTTTTGTCTTTAAGGAAGCTCTCTATTCATTTATTGAATATTGCATCTCAGGACTTACTTGGTACTGAGCAAATGATTATTAAGTAGAATAAAGATAGTAACTCATTTTTATAATGCTTTAAAGTTTTGAAAATATTTTAAACATATATATGATATATATTTTATATATGTTTTATGTTATATATTTATGTATATATTTATATTTGTGTATATACATGCTTATATGTATATTTTAACTCTAACCCTAACCCTAAATTTGCCAATTTCTAATATATATATATATATGTGTATATATGTAAAACAGTATTGGAAAATGAAATACTAGTCCTTATGAATATGATTGATATGATTTGCCTAAAGAAATCACCTATGTGGATTGCAAAACATATATAAATATTTTGTGACTCTTTCCTGTCTGCTTATTGAATGACAGAGAGAGGTTTTTTAAATGGCTTCAACAATTCAAACATTTTCCCTTTCTGGATAAAGGAAAGAGAGTCAAGAACTATTACATGCATAGGAAGAGAGGACATAGCAAAGATCATAGTGGCCACCTTCTGCCAGCTACCTATCACTTTCCCACTTCCCAGGTCAACCCATGACTATGACATGCTGCCTCTGCTTTTTTGTCTCTACATCTATTTATTGGTGAGTTCAAATCCTCAGTCTCAGACTCTTACAAGCTGTGTGACCCTTACTAGCTGCCTAAATCCATTAGCACCAGAGGCCAGTGTAAATATAGTAATAATATACTGATCTCCCAAAAGGAACCCCAAAATGAAAACTCCCAGGAGTTCCATGATCAAAATCCAGGATGTTCAAGTGAAAGACAGCTGGTAAGTCACTTAATCCTGTTTGCCTACTCAACTATAAAATGAGCTAGAGAAGATATTGGCAAACTACGCCAGGATCTTTGCTAAGAGAACTCCAAAATGGGATCCTGAAGAGTCAGATATGCCTGAAATGGCTCAACAACAATTTTTTTTTTTGCTATTTTAGATGAATGAGAATTGGAGATGTAAATGGTGTGACTATGACCTTTTGAAATTACAAAAGGTCCAAGAACTGGACTTTACAACAGAGTTTTTTGGCAGCCAAGCCTCAAGGAAAATCTATGGGATCCAGCCCCTGGATAGAGACAACATTGGGAAAAGTAAGTAACATCCATACATTCTGCTTCATCGATGTGAACATGGTGGGGCAAATGCTTTGTAGCAATTTGTAGCAATGTAGCAACCTGAAATTTGAGCCTTAGGGATTGTGGTGTTAGAGAAGAGAGTGTGCATCCAGCTAGGGGCTATATGTTTATATTTCTTCTCTAGCAATGTCTTCTCCATAATGTTATAGAGACATATAACCAATTATGTTAAGTGGTTAAATAATATTGAGAGCCCTAATTACTGGACCAAATGGAGGATGTAAGGGAAATACTGATTATAACTGGCAAATTCAATTGAGGAGAACACACTAGAATTGGGGCTCTAAAGGCATTAGAAAGACAGCCCTTGAACTTTCAAGAACCTTTCTAAAAACTGGGGATGGGCAATAAAATGTAATTACTCTTGCTCTAGGATTAGCATAAGTACCCTCAGAATCTATATGTGCTACACATTATATCACTATACCATTGGAGCTCCACAATATTCCAATGACATTTATATCTTTACAAATTCTTCTATTTTATCTTTCTGGGAAATTCTCTGATCTGGAACTCCCTTCATGGATATAGATAAGCCACCAACATGTCACTTATGATTTTAGAGATTTGCCTAGGACAACTAAAAGGCTGAATAACTTGCCTGTGACTATATAGCTTCTTATGTAAAAGAGAGAATTGGAAACCAGGTGTTCCTGGCACTAACGATATTCCTCCATCCATGACACCATATTGATTCTCCATGTTCCATGTCTAAAACACTCATGATGCTGTCTCTCTCTTTTCTGTATGTATCTTGTGTATACTTATGGACATAGTGCTCCCACTAGAATCCAATTCACCAAGACAAGTACTGCACCATTTTTTATCTTTATATCACAGTATTTGATAAGTATTTAATAACTTCTCATTGATTTGAGTAATGAGATACTCTGGCATTTCATATTGAACTGGGGGATTTTGATACTAGTCCTTCCTTGGACAGGGAATTCAACTTGACTTACAGTTTCTGCTTGGAAAATCACTCTCTACTTCCTTTTTAATTATTGCTCCCTGTTACTTCCTTACTCCCTTTCCCAGATGAAATAGAAAGGCTACCTAATTCTGATACACCTCGGAAGTCTTCTGGTGGTTTGATTTGGTGGTATTCTTGGATTATAATAATGCCACAACCAGATAGAGAAAGTGCAAAAAGAGGTAAAAAGCTTAAGTCCTTTGTTTGTAGATTTGTCTGATTTTGTGTACTCTGGAATAAGCTTCCTAACTGTTTTTTATTTATCTCTTGATTGATACAATCCATTATCAAAACTGAAATTTTCATTGATTTTTCTTCCCAGTTATAAACACTTCATGGTGTCTTTGTTCTAAATTAACTTTCATTTCAAAAGCTAATCGGGAATATTCTTTTGTTGATGCATTGATGTAACCACTAGATGGTTGATATATTTCTAAACCACCATTGTTTCATCATCCCTCCTACTTCGAAACTTATTTGGGTCTGTGATTTTATCTTTGTGAGAACTTCTTCGATGGGTGGTGATTATAATTATGCCATAACTTTTTATATCATGAGATTAACTTAATAAAAATTTTAACTGATGAATTTTTATACTACTATTTGTTTATTTACTTCATCATCCTCTTAGAGCCTTCCCTTGCAAAAAAGGGGAAAAAAGTCATCTAAATTGATTGGCTCAATGACTACCACATCTGCTATCAACTGCAAGCTTCTCCATTTGTAGTTACTGAAAGGAATGATTCTATTTTTCATCATGTATTTTCAGCAAATGTTGATTTTGTAATTGATATGATTTCAGGTACCTTTTAGTGTTGTTTTTCCTAATTCAGTTTGTCCCAAAACTCTTAGTGTAGTATTTAGATTAAAACTGTACTAAGAGTTTTGTCATATCTTGTCTTATTATAGAGATTTGTTCACCATTTTTTCCTACTTCTCTGGGTATAAATTCATGCATTTGTTTCCATGTTTCATCACATTCCTCATATTCAGTATTTCCAATAGTATAATAATCCATTTATATCATTAATTTAGAGAAAGAGATAGGGAATATGTATTTAAGCATTGCCTACTTTGTGCCAGGCACTGTTTCAAATGCTTTTAGAAATATTATGTCATTCGAATAATTGGTAAAAACAATTTATATAGTTAATCCTACAAGTGAGGAGTGCCAGTTCTATTTAATCTTGTGGCATCTCCAAATTACTGCTACGAATATTTTATTATACATGATCTTTCTATCATTGGCCTCAATGTTGGGTCAATCCTTATGAATAGTTTAGAGCCTTTTCTCATAAGTCCAAAGAGTTTTCCAGAATAATTGAACCAATTTATAATTCCACCAATCATATATTAGCAGGTGTGTCTTTGTCCAGTTTGCCCCTTGAATGTCTCTTTAATGTGTTTTCAACTTTGATGGGATTTGAGGTGAAACTTAACAGTGATTTTAATATGCAATTTTATTGTTTCATTTAATATGCCATTTTTTCTCATGTGGTTGCTGATTTTTTTGTAGTTCCTTTGAAAATGGGTTTCTCATATTCTCTGATCACTTTTTATCAGACAATGCCTCTTAGTAATGTATATTTGTTTCCATTACCTATTATCTTGAATATTGAGATTTTTATAATAGTTTAGGATTGGGACAGAGATCGGATCTGCCATTTCATTGGTATAAGTAAGTTCTGAATGAGGAAATTCTCTTTACCAATGCAGACTGACACTTTTTTTTGGTAACATACTTATTCTCTTAAATACTTGCCTGGAGCACATATAGACCAAGTGCCTTGTTCAGGGTCACAGCCAATATGTGTCAGAAGCAAGATTTGAACTCAGATATTTTCAGACTGTGACACCAGCTCTCTATCCACTACTGTCTTACTGCCTGATTGATAGGGTGTGCAAATTGCTAAAATGACTTATCATTATGTGAAGGTTAGCCTGTATTGTTGAAGGTTATAGAAACAACAGTCTTCAAACTCTGCCAGGTTCTACTTTACTAGAAAATCTGTTAATATGTTCCTGAAAAGAGACTATAGGTGAGTTCTGAGGATGAATTTTACTTGTCAAAAGCTAACCACCAGAAAGCTAGCCCTTGGATGATGCATTCCTGGGCCAGGATGAGTCATTAAATAAAGAGAAACACACAAATGGTTCCCAGGACGATTTTCCCCCTTCCTACTTCTATTGTGTCATTGGCAAGGTGAGAGAAGAAGGAAGGGAGAGAATGCTAAGAAACACAATTTTTAAGATTACCTCTAAACATGAAGCTAGTTGCCATTTAAATCTGAGATTCTGGTCCAATGACCAATTAGTAGACATACTACTGGAGGGACTGAAACATATCAATCATATTAATCAATAGCAAGACAAAAGAAGTGGCAGCTAGGTGGAGAAATGCTCTCATTGCAGCAACAAATCAAGGAGTTATTTTTAATGATGTGTTCAAAAGTAAAAAGAAATGATTTTCTTGCAACATCTGGTTATCTCCTATTGCAGTCATGTTAACCATTTGCCAAAAGACTACCATATAAGTAATTATAACTCACCTACCAACAGGAGTAGGAGGATGGTGATACATTCAATGAAGAACTCAATTAAAAATTTGCCAGATTTAATAGAGTTTGATGGGTGGTAACTACAATGAAAAATGGGTATGGGGAGGATGATAAAAAGATATTATGTAATGCATTGTTTAAAAGCATGAAACTAGAAGACCAAAAGCTTAGAGACTACAGAAACCTCAGGCCTGCTCATTATTAATACATTTTTTTAGAAAAGAATTGGCAGACAGTAGACACAATGAGCACCAATTAACATGATAAAAAATGGACTGATTATATTTTAACAGACAGGAAACAACTTGTTACTAATGACAGAGCCTTTCCCAAATCAGCTCCCTGTGTACAGTAACTTGTTAGATCAAGGATCAAAAAAAATTTAAATGAAGAAAGAATTGAAATGAGAAATATGCAATTAAAATTATGATTTCATCTATCTTTAAAAGCTATTGATACCAAAAGATGGGAACCAGAGGGTAGAACAGGTATCAGCAAGATTAGAACTGTTTCCTAAAGAAGTTGTTAATTGCTACAATGAATGAGGAAAACAGAAGAGTTTAGACACCACCTCAGTCAGTGAATATTTTATCTTCATACAGTGAAGACATATGATAGCCAAGGGCAATTCTGTTTTAAGATATATATTCATTTAGAAAATCCTACAGATTGTGAAAAGATCATGGAAAATTATCAGCATTACAGCTATATATAACAAATAAGCACTGATCAGAAAAGCATGTTTAAAGAAAACAGAGTGAAAGACCTAGCTAAGCAGTCATCTTAACACATTTAGAGGCTAACTTGAAATGCGGATCCCCAGACTGATGCAAAATGAAAGAATTTTGTAATTAAAAAAGTAAACTTCCAAAATAAATGACAGTGAAATAATTGCACTTCACTGCTAGCATCTTAGTTCCACGTGATGCTTGAGGATGTATAGACAAGGTTAAAGGGAAGAAAATCGGGAAAGCTGCTGGTCTAAGCCAATTATCTACAAAGGATATCCCTGCTAAAGGTAACACAGTTCTGAGGACAATGAGAGTTTGAATCTTTAAGTATCTTAAAGAGAGAAATTTGTCAAGGGTGTGTGTAGGGAAATGCATTCTTACAAATGAAAAGCAATCAAGAATAACCTAAAAACTCTAAGCAAATATTCCCAGTCTTCTATCTCTATAAATTTTGGGTGAGAATAATCTACACACTATCAAGAATATCCTTGATGAAAGTATGCAAAGGAAAAAAACAAAATTTCGCTAACAATATTATCTCTATCTATCTATCTATCTATCTGTCTGTCTGTCTATCTGTCTATCTATCTATCTATCTATCTATCTATCTATCTATCTATCTATCTGTCTGTCTGTCTATCTCATCTTTAAAGTACCAGAACTGCCTGAAAATACAGAGAATAGGAGAGTCTGTTTGTTGGTTATTTAAAAAGAAATGATTTGGTAAAGCAAAACATTGCCAAAAATATTTCTCATGCATATATTAAAATCACATATGATATTTTGAAAGGTGTAATTATAGGTAACTCTTATATGATCTGACAGTATCAGGTGAGCCATGAACTATGGACACATAAACTCATCATTTATAAAAATTTTCTGTTACTTCCCCACACTGTTCAAGAGATGATGCTGCATAAGGAGCAAATGCAATGCAGATTACAATATAGATGGATTTTTGTTGATTGAGTTAACCCCCAGAATATTGCACAGACTTTCAAATAAGATCTATAATCTTTAGAAGGAGTTATAGTATGCAGTCTATTGAGAAAGTATGGAATCAGAGTTGGGTAGACATAAATTTTAATCCTGCTTCTGATTCTTATTTAGCTATATGACTAGGCAAATCACTTAAATTCTTTCAGCCTCAGTTTCCTCATCTGTAGAATGGGATAGTATTAGTGCTTATGACATAGGGCTCTTGTGAGTGATCAAATGAATTAATAGATCTGAAGTACTTTGCAAATATTAAAGCATTCTATGATTACTATTATTATGATTAACTCCCATAATAATTTTGGTCATCCTATTCAAACATGGAAAAAGTATGAAAAATTCTTATTGTCCAGATAATGGAAAGCAGTTGAATGGACCATCCATAAAGCTGGTCATTCAGAATTTATTTCTTGCAAATGGCAAGGAAGGAAATGGCAAGCCACTTCAGTATCTTTGCCAGGGCCACTCTATGGACAATATTAAAAGGATAGAAGAGATGACACATGAAGGTGAGTCCATCAATATCAAAATGTCCAAAATACTATTGAGGAAGAGCAGAGAAGGAATGAAATGGTTGGACAAAAGCCAAAAGAGAGCTCAGCTGTAGATTTGTCTGATGACAAAAAAAGAAATTCTGATGCTGCAAAGATCAATATTTCATAAGAACCTGGAATGTAAGCTCTATGAACCAAGGTTAACCGAATATGGTCAAACAGGGGACAGAAAGATTAAACCACAATGACTTGGGTGTCAGTAAACTTAAATCGATGGGAATGGATGAATTTAATTCAGATGATGATTATCTGTACTTCTGTGGGCATGAATCCCTTAGAAGGAGTGGAGTGGCCCTTATAGTCAAAAAAAGGATGAGAAAAATGCCCATAGAAGTGATAGAATTCCAATGGAGCTATTTAAAATCCTAAAAACTGATGTTGCTAAAGTACTGCACTCAATATCCTGGAAAATTTGAAAAACTCAATAGTTACCCACTGGACAGGATAAGATCAATTTATATCTTAGTCCTAAAGAAGAACAATGCTAAAGAATGTTCAAATAATTGAATAATTGTGTTCATTTCAAAAATTAGCAAAGTTATGCATAAGATTCTGCAAACTAGTTTTCAGCAATATGTAAACTGAGAATTATCAGAAACTTAGTCTGACTTTTGAGGAGGCCAAGGAACTAGAGACAAAATTACAGCATCTATTGGATTATGGAGAAAGTAATTGAGTTGCAAAATAATATTTACTTCTATTTCATTGACTAAAGTAAAGCCTTTGATTTTGTATATCAAAACAAAATGTGGCATTCCTCAAAGAAAAGGTACCAGAACATCTTATTTGTCTAATGAGGTACCTGTATTTCGGTCAAAAATCAATAGTTAAAACACAACATGGAACAATAGATTGGTTTAAAATTAGGAAAGCAATATAACAAGGCTGCATATTGTCATCTTATTTATTTAGCTTATATGAAGAGTAAATCATGTGAAATGTCAGGCTGGATGAATCAAAAGCTTAAATTAAGGTTTCTGGGAGAAATATCAATAATCTTATTTACATATACACTATCAATATGATGGAAGAAAGGGAAGAATAATCAAGAAGCCTCTTGATAGAAGTGAAAGAAGAGAGTTTAAAAGCTGGCTTGAAACTTTACCTTAAAACACACAAACATACACAAAACTAAGATCATGGCACCTATTCCCATCACTTCCTGGGAAATAGTGGTTGAAGAAATGGAAGCAGTGTCACATTTTATATCCTTGTCTCAAAGATCAATGCAGAGGGCAACTGCAGCCATGAAATTTATGATGTTTGTTCCATAGAAGAGAAGTTATGGCAAATCTGGATAGCATACTAAAAAGCAGAGACATCACCTTTCCAACAAAGGTTCATATAGTCAAAGTTATGTGTTTTTTTTTATTCCAGTAGTGATGTATGAGTGTGAGAGTTGGACTATAAAGAAAGCTGAGTATCACAGAATTGACACTTTGGTGTTGGAGAAGACTTTTGAGTCTTGGTCAACAAGGAGATTGGATCAGTCAGTATTTAAAGAATATATTTCATACTATTCATTGGAGGGGTAAATAGTAAAGCTGAAGCTGAAATACTTTGACACATCATGGGGAAGCAAGACTAATTGGAAAAGACCTTGATGTTGAATAAGATTGAAGACAATAAGAGGAGATGGAAGAGGATGATATAGATAGGTCGTGTATTGGAAATAATGAATGATCTTAGGTTTTAGAAGATAAAAGATAAAAGGGTCTATCATGCTGTAGTACATGGGGTCATGATGAGTTGGGCATTCCTGAATGAATGGACAATTAGACAATATAAATGGACACTAAGAACCATGCAGAACTGAGTAGTCTGGATTATCTTAGGGAAATTTCATTTCTTTTCGTGACATCAAATGTTTCATTGAAACCGTAGACAATTTTTACCCCACTAGTAATCCTTTAGTGATATTATATGACAAATAATGACAGAACTAAGAAAACAATTAGCAAAAACTTACTTAGCTCTTAATATTTGTGAGATAATGTGCGATTCTGAAGATATAAATGTGGAAGTGCAAGAATCCCTGGCTTCAAGGAACTCACAATATGTACAATTAGAATTATTGTATGAATAGGTAGACACATATACAATATATTCAAAAATATATCCTAGGTGATTGTTTTCAAAGGGAGAGGGAGGATATTTGGAGGAAGGGGAACCGTTAAGGAATATCTCATGTAGAAGTTGGCATAGAGTTGAGTCTTTTAAAGAGACCATGTATTCTAAGAGGTGAATTAAGGAGGGAATAGATTCTAGGCACAGAAAACAACCATTTCAAAGGTGTGTGATCTTGGGAAGTCACATTAATATTCCTAGATCTCAGTTTCCTCATTGGAAAGTAAGTGAGTTAGACCAAATGGCCTCTCAGATTCTTTCCAGATCTAAATCTGGTATTCTCCAATCAAATTCTAAAATAGCCTCTGATATTTTCATTTGTAAAGCCATAAATCTATAAATTGATTTAAGTAATTCCATCATTTTTATTATATTGTCAAGGCCCAATTGTGAAAAATGGATCTCTCCAATTACTGAAGTCTTTATTTCCATTAAGAATGTTTTGGAATTTAACCAAGTGTGTCTTGGGAGATTGAATTCCTGATACTTGACATATGTTAGACTTGTTTTGAATCACAGTTCTCTTCATATTTTTCCTATTGAATTTTGATAGGAATGTATGGATTTATGAATTTACAGTATAGGAATAAGATGTCTCCCATTCATATGTGGGAGATTATTCCTTGGAATATATAGTAACAGAAACAACCCTGTCTGATGACCTTTTTTTCCTTTCTTTTTTCTTCCTTTATTATTTCTTTTTATCTTTAAGTATTTTTCCATGTTTCCATGATTCATTTTCTTTCACTTTCCTTTTCCCTCCCCTCTCCCAGATGACAAGCAATTCCACTGGGTTGTACAAATGTGGTCACTTGCTACCTAATTCCATATTTTTCATTTTTGCTATAGTGATTTTTAAAGCCTAAATACCAAATTATATACCCATATATACATGTGACAAGTGAGGTCCTATGTTTTGCTTTTGCATTTCTACTCCCATAGTTCTTTCTCTCAATGAGGACAGTGTTCTTTCCCATAAGTCCTTCAGGAGGGTCCTGGCTGGATTTTTCCACAATGTTTTACTTTCTGTGTACAATGTTCTCCTGGTTCTGCTCATTTCACTATTCATCAGTTCTCAAGAACCTTCTGAGAGAAAAAAATAATTTCAATCAACCAGTCAATGAGCATATATGAATTGTCTGCTCTATTCTAGGCACTATACTAAAGCATATTCACCATAAAGCCATAGCCTCAATAAAAGTATGCACCACTGACAGAGCTGATCTAGCACTTCAGGCAATGGTGGGTTTCTCCAGATATTCCAGTTTGCGGATGAAATTGAGCTCAATATATCTATAAGTACAAGACAGGACAGAACCTCCTGGAACAGAGAAGTTATTAATGAATAGGAATGCAGCCTATCCTCCTCCCCATTCCCCAACATAAAAGAATGGGATGGATGCCTGAAGAATATCTATTACCAAGATTTGAACTTGCATTTGAATGGACACGATAAAAATTTATCTAACAATGTCTGGAAGAGAGAGGACAGATTAAAGGGTGTGTGGAGGTCCAAGGGGTTTCTGTATATATTCCATGTATTCCAGAGTGTCAGTAAACTTGGAAAGGAAAGGAAGAAAAATTACATATGTATAAACACACTCATCTGAATTTGTATACATATATTTCTATCTATCTATTTATATTTTTCCTTTCCCTTCCAAGTACACAGACTCTCTACAATCTATCCAGGGATCCCTTCAGTTTCTGTTCACTCTTTGATTTATCCTGTCTATTGCATACACAGGCACATATTTTCCTCTAACTTCTGGTTGAAATTTAACATTTCCTATTGAATTATAGCCAGCTAGGTGTTGTAGTACAGTCCACCAAACCTGCACTCAGGAAGACCTGAATTGAAATCTTGTCTAAGATTATTAGCAGTGTGACTCTTTTCTCATTTCTTAACCACTGCCTTTCTCAGTTTCCTCATCTGTAAATAGGGGGAAACAAAGAACCTATTTCTTAGGATTAGTGTATAGAATGAGGTTTTTAAAGTGCTTTTCAAACCTTAGGAAATGTGCTATATGAATGCTATAAAATCCTTAACATAATTCCTTTTAATTATATTTAAAACATTATTTTGAAAAAGGGTCCATAGTGTTTATTGGAATTCCAAAAGGATCCTTGACACAAAACAGTTATGTCCTACTGTAGAAGATCAATGATGTGGACTGGGAGTTGAAAAGGAGGAGAGAAAGTAATAAAGGGAGGTAGAATGCTTTAAAGAAATTGCAAATCACTCTTCCTAATCCAAATTACCTATGAATGAAAGACACGTCTTTGCAATTCTGGCATTTTGCTGGTGTACTAGAAGTCAGCAGAACCACTGCCTCTGAAAATCTATAGATGATTATGACAGAGAGGGCAAAATGGAGAAGTACATGGTGGGTGTGAGGAAGTTACAACATATTACTAGAGAACTGAAAGACAGAATTCGTGGTTGCCATCAAAGTTTTATAGGACAGAAGGAGAAAACGGGCTTGATTACATGTCTAGAGTAAGAAATTATTGGCTACCAATCATACTTCTTCCCTGATACCCTTTTGATGTTAAAAATGAACAGTCCAGCATTTTGGGTGGACAGACTTTGGTGAAAACAGAAAAAAGTCACTGAATGTTTGCCTATAATTTCCATCCCATGATGAAAGTCCTCAAATGAGATCACCAATCCATTTGATTATTAAATATGATTTTTAAAATTTTATTTTGTAGCTTGATACTTCATTGAAGCTACTAATTGTTTCTTATTCCTTCTAAGGGAAATATTGTAGGATAACATATCATAATCTACCAATAGGTAAATTTTACTTTCTTTCTGCCAGTGTTTCTTTGCTAATTCATTTCCCTCATCTTCTATGAGAAAGAGGACATCCTTATTTTCCATTTATACACAATGTAAAAGTCTTAGTCTTTTCCCATTGCTAATTTAGGTTTTACAAATATACTTTAAATCTTACAATTTATACATCTAAAAATGGAACATGTATATTTCTATGTCTATTGTGAATTTCAAAACTACTCAACCCTGTTCAAACCATTCTTTAGAGGATGTTATTTGGCTATTTCCTGATCAATAACAACAGAGATACTTGGAATGACAGAATCAGGTCTTGGAAACTACAATCTCCACCCTACTCAGGGTAACAGGATTTAGGAAGGGCTGCAGCAAAGCTCAAGATTTAATTATTTGAGAATATGGCCTTCAACAGACATGTGCAAAGGGGACAGACCTTTGGGCAGTCCTGGGTTAAGCTAGAGCCACCATTGGCACAGGTGAGACACAGGAAGTGAGGTAGAGGACAGCTGAGGAGTCTGGGAATTTCCTGTGTGAGAGGAGAGTGTGGTAGTTGGAGCCTGGTGCTTGGAGTGGAGGCCCTCAGACTGTTTCTCCATTTTGGTCACATGAGTGATAGGGACTGATCTCTTTTCTTTGCCTTGGCTATCCAAGGCCTTGGGCCTTTGGCCCAACCTAAGCAGAGGGGGTATTTAAGCCCTATTCCCTTCTCTCCCCTCTCTCTTTCTCTCTCTCTCTCTCTAATACCTTTCTTCCTCCTGTTAGTAATTAAAAACTCCATAAAAGGTTGACTGCTGACTTGAATTTTCATTTAGGAATTACATAGCTGAATTCCTTGGCGACCTTAAATTAATATATATCAGTCTTTTAAAGTGATTTCTATATCACACTACTGAGGTAATAAGCTTTGTGTTTTTTTTTCCTTATCTTTGTGGCTAATTAAAATTCTAATGATCCATCATCTTTGGATCACTGTATAATTCTGAAGAACTTGTAAGATCCAAGGCAAGTGATCTGGGGCATGAATATGAATTTATTCAAAAGGTGTGAATTCAGAGAGTGGTGATCATGTTCTCTCCTTCAACCTGCAGTGAGGAGGAGGCGGGGGTTGAAAAAGTGATTGCTCCTTTTAACTGTCTCCCTACCTTCACTCGTTCCTTATTTCCTCTACCAATCACATGTACATTAACTGAGAGAATATTCTCCCTTGTTTTCTACTACATACATAGATCAGAGTTCAGATAAAGGGTAATTCTATTTTTCTTCCTTTCATCAGCTCCCTGCTTTATTCAGCATGACAGTATCTACTTTACTTGAAATACAAGTGACAGTCATTATTTACTTAATGATCTGCATTGAATGACAATCATCAAATGTTGTTAAATTATACAGCGGTTGGATTCCAAACACAGACATAATGGAAGTTTCATGCTTATCAACGAAGTAAATCTTTGAAAATTAAAGTTTGTTACTGTTTTTATCATCATACTTTTTAGTGTAGCATGATTTCACTTTTCTCCAGAGATATCCTCTCAATACATTTCATTAGTTTGTGGACTTACAAGAGATTTCCCGTAGGAAACAAATGAGTCATTTATTCAATAAACTAGCATTTATTTAAAACGTTCCTATTATGTGCCAGTCTATGTGCATGAAAGCACAAAGGATATGGAGAAAGTTGCCCCATTCCTCAAACCCTCCTAAAAATCCCATCCCTAATATCAAGGAGCACACAGTTTAAAAGGGAAGATATCATGAATAGAACTATGCATAAAGAATATATATACAAGGTAAGTTGGGGATAATCACAAAGTGAAGGCAAGAAGATTGAGGATGACTGGGAAAGTCTTCTTAGAGAAGATGAAACTTCAGCTGAGACTTGAAGAAAGCCAGGGAAGCTAGGAACCACAAGATAAAGGAGAGTGTTTGGAAGATAGGGGGCAATAAAAAAAAGGCTTGAAATTGGAGCATGAGGAACAATAAGGGTGCTGGCACTACTGTATCACCAAAGCTTTACAAACCCTAACAGTAACCTTCCCCTGCAAACCAGAGTAACAACTGACATGGGCAAACCAGGATGCTCTACCTGAGGCAGCTAGATGGTACGTGGTCCGCTATGAGGCAAGTGAGGACAATGGGGATTATAAATATTAAAATTAATATTTGTATATTAATTATATATATACAATACAATAATTGTATATTCATTTTAATCTTTACAGAATCATAGACAGAGGCAAAGTATCCATTCTTTCAACTTCATCAAGGATGCTCTAGGTAAGCTTGTAGATGATTATCATCAATTATACCTAGATTACTAGTTTTTGTTATATTCTTAGTTGGCTTTAATTTTAATAATAATCAAAGCCTAAGTTTCTGAGTAAAAGCCAATCTATATTGATGGAGTTTGCTGATGAATAATTCATTATAGCAATGAAATAAAAAGTTAAGTCCAAAATGCTTGTAATATTCACCTCACAGGACTGTTAAAACAATTAAATGAAAAAATATTTTTTAAAGTTTTACAGAAATATTATCAGTTAATTTATAGCAATGACTCTTTCAGTACCTGGAATAAGTTCTAGTTAGACAGATGTTTGGAAAAGGGGTTGAGATTTTTCTTCTCCAACTCATTTTAGTATGAATGCCAGAATCTGTGTGAATGGGGGATGTTAAAAGGAAAAGGCAGATTATTTTTCTCATGTGGGAAGCACTGTGATTGTTTTCCTTTCACAAACTGGCAACACAGTTAATATCCCATTACCTTTATTTTTGTTTTAATGATCACATTCCAGGCACTTATCATATGACAAGCTCAAATTTACTGGTCACCATTAACCTCAGATATATTTCTGTGTTGCCTTTTTCTACATTTCTTCCATCCATTAAGCAGGAATTGATGAGCGGTGACTTGAATAAAGTGGTCAAGTCATTGTTCCAGAAAATTCCATGCTGAATGCCTATGTTTTGGAAATAAGCACTTAGTCATGAATGGGGAGTATGGTACAAAGGATGTATTCAGCAGAATATCATCCTAAAGTGGACTGAAATTAAATGTAGAGCATGTGTCCAAGCAAATAATGTCCACCCAGTGCCATCCTGCAATTTGTTAGGAAAGTTAGCAAATATTTCAGTCTCAATATTTACCAAAAAAAGTCAAAACAAACTGGAAAAGGGGAAAAAATCTTGTTAGGAAGTCATAAATGGTTAGACTCCTCTATTCACTGACAGCTTGGATTGATAATTCTCCCATCCAATCTCATCCTTGAAATTCACATATATTTATTTATATGGATAAAATTCACTTGCCCTAGACACCATCTGTCAGATGAACGAGGATGAAATCTCATGAAGATGCTCTTGAGAGATTAAAGAAATAACATTTTTTCCCAAGGGATATTTTTGACAACTTCAAAGCACTATCAAGTGCAATGAAAGAAATGGTTACTATTGTGGGAGATTACAAGCAGCATTTGTTTTAGTAGAGAATATCTACTGCAGCCCGCCCTCTGTATTTGTGGAATGGACGTTGGATTTTATTTTTCTGGGTTGGTGTCTCTTCAGTGAGAAAAGAAAATAAATGACATCTGGTTATCCACATTATGTGTATCTGTTTATTATTTATCTGGTATTAGAAATCTACTATGTGCTAAGTAGGGTTCTAGATATAGCTCAGAAAGAAGAAAATGAAATAATTCCTGCAAATGAGGAATTTTATTCTGCCAGAGCAAGCAACATGTAATAAATGTGTATATGTTGGTCAAGCAGTCAAAAGGATTTAATAAGTATTTGCCATGTGTCAAGCACTATGCTAAGGCAATGAGGATACAAGGGAAGTCATGGGGAGAAAAAAGTCCTTGTCCTCATGAAATTCTTATATAACATACTATAACTAGGTACATGAATACATATAAATTCACAGATATATAATCTATTTATTTAGCTTTCCATATATTTATGTATATATGAAGGAGAAAAAAGAAAGAGATAAAGAAGTATTGACACTCCCTTGTTCCTACACTACCTACAGATTACCTACTTATAGTTTAGAGGATAAAATTCTTGTCATCAAAGTTCATGGCAATGCCAAATGACTCCATGTCATAAAATATGGTTTTATCAATAGAAATGATATCAAAGAAGAGACATTATTTATATTTAGCCCCTGTACCCTAAGGACCATGGGAACTTTCCATCTGACTTTCAGCTGAAACATTACATATATTTCTTCCCCATTAGAATGTGAGCTCTTGAGAGTAGATTGTCTTATTTTTCTATTTGTCTCCTCAGAATTAAGACTGTGTTATAAAAATAGTGAGACATTAATTTATTTTTTCACCAAATGTGGGGAGAAAGAGAGAGAGATTGAGAGTTTATGTTTATATGTTTATATATATATGTATATATATATATATATATATATATATATATATATATATATATAGAGAGAGAGAGAGAGAGAGAGAGAGAAATAGAAAGAGAGGGAAAGAAAGACAAAGAGAGATTGAGAGAGATTGAGGAGTTTATATATATATATACAGAGAGAGAGAGAGAGAGAGAGAGAGAGAGAGAAAGAGAGAGAGAGAGAGAGAGAGAGAGAGAATGGAAGGCAGATGACTTAAAGGGAATCACAAATAGTTAAGAGAGGCCAAGAAAGGTATTCTACAGAAAATGTCATTTGAGCTGAGTCTTGAATGAAGTAAGAAGGGAAATCAAGGGGAGGAAAGAAAATATTCCAGACGTGGTACACTAATTATAACTGCTCAGATTTGGGATAAGGAGGATTTGATGTGTAAGCAGGCCAATGTAGCTGGATGACTGAGTGTGTAAAAGAGGGAAACTATAAAAAAAACCTGGGACTATAGGAAGTAGTCAGGTTCTGAATGACTTTGAATAACAATTTCTATGTAATCTTGGAGTTGTTGCTTGTCATTAGTTTTAGAAGAGGGCCAATAACATCACAGGGTGATGTCTTGACTTGGGTGTGAATTCTATGTATTTAAGTGAGGATGAGTTGCACAAAGTCATCAATCAGTCTTACTCTCCTTTCCAGAATTATCCCATTCCCAGGGCAGCCCAAAATGACTTGTGATGACCTAGGATGCAGTGGATTATCTGGGCATATTTTACATCTGCCCAATTCTAAGCACTCAATAGTGGTTGGTTCATCCAACTGGTTTTCATCTGCCCATTCCACTAGGGGAAGTCTTCACATGCTTGGGGTAGACATTCCTCTATTCACCAATGGGTATGAGACCTAATGGTTATCCTTAACCTGGTTTAGCCTCTCTGCACACACTCTTTTACTGAGATGTTGGACACTGTGCATGCTATACCTTCTTCAAGGAATAAATGGGGGTTGGGTGAAAGGAAGACTCCAAAGATGGATGAATA
Source organism: Monodelphis domestica (assembly GCF_027887165.1). Taxonomy (NCBI): domain Eukaryota; kingdom Metazoa; phylum Chordata; class Mammalia; order Didelphimorphia; family Didelphidae; genus Monodelphis; species Monodelphis domestica. Next base: position 35,997,477 of record NC_077232.1, read on the forward strand.
GTCCTAAAAAGCCTTCCTACCAGAGTTGTTAGTCTTCCCTGAAAACCACATACATCCCACTGTAGTTAAATGAATAGAGAATGGGTAATAACATAGATACACCTATACATTAGGAAAATAATTTTGACAGCTAAGTAGAATATAGGATGGAGTGTGGAGAAGTTTGAGTTCTGGAGATCAGTTAGAAGAGTAGTGCAGTGGTCCAAATGAGAGGTGATGAGGAATAAGGCTTTTCATTTTTAGGTAAAAAAAAAATTACACTTAAGAGGAATATTTTTGAAGGTAGAAGCAAAAAGATTTGATAACTATTTGATTATGTAGGATTATTGTGAGTGAGAAATGGAAGTTGACATCAAGTTTGGTAGCATGGGTCACTGAAAGAATAATAATGTTCTATCAAATAAAAGAAAAATAAGAAACAGGGATGAATTTTTTTTTGAACAATGAATTGGGTTTTGTGCATGTTGTGCTTTAAATACCTTTGGCATATGCAGGTTGGGTTATTCAAATGTCAGTTTATGATATGGGTTCTGGAGTTCAGGAAATAGAATAAGGTAGTATATATACCTCTGGGTACCATCTGCATGAAGATGATAATTGATCAGAGCTGAATATATTCCCAAGTGAGACAGTGTACAGGGAGAAGCTGGAAGCTGGAATAGGATATACTCTTGGGAGAGAGAAACTCACAACTAGAGTCATGACTGGAATAAAGTTAATGGAAATAAATTCAGAATTAGAACTTTCAGAGTAGGTTTCCATCTTCATCAGCAGAAGGAATTTTCTTACGGAGATTTCTCAATATTAATGAAATTGAAAGTTTAATTAAAAACAAAAATAGATATAATATTAGTTGTAATTTACTTCTGCCAAATTATTTATCTGACTTGATCTATCAGTGTCAGAGCATCTCAGGGATAACAGGGACTTGAGAGACCATGACATTCAATCTTTATTAGAACAAGTATTTCCTGCTACAGCATTCCTGAAAATTAGTCATTAAATTTAGCTTGATGACATCCCATGAAGGAAAGCCCATGATTTCCCCAGCATTGTTTTCTTTAGGTTATAGAATAAGGTATCATCTGTGATTAAAATTCTAGGCCTACCTTAGGCTATTACACTATCCAAACCAAACCAAAATCCCTGACCTTTTAATGAAACTTTTCTTAGGGAGAGAAAAGTCCTCAGGGATTATGACTGAGAGTGGATAAACATTTAACCAGTGGCCTTAGGGTATTATTCATATGCCTTTTTATTTTAGTTACTATTTATTCTTATTTTTTATATATAACCCAATGTGTACATAACAATGATATATGATTTGTTCCAATGATGCAAGGCATTGAAATAAATATGATTATTTAAGAGTAATAAAATCTCACATTAATTATGTCCAAAAATCTACTTCTCATTCTATTTTTTCTCCCTCCTGCACTTTCCCTTCCCCATGACAGCAGGTAATATAATATAGGTTGTACACACACACACACACACATATATATATATGTAGTTATAAAATCATATAATACATATTTCCCTATTCATCATGTTGTGAAACAAAACTTACACTAGAGAAAAATTCATGGAAGAAATAAAATGAACAATTGTATATTTTAATCTGCATTTGAACTGCCTCAGAACTAAAGGGATGTCCATCCATTGGAGAATGGCTGAACACGTTGTGGTATATGCTTATTATGGAATATTATGGTGCCATAAAATATGACAAACAAGATGATAATAAAAAATCTGGAAAAACTTAAATGGTGATGCAAAATAAAGTGTAGAGAATGAAGAGAATGTTGTACATGGTAACAACAATACTATATGATGATCAATTGTGAATGACTTTACCATTATCAACAAGGCAAGGATCCAAAACAACTCCAAGGGACTCATGATGAAAAAGGATATCCATCTGCTTTTAAAGGGAGGGAATAAATTATGGTCATCCACTCACCTTAGCAACTCTCTCTAGTAGCTTCAGTATGTAGCTTTGTTAAGGGTTGGGATGTTTTCTTTCTGCTTTGGCAGTTGAGAAAAGGGTGAGATGATTATCTCCTACTTCTTATAAATACTGACTGTGTAATCCTGGTCAGATAACTTGGCATCTCTTGCTCTAGGCAACATTCTAAAGCTATAAATTGCAGAGCAGATGTCAACCTAGGTTAAGTCACTTGAGAGTTTGCTCTAAAATGAAATCAAAGTTCCAGTTCCCATTCCTAAGGACATCCTTGATGAGATCATGAAAAAATTAATGACACAAACTTTTTTTCCCACCTTTGGATTGAAATTCTTTCAAGTAGAGAATAGATTGACAATTTCCTGACTCTAATCCAGCAAATACATTCCTCTCTGATAAATAGTATCAAATTAAAGAAAAAAGAACTCTGATTATAAAACATTGAAACCTTTTTTCCCCCTATCACTTGGCTTTCTAAATATCTCTATCTTTCTCTTTAATGTTTAGAGAATATAATTACAAAGAAAATAATAAATAAAAACATAGAAGAATAAGAGGTCAGCAAAAATTATGTCAGAAAAATTAATAGTATGTACAATGTTCTACCCGCTGATCCTTCACTTTGGAAGAGAAGAGAAAGAGGAACATTTTCTCTAAATTTTCTTTGTTGCCAAGTTTGGTCATTATAACTATATTAAACTTCTTCAATTTGTTAGTCTTCTTTCCATTGACTTTGTTGTAGACATTGGGCATACTCCCTTTATAACCCCCTCCCCTTTTCCTTGGTTCTACTGACTTCATTATGCATCATGGCATAAACATCTTTTCTTGATTTTTTTAAGTTAACCATATCATGTCTACTAGGAAATGATGCTATTTCACTTTATTCAAGTGCCACGTTTTATTTTGGTATTCTCCATTTGATGGGAATCTATTTGAAAACTCAGGTGTTCTAGAAAACTTTTTGATCGATGTTTTAGATTACATTTTTGTTTGTTTTTTAAGGAATAGGAGATCTAATAATTAATTGGCTCAAGTTCTCTTCTCTTTCCAGGGAGTAACTTATCATCCTCACTTAACTAGTTGATTGTAAAAAATGAAGGGGAAAGATGCTGTCGCTAATATTGCATTTAACTAATTTCGAAAGCCTGGAGAATTTCTATTTGTTGTTTCATAGAACTCGGTGTTCTCTCTTTCTTTATTGAGTTATCCAGTATCTCTGATCATGCAGACACTGCTATAATTGATACACTAGAAATGCCTATGTGGAACACTCACAGTGATTTCCATCTAACTTAGTAATATCATATGAGGTGAGTAAAATTTATTTTATCTAATTTTTGCTGTAATTTGGCACTGTTGTTCTCTGAGTGTGCATAACAATAAGAAGGTTAAAGATTTTGGGACCCCTTCCTTGAGAGAATGTAGCCATTTAGCAATTGTAACTGCATTAGTAATGGGTGACTTGTGCTTTCAAATTTGTAATATCAAAATTTCTATGCATCAGTGGATCTTTTTCTTTCTGCTCAATTAAAAATGCTTGGCAAAAATCCAGTTGGGAACTTGACTGATGACTTGCTTTCAGCACTTTGAAGTTGGGAGCCCCTCTCCCTCTAGGACATATGTAAGTGTGTTTTTGTAGAAATCCTGTAATGAGATCTTTTTTTTTTTATAAATTGTTAGAGTAAAAAATATATATATCATAGCCTTCTGGTGCTAAATGAAAACATCAGGCAGGCTGCCAATTGCATATCAGTCACACAACTTCAAGATATTCACCCACACAGTCAATTTATAATCCATTTCTTTTGCAATCACGTTGTTGAAATTTTAGAGCTGAATATATGATGGATTCTTCATGTAGAGAGAGAAATGTTCTTGGGCTTTTCCACCTAGAATGGTGAAGGGTCTTTTCATCTTCCCATCTGAGGAGCAATTTAAAGAGTTAAGAATGATTTATGTGCAGGAGAGAAAACTTGGGGAGAGTTGGGGTGGCACGTGAGAGCTCTTTGCAAGTGTTTGAAGGACCCACATATGGATGAGGGATTAGGCTTGTTCTGCTTGGCCCCAGAGGATAAGAAAGGAACAATGAATGGGTATCACAAAGTAGATTTAGGCTTGTTATAATTTGAACAAATCAAAACAAAATGAAACAAACTTCCTATGCCTGTACGTTACGCTCTCTCTTCATTGCTACTTCTTAGAATCCCTAGTCTTCTTTTAAAAAATCAGATCAGATATCACCTCAGACAGAAAATCATTCATGACTCCCTCCTAGATGCTACTGCTTTTCCCCTCAAAATTAGCTTGTATTTATTTTGTACATAGATTGAATATTCAATATATGCTTATGGTCAATTTATATTTGTTTATATTCAATATTCAATATATGTAAGTTTCAATTCAAATGTGTGTTCACATACATATACAACATGTATACATACATGGACACATATGTGCAGACAGTATATAAACTCCTTAAGAGCAAGGACATCTCATATTTATTTTTGTATCCCCAGCATATGGCACAGAGCCTTGCACATAGCTGGTGCTTAATAAATGTTTGCTGATTGATTAGAACAGGTTCTCTTGACTTGTAATGGATTCTCTCAGTTTGAAGGTCTTCAGATAAAAGTTTGGTATGCGTAGGTTTAATACAAAAGTAATTCTTCAGGCAAGACTCAAACTAGAATTTGAAGTTGCTTCAAATGAATTGTATTCAGTTGAATGACCAGGAAGGTATTCAGCTGCTAGGATACAACAAAGTGTTAGGTATAGGGACATAAAGACAAAAATGGAACATTCCCACAATTGGTTTTTCATCACCAATCCATCTGGGTCCTTCTCTATCCACATATTTCCTTTTGGAGATACATTTCTTTTTTACAACCCCTCAAATACTTTTAATGCTACGTTTCTGGGATTCTATGAAATCATGGGATGCTGATAGTTTTTCAGACTTGTTCTTTGTTGGGCAGATCATCTCACATATATCATCATTTCTTAACTGTAAAATGGAACTAATATTTACTTAATTAAATGGGGGTACAGTGTAGATTTCTCATGAAAAGGTCTCAGAAAAAGAAAAGTGTAATATAAAAGTGCTAACCCTCTAAACAAAATAAAAAATGAGAACAAAGTGATTGTGGGGTTCCCCAAAATGCTACAAAAGAATATGTAGCTTTATCTATATTAGAGAATGAGTATTGGGTTCTCCAAAGAAACTGAGGTCCAAACAGTAGCAAGACATTTCATATAGGTTTTATATGTGCAGTTATGCAAAACATATTTCCATATTAGTCATATTGTGAAAGAAAACAGACAAAAAACAAGAAAAATATTTTAAAATAGTATGCTTCAATATGCATTCAGACACTATCAGTTCTTTCTCTGGAGGTAGAGAGCAGATTCATTGACCTTCCTCAACCCAAAGTAAATAAGAAAGAGCAAAAAAAAAATGACTTCTAAAAATAGAAAGAAACCTAGTGCCTTTAGAGCTTCCCAGATGATGTGGAGTTCTATACCTATTAGGAATTTAGAACTGAGGTTGATTGGAAGTTAAGACCTTACTCTGAGGTAAAAAACCAAAGTTATTTGGATTGGTACTCACAAACCACTCTCTGCCTCAGTGGTTGGGATACTTCTCTCTCTCTCTCTCTCTCTCTCTCTCTCTCTCTCTCTGTCTCTGTCTCTGTCTCTCTCTCTCTCTGTCTCTCTCTGTCTCTGTCTCTGTCTCTCTGTCTCTCTCTCTCTTGTCTCTCTGTCTCTCTGTCTCTCTGTCTCTCTCTCTCTCTCTCTCTCTCTCTCTCTCTCTCTCTCTCTCTGTTCTACTAGACTACCCCTCCCTCTACCCCAATTCAGAGTAGTACAGTCACTGAGTTTTATTCTTGAGGAATAAAGAAAACAAGACTTACCTTTTTCTATGAAAAACTGAGTTCCTCTTCAAATTTCAGAGCATGTGAGACTCTTCACACAGTGGTAAAGGACCTGAGATTAACTAGAATGGACCCTTTTACCTATCCCTTAGTGGGAAACCAACCATCCCAAGTGAAAATTCTTCTATGATTCCTTCAGTTTTCAAGAAAACCATCCAAATGCCATCTAGACAAAATCTTCTGTGTCCCTTTGTACACAGGACACACCAAAATGTCTCTGTGAATTTCAGTATAATAGACCATCTCATGGGTCTTTATGCCAAGGACATCTCAAAATTTCTACCTGGAACTGCTAGGAAAATCCAAATGGGATTAAAAACTCAATTTATAAGACAAATAAATTGAGCTAGCAAAAACAGCAAAAAAAGGTTAGATAGACTCAAAAGTAGGGTTTGTTTTTGGGAAAAAAAGAAACTATGCATTAAGGTTGATTTTTTTATATTTTTACGAATACAGGCAAACTTTATCCTATGACTTTGTAAGCCATATGAATGAAGATAAGCAGTCTAGGTCTGCTTAAATGTGCATATTAAATCTATATAAACATAGATCTATATTGCTCAACTAAGTGCTAGAATTCTAATGGCGCAGATTCCACATTTCTCATGTTAAATCCAGTATCAATAAAAATAGATTAATAAATCAAGGACTGGTATTCAAACATTCAGTGAATCAACAAATGCCAGCACTTATAAAATCATTTCCAAAGAAATTAATTATTGAAGGAACACATACCAGAAATCGGATTGTACAATTTCAGTCTTAAAAAACATTTTTCATCCCTCAGTCTCTAGGATCTTGTAAACTAGAGTAGCCAAAAATGAAAGTTCAGCATATAGAATATCTCCAGGGGCTCCTCAAGTGATAAGGGCCCAACTTTATCCCAGATAAGTCCTCATACTTGATACATGGAAGTTCCCCAATATCCACCAGAGGAAAAGGGTGCATCATTTGAGTAAGCTGATAGAATCTGGCACATGTATCAGAACTGTGTTATGCTTTTCTATTTTTGTTTCCTTAAAAATCAGTGTTCATTGAATGCCCAAACTATGCCTTTCTTGGCATAATGGTAAAAGTTTTGATCTCCACCCATGAGAATCTTGATTGGGGATTCTGTTCCTGGTTCTTTTAGTCACTATATTCTCCATTTGATTATGCATTCATTTTATAGATATTCTTTATTTATTGGTGCACATTTTTTAACTGCCACCCCTTTCTATCACCAAAGTAAAATGTATAATTATTGAGAGCAATATATAAATAGAAAGATAGACAGACAGAGAGACAGACAGATACTTTTATATCCCTAGCACCTAACACAGTACTTAGCACATAGTAGGTTCTTAGTAAGTTATTGTTGAATGAATGAGTGAATAAATGAATGAATGGATGGATGGATGGATGCAATGAATGAAGTGCTGGATATTGCATCAAGGAGACTGAAGTTTAAATCCTCAATTGGGCATTTATCCACTGTATAATCTTGGGCAAATTCCTTACTCTATTTGTCTGTTTTCTCCTTTAAAAGATGAGGATGATAATAGCACCTGCCTTCCAGAGCTGTTGTGAGATAAAATAGTAATTTTAAGCACTTTATAAAACCTAATTATATATAAATATTATTTTTATCATCATAATGAATAAGCTATCACTTATAGTATAGTATGGTAGATAGAATACTAAACACAGAACCTAAAAATATTGATTTGTGTCATTTTCTGAGACTTAGCAGTTATATTAACTTGAATAAGTCTGTGCTTCAGTTTCTTTGTCCCTAAGACTATAGGGATGAATTGAATATTATCTAAGATTCCATCTACTTCCAAACCCAATTAATCATTTAATCAACAAATCTTATTAAGTACCTCCTATGTGTGAGGAATGACACTAACTGATGGGGAAAACAAAGATAAATATGAACCAGTGCCCTCAAGAATCTCACTCTCTATTTGAGGAGGCAACATTTAGATTGATCCTGTTGATTTCTCTTGAGTCTTGCAGTCTTTCTCTCTAAACTGTGCACAATGATGTTTCATAGGGCAGTTATAGGAACCAGTTTGTGAAACCTGAACTAATATGCAAAGGAAAGTTAAGATTTAATTATGTGGCCCAAAAGTCAATAAGGACAGGATGGGGAAATATGGGCTGGAAGAACTTGGTAGAAAAACCGATTTAGAAGTGGCAGAATTATACCATTAAAAACCTATGGAACCTTCCTGGGTCATGGGATTTAAACTCTTCATGTCTTATTTTTCTCAGGCCTAAAATCTGGCATAATAGATGTGCTTACTTTTCACCATAGTTCTAGGCGTCAAAATAGATCATGGAAACAAAAGTTCTTGGTAAGATAAGTATTATTTGTGGAAGTACAGTCTATCACTGAGTCCTACCTGGAGGAAAATTTTCATTCCTGGTCATATTTCTCAACTGTGTACACATGGATCCAGATAAGGATAAGGGAACAGAACATTCAAGAGTACAGAATGGAACAGTAACAATATGCCTCCAGGAAAGGATGAGGTTTAATTAATATAATGGGCTGTGATGGAGGTATCAGTGAATGAAAGCCAGAGGTTTTTTTAGGTTTTAAAAAGCTTCTTAGATATGTATTTGGACTGTCTCTCCACTTACATTGTCCCCCTTTTGATGACAAAAGAGGGAATAGTCTGGGACCAACATTATGGTGTAATTGGCAAAATGGAAATTGATTGATTTCTCATCTTCTGGGAGGTGACTATTTGGGGGGAATGAGAATAAGACTTAAAACATGCTGAGTCACTAAACTGGTCATTATAAAATTCTTAAGACAACATTTAATTCAGGACATAATGTCAGTTGGGTTGGGATAAGTGTTTCATTAGGGAGGGGAAAAAGAATAATGGTTTATCTTTTAAAAAACAAAAGTTATGGATGGAATAGAAAATCTTGTCATTGGGAACAGGATACTGTATGCCTGGGAGTAGTTTGACTCTCAGAAAGCTTATATGCTTAATATATCAGCTTTTATAATTTAATTTACAAAAGGACAATATTTATTTCACTCTCCTTATTTGGTAGGTTGTGAGGGTGGGCCACTAGAATTTTTCTTTGAGATCCAAAAGAGAATAAAATTATTAATAGAAAAGTAGATGATAAATTAGTATATTAGGGCTATTAAAGAAAACAGTAAACTACCCTGAAAAAGAAAATGCAGCTTTTAAACAAGCAGATGAAGTATATATGCCAATACAATGCTATACCAAGAAAAAGAGTTAAATAAGAATGGAAATGCTATAGTTAGGATATAATACTTCAATAGGGTATATCTGAATTTTAAAACCAAGCCCAAGTCAATAAAGAAGAATGCTGCCATCTCAAAGAGGAATAGAAGAAACTATCTGGCTTTGGTCAGGAATTGTTATCAAAGGACCTGAGCCTTGTCAGTATTTATGAACCAGAGTTCCTGCTGGCACTCACGATTCTTAGATATGAAGCACAATCTAAGGAGACTGACACCTAGAAGATAAGTAGATTGCTTCCTGTTTGTTTCCTATTTACTTCTTTTGTATGTATTATGTCTGGAGAATAAAGAAGGCTCCTGGAGAGCAGGGGATTTTTAATAATTGTTATTTTTTTTGTTTGTTTATTTTGTTTTTTGTTTTCTCCTAGAAGAAGCAGTCTCCTTAAGTCCTACTTTATTTGTGACTTTGTATTAACACTTCTTTATAAAATGTCTAGCACCTAGTAGTTGCTTAATAAATACTTGTTGATTGATTGGTTATGGGAGGTTGAATTATAATGTTCTTCAAGGCATGCAAGTATTGCTTCACTAAGTTTCTCCTTCTTCCTCTTGAGAGACTAGAATATTAAGTTGGATGACAGCTGCAGGGTTGTTATACTTTGTCCATTGATCAAAACACATCCTTCGGCTTTTTAATCTTATGAACTCGACCTCTTCCTAGTTCAGTTGTTAATCCCAGCCAAAACGGTGGCTCCATGATCTCAATAATGTGGGTTAGAGAGATCATAAGCCATCTGCATCTCCCAATACTGTGAGGTGTTTCTCTGTGTCCTCCACAGAGGTTCTAATCCACTTGCTGGAAACCTTCCAAAATTCCACGAGTATCCATGGAGGACCTGGGCTGCCCATAGGCTACCTCTCACATTTACTAGGTGACAAAAATATCCTTTTCTAATCATTTCCTGGATGACATACTTTATGTCACCTCTTGCATACAAATTATGATCAATATGTTGCAGCCTATTTATTTCCACCATATGTCAGCTCTCTATTGGCCTTTGGGTCACTTGCAATTTTCATTTTCAGAGACTGTAGTGTTCTATGAAATGCAGCCATATGGCATCATGAAGTTACTATTGCTATTATGAATGTGTGTGTGTGTGTGTGAGTGTGAGAGAGAGAGAGACAGAGAAATAGAGACAGAGACAGAGAGAGACAGAGAGAGACCAAAAGAGACAGATAGAAAAAACCAAAGAGATAGACTGACAGAATAGATGAGGATCTGGGAAAGGACCGCACAATTCTTGAAATGTGATCATATTATGGGGCAGCTAAGTAGCTCAATGGATTGAGGGCCAAGGCTAGAGATGGGAGATACTGGGTTCAAATATGACCTCAGACTCTTTCTCCTTGTGTGAGCCTGAGCAAGTGCTTAACCACTATTGCCCAGTCTTTTCTGCTTTCATGTCTTGAAACCAAGATACATTATTGATTTTAAGACAGAAAGTAAATTAAAAAAAAGGAAATATAATCTTATTTGCCTTTTCCACCTATTTCTTTATCTATTATGTCAAAGATGTGCAAGCTCAATGGGTTTCCCATCCAACTCTATATGAAGATATACCCAAAAGAATTTCATTTGCTAGTTTCCTACCATGTGGAGTTTTAGAATAATCTTTTTGAATGGTCATGGGTCTCATTGAAAAGTTTCTGAAGTATTTTAAAATTTGATGCATCTAAAACAATGTCATCAGAAAACAAGAGAATTTGGAGGATCTCAACTATTATAAAAAGGCTCCCTTCTACCTGGACCTAAAGTAAAGTATCCTTAGTTACTGCAGCTACCTTTAGCATGTATATATCTTCCTATATTATACTTAGTATGATATTAATAATTATAGGGTTGTATCCACTCACCTCACCCTCCCTACCCTTGTGCTTCTATCACCAAGGGGTTTGAAAATTTTGTTTATTTGTAAAATTGAGTTTTTTCAATTCAATTTTTAATGAAGGGATTGTAAAAATGAATAAACAAATAAATGATTTCAGGAAATACCATTTGGAGTAGGAATTTTGAGGTTTCATTTTGTTCTACGGAATTAAATGTTTAAGAAAACACACAAACTTTATTTTGGGGTTAAAGCATCACATAATGTAGATTATTATTGTTTGGAAAATTTTCCAAAATGAGGTTTTAAAGAAAGGTTATATCATATTTTGATGTAGGAAAAGGATATAGCCTGGGCAGCAATATGGAGTCAGGAATGAGTATAACACATGGCAGGTTATGTAAAAAGAAAGATCTGACTTCAAATGTGATAGATAGTTTGGGGAAGAATTAAATTTCAGGCATTTGTTAGTTAAGATCATTCTAACAGTATGGACTATAGACACTGAAATAGGATGTGAATGTTCACACCAGAATGGTTGGCACTTACTTCTAAATTATGCTCAGTTCACATGTATACTTTGCTATTCACTCACAATCTTATCTCACTCTTTTTCCATCACTATCCCCAAACCTTCATCCCTCATTCCTGTGGTATCTCCAGAGCTAATGCATCATTTTCTAATATTTGTGATTGGAAAACAAAGATAGAAGCTGAGTCTCTCTGGCTCTAGAGGGGGTCACTAGACTGATTCATTTAGTCTAAAATATCTTGCTAGCTAAGAACCCATGGGGCTTGACTTTCAATAAAAATTTAGTGAGAATTATCTCTGAAAGAGAGGGAAAGAAAAAAAATCATGTGAGAAGCAATGATGAGGCCGTTATTCTCTGAACGGTAGAAAGCACCCAAGAGACAAAGGTGTCATTATTGATAAGGCGATAGCAGGATAATGGGAGAAAGGAAGAAAGAGGAGGAGGAGGAGGAGGAGGAGGAGGAGGAGGAGGAGGAGGAGGAGAGAGACAGAGAGAGACAGAGAGACAGAGACAGAGACAGACAGACAGACAGACAGACAGACAGACAGAGACAGAGAGACAGAGAGAGAGAGACAAAGAGAAAGACAGACAGACAGAGAGACAGAGACAGAGACACACACATACAGAGAGGGGGAGAGACAGAGAGACAGAGAGAGAATCCATTCCTTTGGAGAAGTAGGGAATATGCTTGGAGTAAAAGAAGTAATTTAAACAATTTAGTGAAGGATTAATATAGCAAAGATTCAGTTTGACCTGCCACGTTTAAACAAAGTGAAAGATACATTTCCCTGACCATGTAGAAAGACTCATTGTGAAAACACTGAAAAGGAAGCAAGCTTATGAATTTTGTTCTATTTCCAGACTTGAATTTGTTATTTTTCTTCTCCTATAAGGGCATCTCATGCAATGATTTGATGTGTTCCTTTTAACAATCAGCTTCATTAGGAAGGGGACATTACTTAATCTCTCCTTGACTTAGTTTCCTCATTTAAAAATGAAGTTGTTGGAGGAAATGCCCCCTAAGGCCCCTTTCAGTTCCAAATCTTATTTTCTGATATGTAACCCTGTATGCACAGTTTAATCTCATTAAACCTTAATTTTCTTATTCACAAAAGGAGACTATCATTCTCTATGACCTCTAAGGATCCTTACATATTTAAATCTATATTCAATGACTAATTATAGAGTCAGAAGAGATGGGTTCAAATGCCACCTTTGATGCTTCTGAACTGCTTTACTATGGGCAAGTCACTAAATTTCCTCTAGGCAGTTAACTTGTCCTCTACAGAATGAAAGGCTTGGACCACAGGACTAGCAGAGGTCCTTTTAGCTCTCATTCCATGATCACATTGAGCACTGACTCTGAAGGAAAAAGACAGAGGTTCGAATCTTTCCTTTGATAGTGACTACATATATCATCTTGGGCAAATCTCTTAATTTTATACACAAATAAGACCATTGGACTGCATGGCCTCTCAGGTCCCTTCTAGGTCTTGATCATATCAAACTGTGTGTGTGTGAGAAAGAGAGAGAGAGAGAGAGAGAGAGAGAGAGAGAGAGAGAGAGAGAGAGAGAGAGAGAGAGAGAGAGAGAGAGAGAGAGAGACAGAGAGACAGAGAGAGAGAGACAGAGACAGAGAGAAAGAGACAGAGAGAAAGAGATAGAGACAGAGATAGAGACAGAGACAGAGGCAGAGGCAGAGGCAGAGGCAGAGAGACAGACAGAGACAGAGGGTGACAGAGAGATAAAGATAGAGACAGAGCTAGGTAGAGACAGAGAGACAGAGGGAGACAGAGTAACAGAAAAAAGAGACGAAAAGAGATAAAGAGACAAAGAGAGGGAAGGGAAGGAGAAAACTCTGTTATTAACCTGCGTTGGAGAGCATAGAAAATGTACTTCCCTAAACCTGACAACCAAGTCCCTTTAACTGAATCTTAGTCCATTTAGCATTTCTTAAAAAAAAAAATTAAAAACAATTATGAGTTGGCTGATTCTCTGGTCTTTACTGTTTCAGCCAAGATGGGAAACGTGTACCATATTGTTGGTACTTTCACCATATGTTGGAGTCATCAGCTAATGATCTTTCTATTCTGCAGAGCTTCTGTACTAAAGGTGTACATACATTTTTATATTTAAAGTGGTATGAATTGGGAGACTAATTAGCAATGCCATTTTTTGTTAGGGAATTAACATAACTATTATTTTATTAACTGACTCGAATATCAATGAGCTTTCACAATGTCAAGCATCTCTCTTAAGAACTATTCTGACATCCCCAGTTGGTCTTTGACAGACAGGCACATTTTATCCATTGAGTTTTACATGGCTGAAAATTAAAATTTTACTATTTGATTGTTAGAGGGGGTGAAAGGCACCAGCCTCTGCTTCTTCTTCTCCTTTTTTGTATTTGACTTTATCACACTGCCTATAATAAAGGCACTTAGTGTGCAATGAAAAAGGAAGGGCTGTGTTTATAAGCACAGCCCTTGCAAAGCACACACTTAGTGCAGCTGAAACTTGGTCCAGCTGTTATGGGGGAAAAAAAAACGATTTGTAATGATACTAGAAAGGTCACTGTACATGCTCTTTGTCCTAGGGACACCACCAGTGGGGCAATACCTTGAAGAAGTCAAGCACAAAAAGATAGCTGGCATCTAAAACAAACCCAATAATGACAAATCTTTGAAATAGTACAGAACTATGAAGGAAGTATGCTGTGTGTTTTCCAGTTGACTAGGGCACAGTAAAAATAATTATGGTACATGTGTATGATAAAATATTATTGTACCATAAAGCAATAATGAATATGAATTCAGACAACCTGAGGAAGTCTTATGTGGACTGATTCAGAAGGAAGCAAGTAGAAAACAGAGAACTATTAAACAAGTCATGACAATGTAAAGGAAAATAATGGCAAGCTTGAAAAACGTGATTAGTGCAATGATCCATCATAATTTCAGAAGACTGACAGGAAGCATTCTCTCAACTTCTCCTTAGAAATGAGGACACATAAAATTGCTGAAGGAGGCATGTATTATCAGACTCGGCTAACATGAAGATCACATATGATTTTGCTTAATCCTTCCTCTTTGTAAAACAAAAAAAGGTGTCTGCTGGCTTGAGGATAGAATAGTCATTGGGATCATGTTAACAAGCATTTATTAAAAGTCTACTATGTAAAAGGCATTATAAAATGTAAATAATATTTCTATGTATGTAAGCATATATATGTTGGCTGTGTAAGCAAAAAGATATCTATGGATAGATAGATATCTAGATGGAAAGATGGATAGAAAGATATATAGATAGAAAGATAGAAAGATAGATAGATAGATAGATGAATAGATAGATAGATAGATAGATAGATAGATAGATAGATAGATAGATAGATACACAGGTAGAAAGAGAGGCAGTCAGATAGATAGATAGATAGATAGATAGATAGATAGATAGATAGATAGATGGATGGATAGATAGATAGATAGATAGATAGATAGATAGATAGATAGATAGATGGATGGATAGATACACAGGTAGAAAGAGAGGCAGTCAGATAGATAAATAGATAGATAGATAGATAGATAGATAGATAGATAGATAGATAGATGAATAGATAGATAGATAGATAGATAGATAGACAGACAGATGGATAGATAGATGGATGGATAGATACACAGGTAGAAAGAGAGGCAGTCAGATAGATAGATAGATTAGATAGATAGATAGATACATAGATATATAGATAGATGGTTGGATGGATGGATAGAAAGATGGATAGATAGATAAATAGACAGACAGATAGATGGATAGATAGATGAATGGATAGAGAGATGTATGTATGGATGGATGAATGGATAGATAGATAAATAGATAGATGGATAGATAGACAGACAGACAGAGAGATTGATGGATGAATGGATAGAGAGATGGATAGATAGATAGATAGATAGATAGATAGATAGATAGATGGATGGATAGATAGATAGATAGATAGATAGATAGGTAGATAGATGATGAATGGATAGATAGATAGATGGATAGGTGGATGGGTGGATGGATAGATATAATAGTAAAGGGGCAGCTAAGTGGTTCAGTGGATAGAGAGCCAGGAACAGAGAAGGGAGGTCTTAGCTTCAAATCTGGGCTCATACATTTTCTATCTCTGTGACCCTGAGGAAACTATTTAACTTCAATTGCCAAGTCCTCATCACTCTTCTGCCTTGGGACCAATACTTACTATCCATTCTAAGACAGAAGAAAAGGGTTTTTTTTAGTTAAAATAAAAATAAATAAAAGCAATTACACTCAATACTGATCATTTGGAAATATGTTTGACCCTCTACCTCAGCGTTTCCCCTTCCCAAATACCAATAACTTTTATCGTGAAAACAAAAACATACCAATAACAACAACAGAAACCAGACCATGTTCAAAGGGTTCCAAGGAGAAGTACAATTTTGCTTCATATCATTCCAGTAAATTTAGTCAACAAACTTCAATTGCTTATCATGTGCCAGGCATTGTGTTAATTGCTGGATATACAATAAAAGATTCTAATTTTTCATCCTGAAAGATCACTGCAGGAAGAATTCTCTTTCTCTTCCTGGAGCCCTTGCTTCTTTTTTGATGGCTCCTTTTAGAATCTCCACTTAAGGAGGATATCTAAGCCAACCTTCCCCTATTTTCTCACCTGACTGTTCTCTCTCACAACCACCATCTTTTAAAAGAATTTCCCAGGGGGCAGCTGGGTAGCTCAGAGGATTGAGAGTCAGGCCTAGAGAGGGGAGGTCCTTGGTTCAAATCTAGTCTCAGACACTTCCCAGCTGTGTGACCCTGGGCAAGTCACACAACTCCCATTGCCTAGCCCTTACCACTCTTCTGCCTTGGAACCAATACACAGCATTGACTTCAAGACAGAAGATAAGGGTTTAAAAAAAAAAGAATTTCCCAATAGAATGTAACTATTTTTTTAAGGAGCCTTTTTTGGATGTTTTTCATTTGTTTAGATTTATATCCTATTTATATTCTATTTTGATTACATAGCATGCTGTCTGGAAATAGCAAATGCTAAATCAAGTTGTGTATTGACTGGCATTCAGAGGGGGGATGTGGATTATTAGGTACATATGTGATTATTCAGAAAAGATTTAAGGTTAGCAAAGAGGAGGAAGAATTAATAACTATGGACTCTAGGAAAGAGCTTCTGCCAATGATAGGATTTGAACTAAGTCTTGAAGGATTCTGGGTAAGTTAAAAATTCAAAGTGAGAATGAGGATCATTCCAGGAACAGAGTATAGCTGGTCAGTTATTCCCTACTTAGGAGACTTGAAGGTGAAAAGTTGACTTTCTCTGAGTCCTTTTCAGGGCTTAAAAGCTAATGGTGAGAAATCAAGAATAAGTAAGAAGAGAGGAAGCTACGTGGCCCAGTAGATTAAAAGCCAGTCCTGGAGACATGAGGTTCTGGGTTCAAATCTAGCCTCTTCCTAGCTGTATGAACCTGGGCAATTCACTTAATCCCAAATGCCTAGCCTTTTACCTTGGAACCATAATATTCTAAAATGGAAGCCACATGCTTAAAAAAATAAGAAACTGTTAGAATGTGGAGAATTTTAAATGTCAGACAGAGTGCTTCATATTTGATCATTGAAGTGAGAAAGCAGTCATTGGTTTGCTTTTTCCTTCTTTTAAAGAAGATGCCACGATCAGATCTGTGCTTTTGGAAAATTACTCTTGCAACTGAATGGAGGGTGGTTTGGAGGGAAAAGACAAGGCAAACAAAAGAACATTTAGAAGATTATTACAATAGTTCAGTCTTCAGTTGATAAAGGACAGAAGTGAGGAGTTGGCTATGGAAGAAAAGAAAAGAAAACAGATGAGAGATCTTATGAGGACAGAAGGAATGAATGAAATTGAGCAATGGTTTGGATCAAGGAGAGAAGGAAGAGTTAGAAGTGGGAGAGAATAGTGGAGGTTATAAGTCTTCATGACTGGTAAGATGGGGTCACCCTCAACAATAGTAGGAAAGTTCAGAAGAGATGAAGGTTTGATGGGAAAGATGAGTTCTCTTTGAAAAAATTGAGTGGGAAATACTCTCAAACATCTAGTTTAAAACACAGTTGATGATGAAGGATTATATCTAACTGTAACTGGTCCAATTAGGAATCTATCTTCTTGAACTCAGCTTAAGAAAAGTACTGTTTTCAGATGGAGCTTGAAGAATCAGAAAGACCTTGTTAAAAACTCGTATTTCCTACTTATTTCCTCTGTGACCAGCAAATTTAATTTCTCTGAACCTCAGTTTCCTCATCTCTAAAATGACATGGTTAACATCATCTGAGGTGCTTTCTATCATACATCTATGAATTTTCTGAGCCTTTGTTTCCACATTTGTACAATTGAGATAATTAGACCTATTATATCTACCTCGTAGTGTTGTTTGGCTCATTGAAGTGATATATGTTAAATGGAGTTAGGTGGCACAGTGGTTATTGTTCCACATCTGGAGTCAGGAAGACTCATCCTCTTGGGTGCAATTGAGGCACTTACTCGCTTTGTGGCCTTGGGTAAATCACTTAACCCTGTTTGTCTCAGTTTCCTCATGTGTAAAAAGAGCTGGAGAAGGAAATGACAAATTATTCTAGTATCTTTGCCAAGAGAACCCCATATGAGGTCATAAAGAGTCAGACACAACTGAAAAATAACTGAATATGGGGGCAGCAAGGTGATTCAGTTGGCTGAAATCCAAACTAGAGATAAGAGGTCCTGGGTTCAAATCTGTTCTTAGAACCTTTCTAGCTGTGTCAATCTGGAATAATCAATTGACCTCCATTGCCTAGCCTTTGTCTCTCTTCTGCCTCAGAACTAATACACAGTATTGACTCTAAGATGGACAGTAAGGGTTTAAAAATAATAATAACTGAACATTAAGTTCTTTGCAAGGTGGAATAATGGAGAGTCAGCCCACAAGTTGACCCCCTATAAGATTTGGGTTCAAATTCAGCCTCTGATACATCTTGTGTGTCTCTGGCCCAGGCACTTAATCTCTATAAATTCTTCTAGGTAACTCTAAAACTCTAAATTGCAAAGATGATGATGGCCTGCTTTGTGTAAAAATAATATGTGAATGAATTGATTATGGCTATAAACTGATTAGATACTCTGCTTGTTGTGCTTTCAAAGTACCTTCAGTTTATATAAGTAAAGTGAAGCTCATAATTGAACTTCTCTTAAGGGCCAGGTGCAAGGATTCTAAGAAGACTCTTGAAATACAGAAAAAAAAAACTTTATTGAGAATATAAGGATATAAAAGGATTTCTAACTCTAAGGGATTCTAACTCCACCCAAATAAAATTCCTTGATTCTGCAAGGAACCACTTCTTCTGTTTCCACAGGCTACACTGATCCTTCCTTATCTGACTAATCCAAATTTTCTGTATTCTTCAATAAAACTATTATCTTTATACAAAGTATATAATTCTTAACTTTATCTCCAAATTATAAACATAGCAAAGGCTAGCTGGCTGAGCCTCAGCAAGAACCGAGTTAGGACTCTGAACCTTAACAGGTCTTTCTTTGGTCTTCTGAGAGATAAAACAATATATGAAACAGTAATAGATAGTCAGTAGTGTTTCTCAAGTTGGAAAAGGAAAATCACTTAGCTCCTTCAGGTTTTTCCTCTTCTTTTCTTCTACCTCAGACTGTAAGGAGAGAGAGAAAAAAGAAGATTTCATCTGCTCCCAAAACTCTGAGAGAGCCCAACTGCCAACTCCCTAACACTAACTGCTACTCCCAGAGTGTAACTGCCACACAGAGAGAGTAACTGACCCACAAAAACTGTTACATCTCCCCCACAAACTGTCAACATTTGAAACTGACACTCAGTCTCAGATCTGTTTCAAACTCCAATTCTTTCTCAAGCCAGCTTCTCTACTTCTTATCTCTAAACTAATATAACAAGACTTAATTTCTAATATTATCCTTATAGTAGAGACAGTTTCCTCATCCAGCATCATAGGTCTAGTCCCTGACTCTGATATATAAAATATCTTCCATAGTCTACAAAAAATGTTGCCTACAAAATCCATGGAAATGGTAAGTTTTCATATTGATTTTAAATGTTACTACAAAATCTACATTCTTGTACTACATAGAGAAATGAGTCATTTTAGAGTAATCATCCTTTGGAAGCAATGTAAAACATTTTAGCTCTGATTATTCAGGAATAAAGGAAGTTTTACGTGATTCACAGAGATGAATGGCACTGTTGACCTTTTTATAGGAACCATGCCATATGATATGTCCTGGGCATTTTTTTTTTGGCCAGTGGTACCATAGAATTTCCTGATGGACACATTTTTTTTTATAAAAATATTTGAAATGTCACTAAACTGAACATGTTCTTTGACCCAGGAATACCACTACTGTCCTATACCTCAAAGAGGTCAAGGACAAAGATACAGTTGTCATACGTACCAAAGACAATAATGACAACTCTTTGAAATCATACAGAAATAGAAAGAGAGTGTGTTCCAACTGACTTGGGTATAGCGGAATCAATTAAGGTACATAATTGTTTGATGAAATATTGTAACCATAAAAATATTGAATATGAATTCAGATGTGCTTGAGGAAATCTTGAATGGACTGATTTAGAGAGAAGCAAGTAGAAACTATTATACAAAAGTTATGACAACAAAAGGGTCAGTTACTAATAAGCCAGGAAATGGAGCAGGGGTGCAATGAATATAATATTTTTTAGGATATAAAATTTTAGAGGTCAGGGATTTTATAAAACATTGGTATAGCTTTATTGACTAGCAAATGACTTATTCAGAGCCATTGCTTAATAAATACATGTTGGATTGGATTTATTTTACTTAATTGCTTCTAGGAACAATAATTCTTTTGCCAGTGGTCTAAAGGAAAGTTTAGGAATTGTGTGTGGCTATATCAGAGTTGAAAATGACACCAAGGTTTCAAATATAGGTGACTAGAAACATGATGGTGCCTTCTACAGAAATAGGAAAATGCATAAGAAGTGGATTTATAGATGAAGAAAATATGCTTGCTTTTAGAGAAGTTCAGCCTGTGACAACTGTGGAATATCCAATTCAGGATGGTGAATTAGAATTGATGAGACTGGCATAGAGCTCAAGATAGACCAAAAGCTGCCCATGACACCTGGAATATCAGATGCCTAATAGTTTCTCATGCCTTTTAATCTAGATAAGGCACAGCCTTATTACTGAGGTCCCTTTCATAGAATATGCCTTTGATAATCTTTAAGCAGGTTCCCTACTCTCAATATCATCAGGAAGGGATATTTTTTCTAGACAGGAATCATGAAAAGTTTCCAGATGGTTTAGCAACTCTGTGCATTAACTCCTTACCTCTCGCTTGTCACTAATGTACTCAAAATGTTAACAGGGACCCTACAAAGTAAGGAATGATGATTTCACATCTGAAATTGTTACCTTTCTCTACTAGGATGATAATAATTGGTCTCCCTTATTCCATTCCTCTTCATCTCCAAACAGTTCTTCCTATAAGAGCTAATATGATTCCCTAAAATACCAGTTTGACCATATCACTCTTACTCAAGAACTTTATTGACCTGTTACTGTTAGGACAAAACATAAACTTTTCTTTTCTTTTCTTTTCTTTTCTTTTCTTTTCTTTTCTTTTCTTTTCTTTTCTTTTCTTTTCTTTTCTTTTCTTTTCTTTTCTTTTCTTTTCTTTTCTTTCCTTTCCTTTCCTTTCCTTTCCTTTCCTTTCCTTTCCTTTCCTTTCCTTTCCTTTTCTTTTCTTTTCTTTTCTTTTCTTTTCTTTTCTTTTCTTTTCTTTTCTTTTTGCTATTTGAAGTTTTTTGGAGTTTGACTTCAACGTTAAAAATAACATTCTGAAAACAGTTTCCAACTTTTTTCAAGAATATTGAATCTTGGGGGCAGCTGGGTGGCTCAGTGGATTGAGAGCCAGGCCTAGAGACAGGAGGTCCCAGGTTCAAATCTGGCCTCAGACACTTCCTAGCAGTGTGACCCTTGATCCCCACTGCCTAAACCTTACCACTCTTCTGCCTTGGAACCAATGCACAGTATTGACTCCAAGAGGTAAGGAAAGGGTTAAAAAAAAAGAATATTAAATCTCAATTTCTCTCCCTTCCTCCCACCACCCCACAACTCCTACCCTCTTCCAGATGGTAAGAAATCCCATATAGATTTTACATGAATAAACATATAAAAATATATTTTTTTTCCTTATTGATCCTTTTGTGGAAGGAAACTCAGACAGAAAAAAAAATTAAGGAAGTGAAAAAAGTTTGCTTTGGTCAGGATTCAGACTCAGTTCTCTTTCTCTGGAAGTAGATGGCCTTTTTAAAAAAAATCATAAGTGCTTTGGGATGGTTTTGGATCATTGTGTTGCTATGAATAGCTGTTTCCCACAGTTGTTCATTGTACTGTATTCCTGCCAATGTGTACAACGTTGCCCTGGTTCTGCTTATTTCACTCTGCTTCAATTCATGTAAGTCTTTCCAGATTTTTCTAATCTCCTCCTGTTATTTCTTATAGAACATTACAGTCATATTATTACATACCATTATAATCATATACATAACTTACTCAGCCATTCCTCAATTGATGGATATCCTCTCCCTTTTTGAATCTTTGCCCCCCTAAAATGCTTAAAATATTTTTTGTAAACATAGCTCCCCTTTTTATCTCATTTGGATAAAAACCAAATAATGGTATTGGTGGGTTAAATGATATGTCCTGTTTCATAGCCCTTTGAACATAGTTCCAAATTGCTCTCCTGAATGATTGAATCAGTTTACAACTCTTCCAACAGTGTATTTGTGTCCCAGATTTCCCATATCGTCTTCAAGTTTTGTCATTTTCTTTTGCTATTATAATAGCCAGTCTCATAGGTTTGAGTTGGTACCTCAGAGTTCTTTTCATTTGCATTTCTCTAAATAATAAGTGATTTAGAGCCTTTGCATGACTATAAAGAGCTTTAATTACTTTGTCTTAGAACTGACTGTTCATATCTTTTGACCATTTATCACCTGGGGAATGGTCTATTATACATTCAACTAATTTCTCTACATATTTGAAAAATGAGGCTTTTATTAGAGAGTCTTGTTTTAAAAATTGTACTATTATAATTACTGTGTATTACTCTCCCTCTTATTTACTCCTGTTTAGTTTTTAACACCATCTCCCCTAATTTACCCTCTTTTATATCAGCTGTGCACTTAGGTTATCTCCTTCTCTTCTTGCTTTCCTGTAGGGTAAGAAAGCTTTCTATACCCAATTGTTTGTGTATGTTCTTCCTATGAGAGTAAGGTTCTTGTGCTCTTCTCCCCACCTCTCCCATCTTCCCCTCTACTGTAAAAGCTTTTTTGTGCCTCTTTTATCTGAAATGATTTATCCCATCCTATATTTATCTCCCTCTCCTCCAAGTACATTCCTCTTTTTCAAACCTTAATTTATTTTAATTTTTTATATCATCCCATCATATTCAACTCACACCCTTGCTCTCTTTCTATGTATACTCCTTCTAACTGCCCTAATAAAAACAAAATTATCTAGAGCTATAAGAATCATCTCTTCAAGTAGGGATTTACACAGTTGAACCTTATTAAATGTCTTGATTTCTCTTTTCTGTTTACTTTTTTTCATTTAATCTTTTTTTTTGAAAAATTTATTTAGTCAATTTAGAACATTATTCCTTGGTTATAAGAATAATATTCTTTCCTTCCCCTCCCCCCACCCCTTCCCTTAGCTGACCCACAATTCATCTGGGTTTTACATGTGTCCTTGATCAGAATCTATTTCTATGGTGTTTATGTTTGCACTAGGATGTTCATTCAGAGTCTATATCCACATTCATATCCCCATCGTCCCATGTGATCAAGCAGTTGTTTTTCTTCTATGTTTCTACTCCCACAGTTTTCTCTGAATGTGGATAAGGTTCTTTCTTGAACATCCCTCCAAGTTGTTCAGGGTCACTGCATTGCCACTAATGGAGAAGTGCATTGCATCTGATTGTGCCACAGTGTATCAGTCTCTGTGTATAATGTTCTCTTGGTTCTGCTCTTTCACTCTGCATCGCTTCTTGGAGGTCATTCCAGTTCACATGGAATTCCTCCAGTTCATTATTCCTTTGAGCACAAAAGTATTCCATCACCAACAGATACCACAATTGGTTCAGCCATTCCCCAATTGAAGGGCATCCCCTCATTTTCCAATTTTTTGCCACCACAAAGAGCGCAGCCATGAATATTCTTCTACATGTCTTTTTCCTTATTATATCTTTGGGGTACAAACCCAGCAGTGCTATGGCTGGTTCAAAGGGCAGGCAGTCTTTTATTGCCCTTTGGGCATAGTTCCAAATTGCCCTCCAGAATGGTTGGACCAATTTACAAATCCACCAGCAATGCATTAATGTCTGGACTTTGCCACATCCACTCCAGCATTCATTACTTTCCTTTGCTGTAATGTTGACCAATCTGCTAGGTGCGAGGTGATACCTCAGAGTTGTTTTGGTTTGCATCTCTCTGATCATAAGAGATTTATAACACTTTTTCATGTGCTTATTAATAGTTTTGATATCTTTATCTGAAAATTGCCTATTCATGTCCCTTGCCCATTTATCAATTGGGGAATGGCTTAATTTTTTGTACAATTGATTTAGTTTTTCATAAATTTGAGTAATTAGACCATAATCAGAGGTTCTTGTTACGAAGATTTTTTCCCCAATTTGTTGCTTCCCTTCTAATTTTAGTTGCATTGGTTTTGTTTGTACAAAGCCTTTTTAATTTAATGTAATCAAAATTATTTATTTTACATTTTGTGATTTTTTTCTAACTCTTGCTTGGTCTTAAAATCTTTCCTTTCCCAAAGATCTGGCATGTATACTATTCTGTATTCATCTAATTACTTATAGTTTCCTTCTTTATATTCAAGTCATTCACCCATTCTGAGTTTATCTTGGTGTAGGGCGTGAGATGTTGATCCAAACCTAGTCTCTCCCAAAATGTCTCCCAATTTTCCTAGCAGTTTTTATCAAATAGTGGATTTTTGTTCAAAAGCTGGGATCTTTGGGCTTATCATAGACTGTCATGCTGAGATCACTTACCCCAAGTCTATTCCATTTATCCTCCTTTCTGTCTCTTAGCCAGTACCATATTGTTTTCATGACCACTACTTTATAGTATAGTTTGAGATCTGCGACTGCAAGGCCATCTTCCTTCGCATTTTTTTTTCATGATTTCCCTGGATATCCTTGATCTTTTGTTCTTCCAAATGTTTTCTGTTTACTTTTACATATTTCTCTTGAGTCTTATATCTGAGAGTCAAATTTTCCATTGAACTCTAAACTCTTCATCAGGAATGTTTCAAAGTCTTCTATTTTATTGAATACCTATATTCCTCCCTGAAGGATTAGACACAGTTTTGCCTGGTAAGTGATTTTGATTGAAGTCCTAGCTGCTTTGACCCCTGGAATATCATATTCTATGCCCTCTTATCCTATAATATAATAGCTGCTAAGTATTATTTTGTGTTATCCTCACTCCACAATATTTGAATTATTTCTTTTTGCCTGCTTAAAATATTTTCTCCTTGACATAGGAGTTTGGGAATTTGGCTATAATATTACTGGGTGTTATCTTTGGGGATTTCTTTCAGGCAGTAATTGGTAGATTTTTTTCCAATTTCTATTCTGTTCTCTGGTTCTAGAATACCAGGGCAGTTTTCCTTAATTTCTTGAAAGATGATGTCTAAACTGATTTTGTGATCATGGCTTTCATGTAGTCCAACAATTCTTAAATCATTTCTACTGGATTTATTGGCAGGTCAGTGTTTTCCATGAAATATTTCACATTTTCTTCTATTTTTTCATTCTTTTGACTTTGATTGTTTCTTGATGCCCACTTCTAATTTTTAAGGCATCATTTTCTTGAATGAGCTTTTGTATCTTCTCTTCCATTTAAAAAATTCTACTCTATCAAGAATTTTTTTTCCTCAATGAATTTATATACTTCTTTCATGAAGTTTTTCTCTCTTTTTTATTTTTTCATTTTTAATTTAATTAACTAAATTAGAATATTTTTCCATGGTTACATGACTCTTGTTCTTTCCCTTTCTTTTTCCCTCCCCTCTCCCAGAACTGACAAGCAATTCCACTCTGTTACACATGTATCATTGTTCAAAACCTATTAACCTATTATTATTATCTGCAATAAAGTCAACATCTCCAATCATATACACAGCGAACCATGTGATTAATCATATCTTTTCCTCGTAAAAAATATTTTTATATATTTTTTCTATTTTTCCAGTTTTAGTTTTTAAAAAGTTTTTTTTCTCTCCTTTGGATTTTTGTGCCTCTTTTACCAGATGATCTATTATTTTTTTAAATATTAATTTCTTAAGTGTTTTTGTACCCCTTTCATAAGTTTCTTGTATCACTCTCATTTCTTTTCCCAGTATTATTCTATCTCTCTTACCTTATTTCTTAAAATACTTTTTGAGTGCCTCAATTAATTCTTTTTGGATTTGAGAGCAATTAATATTTTTTTTTTCTTGGAGACTTTTGCTTCACTTGTATTGACTTTGTCATCCTTTGAGTTTGAGTCTACTCTATCACCAAAATCACTTTCTACATTGTTTCTTTTTTTGTTGCTTGCTCATTTTCTTGCCTTTTCTTTTCTTTTAGTTTTTTTTTTTTTATTTAAGTGCTCATGTTGGGCTCCTTAACCGTGGGGAAGAGAGCACTGTTCCAAGTTTTAGGTTCTTTGTGCAGCTGTCTTCAGAGCCGGCACTGGGAATTTGCTTTCAGTTTTTCCAAGGTGGTATATGATATAAGGAGAGGGGTGTTTAATACTCTCTTGGCCTGTGCTCTGGTTTGTGAACAACTCCAAGCACTCATTTACCCCTTGTAACTGTGACCAGGATCTCCTGCTCCCCTGTGGCTGCAAGTGCTGATGTATGCCCTTGCTCCTCCTGATCCTGGGACATAGCCCTAGTTCTGCATATGACCAATGTGACAAAAGTATTACACCCAGAACCAGCAAAGGAACCCCTATAATCTCCTTCTGAGCAGTTGTCTGACCCACTTTTACTCTCTGTGGCTGACAATTTGGGAAGTCTTGGCTGTTTCTTCACCTTCATCCAAGGCCAGTTGTCTTGATGGAGCCTGCCCTCGAATGCTGGGCTCCATTTCCACCCTGGTGCCCTAGACCCCTCTTGTTTGACTTAGAAGTTGTTTTGAGCTAAAATTTTACTTTACTTTGTCTTTTTGTGAGTTGCACAGCTCCAAAATTTATTTTGCGGTGTTACTGCTTTTTGGAGAGTCATTTGATAGAAATCAGATGGGCCATGTACATTCTCTGCCATCTAGGCTCCATCATTTTCTTTCTAGAATGATTTCATAATGCCCCCCTCTCTCTATGCCCTGGGAGGTGTGCTACTGCCATGTGCATTGTACCCCCAGAAACTCAGGCAAACTATTATCAGGGAAATCCCTTTGCTCCCTTACATCCTCATGATTCCTAACCCCAAACATCTAATAACCCCAATAAAACCCTGAGAAGATTATCGTCCTTTGATCCTCCTTTAGATTTTATATGGACAGAGAGATGGACTTCCAGACTGCACCTCGACTCATAGGGCTGTATCTTGGATACCCATCTGTTCCCTAAAACTAAAGAATCTTTTATGAGGCTGATTCCCTATGTCTCCAGGCAAACTCCAGTCAGATGACCAAACCCCTGACCAAATGCCTGAGGGTTTACCACTCTAGAATCATGCTCTCACCATGACACAGCAAAGGTTGTAAAGAGTATAAAATCCCCAGAATTGATGTCATCGGAGCAACAGCCTTTCCATCCATGCTGTCTTCCCAAGGAGCAGCCTTCCATCTTGTTGTTCTACCTGTACTATCCTCCTGGCCATTTTCAAAATTACTTTATAAATTAATAAATTTCTCTTTTTATTTTAGTTAAGTTTTGGGAGTCTTGCATTCTTGCAGAAAGGTATCCTTCCTGAACCCAGGGGTACACCTCTTCACTCCCCACAGCATTACCGTGGGTAAGGAGCCAGCCTTCAGTCTTTTGAGTCTAAGCCTCAGACAAGATGCTTCTCTACCTTTGTAGAGGGAGTTTCCTCCTATAGAGAAATTTCTAGACTAATAAAATCATAAGTCCAATTCCTTTCTCCATATCTCTCATGATCTCTGTTACATTTGACCTGTTTCATGTTCCCTATTCATTACATCCATCTGATCTCCACACTTTTCCATCAATTGCTTCTGACAAGTATACTCTAGCTCATCACATTTACCCTTTGAAATATCTTGTTCTCTTCAAAATTCAATTGAAGTAGGACTCTTGCTTTTCCAATTCTCCTCATTGCTAGCATTCTGTTCTTTTAATTGTGTTGTTTTTATCTTGTAAAAAGTTTGCATTTATTTACCTGTTTTCATATTCCCTCCATTACAATGCAAGGTTCTTGAGGGCTGGGCAGTTTCTGTTCTTATTTTGGTCTTTCTTTGCCTAATAAAAGCTTATTACTTTTAATTAAATTGGGATTTAATGGATTATCAGAGTGAGGAATATCTTCTTTTAGATTTTTACCAAATGTTTGGGTTTATTTTAAATATTAATCTTTGTTCCATTCGTAAATGATTAATAGCAAAGATGATAGAACTGAGTATGACCATTTAAATTCTAAAACAACAGATAAGAATTGTTAACATAAGTTAAAACTGAATTTTATGCTGTTTTTGCCCATTTCTAATTTGTATCCCCATTCTCTAAGGATAATGTCCTTTCAGATATGCCAATTCATGCTTTTCTATCCTTTGTGATTCTTGTCCTTCCTTGTATAATTTCACCATAGAAATTCTGTCCCATCTATTTGAGCCTTTCTTTACATTTTCTTGTCATCTCATAGCTACCAAGAGAACTCATAGGCTCTCTGATCATTGGTTATCCTTTGATCTCTCTAAATGACTGGCTCATGATCTCCTTTACTTGTTCATTTCTTTAATGATATTTTTAAAGATAAACTGTGTAGTTTCTTGTCTGTAATATGTTGTAGCCCATTCATGCCTAGGGTGGACTATTCCAATATTCTTTGGTGATCTTTGACCTCAATTCTTTGATGACTGTAATATACCATGACTTACCTCCATATAACACTGCCCGAAGAATTATGGAGAGAAAAATACGGGTCATTTCTTCAAGGATGACTTTGAGATTGTTGAAAGAATACTGTCTTTTCCAAAAAGAATTCTAGGCCAGGAGAGGGAGAGAGGACTCATGAATTTGATTTAGTTCTATTAACATTTATGAAAAACCAACTATATACCATACAATTTGTTAAATAAGGCAAAATACCAAGTTGAAAATGAAATAGCCCCTCAAGGAGCTAAATTCTGTAGGAAGGAATACAACATGTAAGTCAATAAACAATGTAGGTAATATGTGTAGAGAGAGACCAACAATATTCAAGGGCCAAAGTTATTGGCATGAAGTAGAAACTATTTCTAACCTTGAAGTAAACTCAAGATTCCAAGAGGCAGGCGTGAGGAGAAAGAGAGAATGGCAGGCTTGGACCTCAGTTTGTGCAGAGGCACAAAGCTGGAATACAGGTAGACCGGAGGGAAGAGAATTAGTCGAATGCCTGAGGGAAAAGATGAACAATATTTCTGAGACAGACTGAAAAGTTTGCCAAATGTAGGAGTTTGAGTTTCATCCTCCCTAAAAATCAGGTGGTCCAAGTTGGTATAATTATGACTTTTTAATTAAAGGCAATGTAATGTTTTATAGCAATAATGGAGCATCCTAATTTCCCTGGATCTTTTTGATAGAATCTTATGATGAGAAGTTTATTTTGTTTTCTCTTCTTTTTCAAATTCTGTAAAAAAAAAAAAAAGATAGATTATTTTTTGGGGGAGAGAGTTGTTTGTTTTTTATTCCAGTGAATTCCCCAAATCATCCCTGTTATAGGAAAATGTGCTTGATCAGGTGTGAAAGTTCAACCAAAGTTTATGCCAGTTGCAAAAAGATAATAAATCAATCAATGTTAATGTGCACAAAGCACCTACTATGTGCTAGCCACTGTGCTAGGTTTTGAGGATATTACCTGATAATTTCATTGTAAATATCAGAGTTTTTCAGATTTTAGAATTAAGTGATTTCAGCTAAAGTCAAATGCAAAGGTCCAATAGTACCTGGCTTGCAATGGCAAAGTAAATAATAATGCATCACCTTTAATGTCATTTTCTTTAATAGAAAGTTTTGAGACCCACCTACATGTATGGCACTGCCATTATCATTGACTCTGTGTGTTCTAGACAGTGGAGTGCTGCATAGAATTGGTTTGTACTGGCTAATGAGAGCTATTAGATTTTCCAAGTGAACCTTAACATCTCTGAAATAAGCAAATGCTACATATTCAGGTTTGATTTATTGTTTTGTTGATTATCTAAACTTAAAAAAATGGAAAATAATTTTAATAAGGCAAATAAAACATAAAATTGCATCATGTATATATATTTTTAAGATCTGATTATTAAATATTTACTAGTATGCCCGTTTTTTGTGGGGAATTATGAAGTCCCAGGTATGTGGTTCAAAGGGACCTTAAAGATAATCTAGTCCAAAATTTTCAATTTACAAATGGGGAAACTAAAGCCAAGTGATTTTTTTAGATATATCATAAATTCATATCTGAATGGGATCCAATATGTCATCTAGTTTACCATTTTCCTTTTAAAAATAAAGAAGCTAACACCCAAATTTGAAGTGACTAACTTAAGGTAACAATGATAGTAATTGGAAGAGTCATTATTTGAATACAGATTCTCTGACTCAGAGCCAGTGTTCTTTTTACTAGCTCATGCTCTATTCACAATGACTTGGATTTAT
Organism: Monodelphis domestica; assembly: GCF_027887165.1. Lineage (NCBI taxonomy): Eukaryota > Metazoa > Chordata > Mammalia > Didelphimorphia > Didelphidae > Monodelphis > Monodelphis domestica. The sequence continues at coordinate 36,027,952 of NC_077232.1, forward strand.
TGACCCAGTCTATGACTTTTGTCATCCACAGATAAGAGTGTAGGCTCAACAGTTTAGTCAATTCAATCAAATCACTATTTTGATCCTTGAAATGGCTGCTTAACTAAGTAACGCCCACAGTGAAATGACTAAACTTGCTGTATTGATGAGTTTTTTAGTGCATATATATTTGTTGGGTCATGCCCATTGTCAACTTATTTTTCTGGTATTGAAAAGTTGGTGAAATGGTTTACAGGTAAATTTCCTCATTTCTATCCCTAAACCTGGTTGGTAATACCTTCCCACTCTCAAAAAGAATGGATATATTTATATTGTGTTTGTTAAATTTTTTCTTTTTTTTTTCATCATCAATATCATCACGTTGTTTAACAAAATTTTGAGGTCATGAACTGTTTAATATTTATCTTCATATCTGATTATCCAACCACATTGTTAGGTTCATAGTGAGTGCTTAGTGCCTTACTGTACATCATTAACTATGCCTATGATGAAGGACAAAGCTAGAATTGGAAGTCATGACTTTTGACTTCGAAATTTGATGTTTTTTCCTTGATCATATTGTTCCTTTCCATCGTATAACTTTATATTGTATAGGATCTTATACTTTTCAGGGCATTTTAATCATATTATCTCATTGTTACCCATAATTACTCTAGGAATCAAATAATTCATGAATGAATGAATGAAAAAAGAACTTACAATTGTGTGTCATAAAATGTTAAGCACTGTGCTTACCTATAAAAAGAAAGCCAATTTCTGATCTCAAAGAGCTCCCATTTTAATGGAGGAAACAACACATCTAAGAGATTTCAGCTTAAATTGAATGGAAAGGTCCAGCAGTGTTTTGATTTCTGTGACAAAACAAATAATAATGCATCATCTTTAATGTCATTTTAATTAATAGAACAATATCCACTTTAGATGTTGAGACACTTGACAAGGCCAAGAACTTTGGTGTCTAGAACTTTCTTTTCTACATCCTCATTATTGCTGGTGTCTGACTGTGGAGGTGGGAGTTGCATAACTGCAGAAACAACATTAAAGATTTTTCTCCAATGAGGATCATTTCCGGCTTTACAACTGGAGGGATAATTTAGAAGAAGGGATGATAGTTGGCAAGGGAGACATACAGATTTCTCCAGGACAAGATGGTCCCCTCATTTCACCGAAGGAGAAAATATGACCCAGAGAGGGTAGGAAGTGATTAGAATCTGGGTCATCTTCCATTTCCAGTTCTTAGTGAAGAATAATGTTTAATATTAAATTATTTGCCTTTTGGTGACTGAAAAGGGGACTATTCGATATTTGGCACATCTATTTCAGAAGCTCAGAAGACATCATTTTCACATCCTAATCTGCCATGGCTGTCCCATCTTTCAGTTATCCCCTATGAATGAAAACAAGGTGGCAGCAGGATTAGCCAGGCATCTCTCTGTCCTATCCAGGGTGCTCCAATCTCTTTGTATTTCACAAAGAAAGAATAGACATTTACTTGACACCAGGGATGGTTCAACAATAGCAAGAAATTATGAAACTTCCAAAGGCATTAAATTCATTTTTAAATTGTTAGAGACCTGCTTATTGTACATGGCAGGATCTCTCAGTCCTATTAATGTCAAAGCAATAAGTCGTGCTTAATGAATGCAGCTGGAAGGCTCATGAGAAAAAAGAAAAAAAAAGATTGAAAAATGGGATCTTTAACCAACACTTTATCTCCTCTGTAGCAAAACTTGATCGGCCAATCTGATGTGGAAGGACTATCCTGTCCTATATATATTATTTTTGTCACTGATGTATGTTGTGCCTGAACTTTTGTAGCAAGGATGTAAAGGCAGGAGGATAAAATCGTTAGAGTACTTGTCTTAGCATCCACAAGACCTGAATTCAGATTCTACTTTTGATACTTGTTATCTATCTACTCATGGGGAAATTACTATATCTTTTTGGACCTCAGTTTCAACATCTACCAAATGGAGATAATAATACCCACAATATACTTATATAAACTTAAAATGCATCTGAAGGACCAAAACAAATTATGTATATGGAGGGAGTTTCTAAACTTTAAATGGTTGTATACATGTCATTTTTATTACCATGAAAAATAACTTCTAATAGAATCAAATAAGTATTTTTCCCTCTGTTATGTAGAAATAGGGAAAGAGAAACAAGCCAAAGTAAGACAAAGTATCTCAAAGCATCTGAATTTCAATGTGAATCAAGAAATTATTAAGCCAGAGCTTTGACTCTTTAACTTCATTAGGTTATTGAACTTTAAATTATATTTCCATAAACATATGTTGGCCAGTTAGTCCATGGACATTTCTTAAGCTCCTCCTACATGGCTGGCATTGTGCTAAGTGCTAAGATTATGGAAGAGGTAAAGGATAATCTTCTGCTCAAGGAAGGACAGATAGGTGGCAGAGTAGACAGAGCAATGGGCCTGGAGTTAGAAAGACTCATCTTCCTGAGTTCAGCTTTGGTCTAAGCCACTTTCTAGCTGTGTGATCCTAAACAAGTCAGTTAAATATGTTGCCCTCAGCTTTGTTTTGTTTGTTTTTTATGTTTGAAAAAATGAGTTGAAGAAGAAAATGGCAAAGCGTTCCAGTACCATTGCCAAGAAAACCATAAATGGGGTCATGAAAAGTCAGACAGGTATAAAACAACTGAACAACAAATGCCCTCAAGGAGCTGATGATCTAAAGGGAGACAAAATCAAGCAAACACACACAGACAAATAAGCCATAAAACAAATAAGTGGGAAATAATTAAAAGAGGGAAGGCTATACAATTTAGAGGGCATTAGAAAAGCTTCCTGTAGAAGATGGGATTTTAGGTGGAACTTAATAAAGGAAACCAGGGAAGTCAGAAAATAGAAATAAAGAGAGAGAAAGAGGCTTCTCAGTATAGGAGACAGAGAAAATATCTGGAGCCAAAAGATGGCAGACATCATTCATGGAAGAGCCAGTAGGATAGTGTCACTTTATCAAGGAGTATGTTGTGACAGTCAGCTATAAAAAGGCTGGACAGATAGGAGGGGTCCAGGTTGTGAGTAGCTTTGAAGTCCAAACAGAGGATTTTGTATTTGAAGAATACAAGAAAGAAGGAAGAGAAGGATCTACTAGAGTTTATTGTGTGTAGCGATATAATGTTTGGACCTGCACTTTAGGAAAACCATGTTAATGGAGGATAGATTGGTTTGGAAAGGACTGAAGACGGAGCCACTAGGAGGTTATTGAAATGATCAAGGCTTGAGGTGATGAGGGCACTTACTACTGGCATTGTCAAAGAAGAGAAGGGTACAATTTTGATATATGTCACAAAGGTGACGTCAATAGGCTTTTGCAAAAGATTGGATTTATGGGATGTTGGGATGGGGAAGCAGGGGTTAGAGGGATGGGAGATATGATAGCTAATGGGGAATGAGGATGACACTTGGGTGAGACTGAGGGACTTGGAGGATGATATTGTGTTCTACAGTAATAGGGAAAGGAGTAGGGGAAAGATTTTGGGGAAAGTTAATGAATTTATACTGATGTGGATGGGGAGGATTAGAGGAGAAAGTTAGATTTCTTTAGTGGGATGTAGAAAAGAACATAATATCATGAAAAGAGCATCAAATTTGGAGTCAGCAGACATACATCGAAACCTTGTCTCTGCATGAACTTGGCCAAGTCATTAATTTCTCATGCCTTATTTTCCTCATCTTTAAAATAATGGGATCAGATTGAATTGTCTCAGGCATAGACTCAACCTGAGATTCATGAATTTCATGTTTTGTTTATTTGTAATTATATTTCAATTCATTTGTTTTCCTTTGCTATCTTATTAATTATATTTTATGAATTTTAAAACTATATTCTGACAAGAGGTTTATTGATTTCACTACACTGCCCAGGGGTCCATTTTCATTTACACACATGCACGCGTGCACACACACACACACACAATATGGTTAAAGACCTCTGCCCTAATGTTTCTTCTAAATTTAGATTCCGTATTCTCATAAGACATCTTGATAGATTTTTGCAATTCAGATAGGCCTTCTGGGTAACTCAGGCCAAAATGATCCACCTTGTTATTTCTTACTACATTCTTATATTTCATTTTTCAGTTTTCCTCCTATAATTCTCAGAAGTGACACTTGCTGGCTAGTTGGCCAATGGACACTTCACTGTATCCCCTGACCATCAATGTATTCATCTCCACCATTTGGATAAAAGAATCTTTAGAATGTGTATTGAGAGATTGTTGAGAGGATTGTATAATATAATGCATATAAGGCATTGATATTGCTTAAAGGGCCATATTTCAATTATTATTCATTAAAATACATTTATTGGAACTCTTTCCCCTCTCATCTTTCTTATTCCTTTCCCTTTTTTTCTCTCTTAACTCCTCCTGAACTTTCCTTTTTCTATTCTTTTCTTTTTTCCTCTTATTTTGTGGATAATTCCCATTGACATTGCAGAATGACTTTCAGTCATCTTGTCTTTTAATACTGCACTTGATTATATTCCACAGATCTATCTGTATGCTATGGACAAGGGAAAAATGCATGGATGGACACTTGTTTTTACATTTTACACAGATTTTCTTTGGTGTCTTTTCTATTTTCTTTGGATTTTACTATATTTGCTGGAACAATCTGTATGTCTCTACTTCCTTATATTTTCTTGTTGCCTTTTGCATGTGATTCCAAGAATACCCCTTTCTCCTACTTCATTGAGGAACTGTATCATCTTTTCTTGAAAAGTTGTCTCACCCTTTCTTGCTGGTTCTTTCACTCCTGTATTCGTTTTGGGGCAATATTTTAATCTTGGTCATAGAAGATTCTCATGGTGACCCAGAGCTGCTGAAGATTACTCTGCCATCTTGGATCCACCAGAACTGCATCGTCTTGCTTGATTGTGTGGACTCTTTCTATGACTCCCTATCTGCTCAATGGACATTCATTCATTCTACAAAAAGATGGATGTAAATCACCAAATGTTAGTATGAGGCTTAATTTTGTGTTTCCTCTATGACATAGAGTCTCCAAAGAATTCATTTTGTTTTTTGCTTAAAGGCTATATATTAATAACCAGATTGGAAACCACAATAGGCATAATTTCCTATTATAAAAGACTTCTTCAGTCTTTTTTTTTTTGGTCATGTCCTGTTCTCTTTGTGCCCCATTTGGGCTTTTCTTGGCAAAGACACTGGAGTGGTTTTCTGTTTCTTTCTCTATTATATTACAAAGAGGAATAGAATAAATTCTCTCTTTCATGATGCTGCTGCTGCAAGGCTAACAGGAAGCAAAGTTGCCACGGAGAAACCAGGACATTTCCTTGTTAGTGACAGTATGTTCCATGATGGAGATTGTTGCATTGAATCAGACATGACCATAAGATATGAAGACCAATTCATGGAAATGTAGTCATTTTTTAAATACTAAAGGATCCAAGAGACCAAGAATGACTTCTTCATTATTTGAAATATGTGTTTAATATATCCTTGAATATTTTTTACATGGATGCTGCTGTAAGGAGTTATTGAATAGAACAGAGCTGAGTCACCAGGGCTAAAAGGTTTCGAGTTTTATATTCAGTCTCTGTTGTTAGGTGCCAACCTGTTTAGCTATTCTTGGCAATATTGTCATCATCAATTCACTGCTTGGTATGTTCTAGTCACTTGGAAGGTGTGGTAAGAGTCTCCATATCCCAAATTCCAACATAATAATCGTTCTTAGAAAAAAGAGACGTTTAGTTCTTTTAACTGGATTACAGAAGTGACTTCTTTGGAAAATAGGAAGGGAATTCTCCATTCAAAATTTTCCTAACTCTTCAATTTGGGTTATTTTAAAATAAAGGTATCTTTATAAAATAATAAAGGTATGACATAGAGTTTGCAATGTAAAAGATTTGATTTTTTAAGGTTTCTAATACTCAGGACAGCTGAGAAACAAGCTACAGAGATTCTGACAAGGAAGAAGATAATATATGGTCAGATCAGCCTGGAAGGAGAAAGAAAGAAAAAGGCAAGACATTGTCTAGACCTCCATTCCCATTCTTTCCCCTTAAAGCCAGAGACTGTACTCATATAGGTACATTTGTATTTACACACCTACACAACACACCTACTTCTGGCTCAGGTGAGGTATCATCTGGCCCTCTCACTTGCCATAGGCTCCTTCTTCAAGTCTTCTATTGTTATGTTAAGAAATCTAAATCACTTAAAAATTCACACTTTGTATATTTGCATAAAGACATCTGAGACCAAGATGCTTTGCTTCTATATTTTTGCTGATATTCTTGGATATTTTTCTTAGAATTTATGGTCCCCTGTACATTTTTTAATAAAATGATGATATCAATTATTAACAAAGAGACCTGTTTTCATCTCATAGCATATTGATTTCATATCTTTCAAGCCTTCTGGTCTGACTCCTCATTTTACTATATGGTACTCTATTTGTCTTTTTAAAATTTTATTTAATTGATTAATGAAGAAAATTTTCCATGCTTACATAATTCATGTTCTTTCTCTCCCCTCCTCGTGGCCCCCTCCTATAGCCATTGCACAATTCCACTGGGTTTTACATGTGTCATTGCCCAAATATGGTACTCTATTTGGAATGTGACAGAGGGGTTCTGAAATATTTCCAAGCTGACGATCACTGATGATCTACTTATGGATTATCAATGTAGCAACAAAGAAAAGAAAAGATACCAGCAGAAGGTGCCAAGGAAAGCACTGATAGAAGTTATAAAATTTTAAGGAAATGACAGATGAAATGACATAATTGGAAATTGGGCTACTAGACCAACACAAAACTTCTACAACTAAAACTGCAAAGAAACATTGAATAAATAAAGGAAAACTTAGCAAATTGAATGTGTATTTAGTGTTCATGGTTGGGCCATGTTAAAAAAAACAAAATAATAATACTACTGAGATGAGTTTACAAATTTAATATGATAGCTCTAAACCTATTATATTGCATAGAATTAAACAAAAGGAAAACATTCATATAGATGAACAAAAATGTCAAGATATCAAGAAAAAGTAAGGGCAGTAGCAGACAAAATAGAAACTTGGGATTACAAGTTCTAATTATGTTTTTAATTAACAAAATCATTAGTAGTGGTAGTCCCTCGGTTACCGAGAATGACTATTGTCTTTGTGCATTATCACCTATTGATGTACCCTCATGTGGCTTTGAAGTCCAAAGACTGAGGAGCAAAGTTTGTGGCACATGAGGCATTAGAAGTCAAAATAAACAAACAAAAAAAAAAACCCAGAAAAATAGATAAGTGGAACAGGTTAGATAAACATATCTCAAAAGATTGACTATAATAAAAAAAAATCTAGTTACAAATAAATTCAACTATTAAAACTATTTTAGGAAAATAAAAAAAATGTCTCTTTATTTGCCAGTAGATGATGGAAAAAAAAAGAAATGATTACCAATATGGCAGAAAATTGGCTTGCGCCATTGCATTATTTCATACCCCAAATTGTCTATAGTCATTGATTTGAACAGTGAGATCTTGCTATAATATATGAATAACAATCCATTTATATTGGTCTACCCAGTGAAACTCAACTGTATGTCCTCTAAAAAGTTACTGACAAGGGGAATACCCAATGTGTCTTGAGCTTTCCTCATCTTTTCCCCTCATATTGTATAGAAAACAATGAATTGTATAAGATTTCCATTTGTTATTCTTGGCTCTTTGGTTTTTATCACAACTGACATATCTTATTTCCTCCCACATACATTTACTTAATAACATTATTTTTTTTCAAATGTTTTTGTTTGACAAGTATGGCTCAAAAGGAGATATATGGGATGACACTCCCACCATATACCTTAGCAGAGATTGAAGGTCCACAGGTTCATAGGTAAGGCACATGGCATATATTTTCAGAATATTCTTGGTTTTGATGACTTTTTTTTCTCTCTTCTTAATTTAATTTTTATTTCCCCCCAAAATACCATTTGTCATTTAAATGGCTCTATGGGAGAGTGGGAATATGAACTATTTGGAGAAATGATGGTAATATTTAAAAAATCAATAAAATTTAATGAATTTTAAAGTAAAGCCTTATTTGAAACATGATATACCTTGCTTATGATAATTATGTACCTTTCTATTCCTTTTGGGTGATCTTCAATTTGAATTTCTCAGAACCTGTACATATTCCAACAATATTGATATTATTGTTATTAATAGATTTGAGGTAATTAGTAAATAAATGTAATAATAATAGTATTTATGTCATGCTTACTTTACTCCATGCCAGGCATTATTCTAGGTGCTTTACAAATATTATCCCACTCCATTCTCAGAATAACCTTAGAAATTGGTATTATTATCACATTTTTACAATTGAGGCAATGGAGGCAACTAGAAGTTAAGTGACTTGCCCTAGATCACACAGATAGTAAGTGTCTGAGGTCAGATTTTAAATTTTGGTCTTGACTTCAGGACTGGTATTATTTCCACTCTGCCATCTAGCTGCCCATAATAGATATATGAGACATTTAGGAGAAGAAACATGGAGGTGTGGGGCCAGCAATAAAGTAGACTCACTGAATAGAGAGCCAGGTATAGAGAATGGAGATCCTGGGTTCCAATTTGGCCTCAGACTCTTCTTGCCCAGACCTTGGGCAAGTTGCTTAATCTCAATTGCTTATCCTTTGCTACTCTTTTGACTTGCAACCAATACTTATTATTGATTCCAAGATGGAAGGAAAGGGTTAAAATTTTAGGATTTTCTCTCCTCAGTTTTCTGACTGACAAGTCCATCCTGATTTAAAGGACCCATTTACCCTCTACCTGGGTCACTTTGGTTGCTAAGGCTTCCATGGACTGTATGTCTTGAGTGTTTCCTCCACAGCTACCTGCACTGCCCATTTCACCACCTCCCTTTCCTCTTTCCCACCTCCTTCCCTCCCAGGAGAATTTCTGGGACTTCCATCTGACCTGGGACTGGGCAGCAATAATTTAGACCTTCAGCAGGGACATTGACACCAACAGTCAGGCAGAAATGATCACTTCCCTAATTAAAACCATGACAAATCAAATAGAAATCTCAAAAGTCAACAAAGTGAAAAAGAGAAAGAAAAGAAAAATAAGGATCCAGTTTAAACCCATTATTGTGATACTTGTGATCAAGAAAATCAAGAATAATATGAGCACATTTCTCAGCAAAGGACATGCTCATTTGGCAGTTGACTTTTAATGCTCAGAAGAAGACTTCAAATTCATTGGAAAAAGTATACATGGTCCTGTTGCTGCGTAGATAAAATTAGATACTCCAATGAAGATGAAAAGTAAAGAGAATAAAAACTTTCCAAACATGAACCAACATTGAAAAGAAGAAAATCATGTAGAAGGGTAAAGAGCAGAGGTATTAGCAACCACACAGATTGGAAGGATGCAGAGAAAGTGAAAACAGCCACAAAATGAAGTTGTCAAAATGAAGCAGCAGCATGGAAAACAGGAAGTGACAGAAGGGGCAAGATGGCTGGAAAATGTCAGAGATGCATGAAAACATGGCAGTAGATGCAAGCCCTTCTCTAGGAGAATCCCAAGCAGAAGAGCCTCATGTGGCCCAAAATGATGTCTACCAAAAGGACATGGATTCAACAAGAAGGAAAAGCCAGAAAATGTCATAACCAAAGAAGCCTCCTAAGCTCTGGGCTTGTTGATAATTAACTGGGAACATGAGTCAGAGAAGATGCCCAACAAGAAAGAGGCAAACTCCCCAGCAGAAAACCAGGTCATCCTCAGTGATGTCCCTCTGAATCAAAGTCACAATGTCAAAAAACAGGAAAGAAATTTCCCCGTGGTGAAGACCAAGAGCTTAAGGAAAAATTGGTTGAGAAAAGGCTTTCATGTTTTTTTTTAAGAATTTTAGATGTAGGAAAGTCCTCCCCAGAAAGAACCTAATAATTGAACCACAGCAAAGACATCCACATCTTCTCAAAATGCATTTTTATAAAACTATATCATTTTCCCAATTACATGTAAAACAATTTTCAAAATACATTTTCCAAAGTTATAATATCCAAATTGAGTGCCTCCCTCCTGTTCTCCCTCCTCCTGAGAGGGTAAACAATTTGATCTATGTCATAGATGTATTATTATATAAAACATACTTCCATTTGGTCATTGTTGCAAGAAAATACTCATATAAAATCAAACCCCCCAAAATAAAAACACAAATGAACTAATCTGAAAAAAGTATGCTTTGATTGTATTCTGATGCCAATAGTTCTTTCTCTGGAGATTTTTTAGGACATTTGCTGTCCTAAGTTCCTCAGAATTGTCCTGCATCAATACATTGCTGAGAGTAGCTAAGATTTTTGCAATTGATCATAGTGCAATTTGCTATTACTGTGTATGATGATCTCCTGGTTCTGCTTATTTTGTTGTGCATCAATTCATGTGGATCTTTCCAGTTTTTTCTGAAATAATCCTCCTCATCACTTCTTATAACACAGTATTATCATTTCTTATAGCACAATATAGAGAATCTTTTGGCACAGCCATAAGACATGGAAGAAAATTGATTTTACAGTGTGTTTGATACATCATCCAACATGACTTTTTGGACTTAACTCCAAGGCAGAGCCACTAGGAAAGACTGAGAATGGTCTGATTTTTCTAAAGTTTCAGAATTGTGAACATATTTTATTAAAAGTCTTTGCTTGTGGCATCTTGGAGGCCATTCCTACAGGGACGTCCAGAGAGAAGGGAAAGCTTTTATTCTACTTAATAAGTCTCATGTAAGATATGATTTCATTTTCACAGAAATATTTCACTGGAGATGGCAAAAGATTCATGGGCCAGTACTTGTGCTGTCAGCATGGCTCACAAAGCTTGCTGTCAGGTTTGTTTTTTCTTCTACTTATATTCCTGATGGTCAGGGAAGTTCAGAGGCTTCCTACAACTCAGATTATGGGAATGGAGTTTAAAATGGATAATTCAGGTAAGCAGAGAATAAGAGCCAAGAGATGGGATTGTGGGATAAGAAAATTGTAGCATTTATAAATTGTTGCACAAAGAGGGAGGAAAATTATTTGGCTTTTAATGAAGTTGAAAGACAGGAAATGATGGCATTAAATTAGGACTATAAAGAGGTCCTCAAATTTTATCTCTTTTAGCCCTACACACATATATTCAAATCTAGCTGTGCTCAACCAGATGTTTCATTTTTGGAAATGCTTATTAACTACCTATTTGTTTCCTTAAGTTCTTTGCCATATGACCTCAGACTCTACTACTGGACTAAGACTATTCTCTCCAAATTTACCATTGATCTTCTAATTAATAAATCTGGTGGCTTTTTATTTGTTCTTACCTTTTTTGATTTCTGCAGAGGCCAACTACTATTGCCTAGCACCCCTCCACTGCCTACACACTCTCTTTTCCCTTGATTTCTAATATTTATACTTACTGGCTAGATGATCCTCCCTCATTTATCTCCATGCCCACCCAGCCCTCCATCCTTCCAGGACAGATGAATATGGGGCCATATTTTGTGTCCTATTTTCTCTCTTTAACATGCATTAATTTGGAGATCTCAGTGCTTCTGAATATAAGTATAGTATCTATGCAAATGGTTAAAAACCTATTTAACCTGTCTCCATCTCCTGCTTTGAACTCTAGAAACACATCAGCTACTTTTGGGCTATCTCCTTCCAAATGTCATCTATCTATCTATCTATCTATCTATCTATCTATCTATCTATCTATCTATCTATCTATCTATCTGTCTGTCTGTCTGTCTGTCTGTCTGTCTGTCTGTCTGTCTGTCTGTCTGTCTGTCTGTCCGTCCGTCCGTCCGTCCGTCTGTCTGTCTGTCTGTCTGTCTGTCTATCTATTCATCCATCCATCTATCTATTCATCCATCCATCCATCTATCTATCTATCTATCTATCTATCTATCTATCTATCTATCTATCTATCTGTCTGTCTGTCTGTCTATCCATCCATCCGTCTATCTATCATCTATCTATCTGTCTGTCTGTCTGTCTGTCTGTCTGTCTGTCTGTCTGTCTGTCTGTCTATCTATCTATCTATCTATCTATCTATCTATCTATCTATCTATCTATCTATCTATCTATCTATCTATCTGCCTGCCCCTTTATTAAGCTTTTTTTAGAAATTGCAGCTGAGGGTTATTATTATCATCCAAATCATTCAGGTTTGAAACCCCTGTGTCTCCCTTGGTATTTTTCTCCATCCCTATAGCTGATCCTTCACCATGTGTTTCTGATTCTACTTCCACAATTTATCCTGATTCTTTCCCCACTTTCTGGCCACTACCCACATATAAATATTCAACACCTCACACCTGTACTATTTAATACCTTCCAAATTGATCTTACTCTTTCTTGTCATCCTGTTCTCTAGTACATCCTCTGCACAGCAATCAGACAATTATCCTAATCCCTAGGTCTAACCATGTCACACTCATGTTTAAAATATTCTGTGATTCTGCATTGCCAATAGTTTAATTTTTAATTTTTAAAAATTTTTAATTAATTTTTTAAAAATTTTATTTAAGTTTTTATCTTGACACTTAAGACCCTATAGAATCCACCTCTTCCCCCTCCCTTTTCTGTCAGACTTCTCCTCATTACATATTCTACATTTAAAGCAAACTGAGCTCCATCTCCCACTTCCATGCATTTGCATATGGTGCTTCCCATGGCAGGAAAGTGATCCCTTTTGATCTCTGCTTTTCTTGGATCAAGACTTTCTTCAGGTGCAACATCACTAAATCTCTCCTGTTCTTTCCAGTCAAGAGCACCACCTAGTCCATTATTCAATCATGTTTTTATGTGTACTTGTTTTGTTCCCCTCACCTTCAAATAATATAACTTTGCCTAGTAGAAGATAAATGCCTTAAAGTCAGGGACGATTTAATGTTTGTTTATTTCTAGCACAATTTCACATGTACCACACAGTGGGCACTTAGTAGATTTCTTCTTGATTTTGAAGTGAATTTTGAAAACATTATGAATTATTAGAAGATTTTAATAAAATTAAACTTGTGCTTACCACAGAGATTTAGTTGTACCAAAGGAAACAGTCTGAACTACATGTACATGCATAACCCAGATTGAATTGCTTTCCAGCTCTGAGAAGAGGGAGAAAAGAAGAGAAGGAGACAATTTGGTTCTTATAACTTTGGAAAACTTATGTGGGAATTAATCATTTCACCTAATTGATAAAAAATGGAAATAAGATAAAAGTGGACTACATGTGCAGACTGGTTCTACCATAATATCAATGCACATGAATGAAGAAGTGAAGGGAAATATTTTAGTGTTTACAGTGTTCCAGATAAAAATATTAAAAAAGTTGAACATCCCTTGCTTTCAGAAAACTTACATTTTAATAGGAGGGACTATATATAGTAGTGTAGTGGCAAGAGAAGTTTTGGTTTTCTGTGGTGGTGGTGGGTAAATTAATTACTTTAGACATACATATACATTGACATACCCTTTTCAAAAAGCAATGCTATGATTCCTGTACACAGAAAAAATGGTGCACTGTAGAGGTAAGAGTAGAGAAAAAAAGCAACATATGATAAAAGTGAACTAAAAATAATGTGTTTAGGGCAGAGGGATGATAGTGTCAGGTCCAAGAATTTATTTTGCAGTTCAGAAATCAGGAACTCAAGATCAGAGCCAGGAGGGAAATGAAAGTTGGGGAAACTTAAATAAATAAGACACTCACTGGAAGAAAAAAATCTAAGTAATTTATTAAGAAGAAAAATAGAATTAGAATACTTATTTGAGGTTATGCACTCAATACTCTGTTAATCTTGGATGAACCTAGAAATAATAAAATATAATGAAGGAGAGAAGTTTGGAGGAGTTTTGAATTCTGAATTCAAGTATATGAGCTCTATAAGAATCCAATCATTCAAAATAGATTTGGCTCCTTGAAATTCCTGACATCTTCACAAACAGAGTCTCATTTGGCCATTGTTGGCTTCTGTGACAATCACTAAAATTCAAGTGTAACAATTTAACTGATATATGACTAGATCAACCTTCCATGAAGAGTGTTTTCCATAAATATTTGAAAATTTATGTTCTGCAGTAGAAGGCTTGCTTAGGCATGTTGAGCAAAAGTTTAAGATAAAAGGAGCCTTTGCTAGTTACAAAATAGAATAAATGCATAAATGATCTTTTTTTTAAATGATTGACTGAAACCTAAGATTTTCTCTAGTAGCAAGGCTATAAAAATGGGTCTTTAAAAAAGATGAACTGTGCTTGACAATAGAAAAAATGTGTAATATTTAAATGACAATTGATTCTTTTACTTGTTATATTTCTATGGGCATAAGTTGATGCTTGAGAATCTTTTTCCCCAATAATTAAAAAAATTACATTTGAAGAATTTGCAGGTGAGTTGATGATAATAATTATAATTATGTTTGAATAGCTTCTTATTTTGACAAATACATTATATTTTGGAGGCAAAATATTATAATGGAATTTTATTTTATTCATCATTTCCAATACTTAAAGGAGACTGTGTAGTGCCTGGAAAAGTAATGAATTCATGTAACCAGAGGCTCTAGGTTCAAATCCTATCTCTCCTAGTTTCCAATTGTATTATTGAGCTGTCACTCTGGGCTTTCAAATAAATTATATCTATTATTTTATCTTAACTTCACAGGGACAATAATACAATGTTAATAAAATAATTACTTGTTGATTGATCAATTGAGTAATTAAAGCATGTTTAGAGAGCATTAGTGGACTGGTCAAAGTGACACAGTTATGATGTAGTAGAGTTGAACATAGTCCAAGCCATTATCAACTTGTAAAGTTCATTAAGTAAATTGCCAATTCCTTTTAACTTTTTAGTGGAATAATCATCTCCACTGTTCTATTCAAATAATAACATCCTTTCGCATGACCTTGAAAAGTGATTCTTCTCTTCACCTAAAGCTGAAGAGCCTACATTAAAAATTACATTAAATTAAGTTAAAAAAACAATTAAATAATAACAATTCTACTTAAATTTTATATGTCTCAGGAGTTGTGATTTACTTTGAGTTTGGAAGCAACACTTTTATAAGGTTTGTTGTATTTGATCATTATTCTCATTTCCCTAATGAGGGAGAAAATGCTTAACAGGAAAAGAGTACTGGATCTCTTGTTAGAGGGTGTGGGATAAAATCTCACCTCTGCCATTTTCTACTTTTTAAACTTGGGACAACTCAATCTCTCTGAGCCTCAGCTGCATTATTGGCAATATGAGCTATTTGAACTGCAAAGTGTAATAACGTGGTCCTTTCATTTACCTTCTAAATGGAAGATGGCAGAGTTTGGATAGGACTTGGAGTCAGGAAGACCTGCATCCAAATCCTACCTCTACCATAAAAGTCACTTAACCTCTATAAGACTTAATTCCTAATATGTAAAATGGAGAGAATTATGTAATCTACCTCATAGGGTTGTTGTGAGAATCAAATGATTAGGCACACACACATATGCATGTGTCTTTATCTGTATAAATATAAAGTGTTTTACAAACTTTATCATGGTATAAAAATGCTAGCTATCATCTTCCCCAAAGAACATATATTGGGAAAGCCTTAGATAAGCTTACTGGAGTAAGGATCAAAATTTCTTTTCATAACAGGATTAAATCTCCTTGATTAAAAACGGTTCTACCCTTTAAGAGAGAAAGAATAGTACAGGGAAAAGAGTGTGAGATTTTGGGTCGGGCAGGAGTCCAGACTTAGATTTTTGTTAGCTTTGAGATGATTAATGAATCACTAAATATCCCTGAACCCAAGTTTTGTCATCTATGAAATGGATCTATTCACTAATCAATCAATGAGCAAGAATTTATTAAATGTCAAGTGAGTCCTGGTGTATAGTTAGAAATTTTTGAACCCCTAAAACTACATTACCCAAAATTCCTTTCTGTATTACCTAGAGGGTCTATGGGGTGCTCAGAGAGGAGTAATGACTTTGGTATGGAAGGCTTGTCGTGCCCTCCTAGGGCAGCTTTCCAGCCTCTGACCCTCACCTGACACCCAGCTCTCACTTGGGGCTCCCAGTAGCTGCTAGCATGTGGCAGTGGCCACACCCTGGGCAATGGCTTCAACAGGCCGGCTAAACCATGTGAGGGTAGCCATTGGGTTGTAGACCCCTGGTGAACCAGGGCTTTGCTCACCCAGCATGTGAAGACTGCTTTGGCCGAACAGACAGAAGAAACCAATAAGAAGGTTCAACAGCTGAGAGGGCGATGCAGCAAGGCACTGTGGAGTGCTGAGGGCATGTTGGAGCACAAAGGACAACACGGCCATCCAATGCAGCTGAGGAAGTCTCCAGGTGTAATGACTTTTCGTGCCACTGGACCCAGGCTTCCAACGCCGAGAGAGTGGGACTGTCTCTGTGCATCGACTTTTCCATTTAAATCTTCATGCACAAGTGTCTTTGTGCACAAAAACACATAAAGACAATCGTCATCCTCAGTTACCGATAGACTACTACTACTACTACTACTATTACCTAGAATCTTTTTCCCTTTATTTGTGTCCTCACATTTGTGGGAGGGTAATTAAGTTGGCTGTAATTCCTCCCAAACTCTTTTTTTACTTGGGACTGGGCTGTTTAGGTACTTTCTTTTACTTTAGTTATTATTATTAAAACTTTTAAAATATAATAGTTGTTGAATATTAATTTTAAATTATTAAATTAAATTTAACTAAATAAATTAAATTAATAAAAATTTAATTAAAAAATTAAAAACCAACCTGGAGTGTAAAAATTTGAATTAAATTAAATTAAAAATAAAAAATAAGTGAAAAATAAAAATAAATGAATTAAACTAAATTAGATTAATAAAATAATTAATTAAAACAATTAAAAAAACCATCCTGGGGTGCAAAGACTAGAGAGAGACAACCCCAGAACTGAAGAAGCAAGCATTATCCATCAAAGAGTGATTATGCGGTATCAGTGAGATAATGTATCTAAATTGCTTTATAACTCCAAAAGACTTAGAGAAATACCAATTATATCTATTAACCAAATCAGAGTTTGAAATGCAGAAGTGACGATTTTTAGTTGTGTCTCTAGTTCTTCTGCTGAGCACTGTATGTATGTGTTTGTGTACTTTTTGTTTGTTCTTTAGATTTTTTAGAGGATCAATGACATCATGAGAGTGAGGTCTTAACTTACATTTTGAGTAGTATAAGTGTGTCATAGTACAGTCTTCTAAAGTCTATAGTATAATGTTTTAAAATTCATAAAATACATACAGTTAGTTATGTGAAATTACAAAGAAAGCCAAAATATAGTCAAAATAAATATGTATTTTTCTACCAATCCAAGTTCACAGATCCTCTGAAAGTCTGTGGATACCAAGTGGAAAATTATAATCAAGATACTCTAGGAAGAAAAGAAGAAACCTTATGGAACTTCACTAGACAGAGACAGACAAAGGTTTTAGGATCTCAACACTGCCACTTGTGTGACAATGGACAAATTGCCTTACTTCTCTGGGACTTGCATTTCCTAATGGGTAAAATGTGGGGATTGGCCTGGATGGCCTTAATGAACATTTTCAGCTTTTTAAATATAAGATCTTATAACCTTACAATCTCTTTTTTCCTTATGGATGGATGGGCAATCACTCAGAAAAGGAATCTTCTCTCCAGTTCCTGCCTCTTATCTCTGTGATGTAAAAAGGGAGAGGTACAGGACTTCAAGACAAAGTATGAACAACAGGGTCTTCAATAAGTTTTGATTTATTTTCTAATTTTACTCTTTTTTGAGGAATATTTGTTTCTCTATATGTAGAGTTGTTGTTAAAACATATCTTCAATTTCTAGAAGTCATTTTTTATGGATTTACGTATTTGTACTGAGTTACATATTCCCCTGGAAATCTCTCTGGCAAGTTCTCATTAAATATCTCATTCCCTCTCTCTTGAGCCATGCCGTCTCTATTTATTGAGTGAGGTTCAGCATCCTATCTATCAGCCACTTGCTAAATATTCCAAGAGTTGCTGCTTGGGAATGGGAACCAGTTGTAAACTGAAATCCCAGAGCAGTGTTTCTAGCAAAGCCAAAGAAAACCTTTTGACATAAATCATTTTGCATGCAATTCCATGTAGTTAATTTGAAGGATGTTTTCTAGAATTTCAATCTTCAACCAAGCAATACCACTACTAGGTTTATACCCCAAGGAGACTGAAAGACTTCAAAAGCCCTTAGTGTATGAAGACATTTAAGCAATTCTCTTTGTGGTGGGAACAACCTGGAAGCTGGGTTTGTGTGGGGTGCCCATCGGTTGAAAAATGACTGAACAAATTATAGTATGTGAATACAATAAATGTTGTTATGCTATAAGATATCATGAGAGATTGTTTCAAAGAAATCTGGGAATATTTGGAAAGACTGATGCAGACGGAAGTAAGCAGACCAAGAAAATAATTTATATCAAAATTGTGAAAATGAATAATTTTCAAAGACAAGAATTCGGATCAATATAATGATTAATTATTCTGGAGAACTAAAGATAAAGAATGCTTCTTACTTCCCAACAGAGAAATGATGGATAAAAATGCAGAAAGAAACAAATATATGTGATCAAGATCAATTTGGAACTGTCTTTTAGCTTGTTAAGTTTATTTGTAATTAAGAGTTCTCCTTTCTGTCCCCTCCTCTCCCTTTCTTTTCTCTCTCCTCTCCTCCTTAAACCATTTGGAAGAAGGGTAAGAATAACATGGCAGGTGTGGGAAGAGAGGAACTTAATAAGTATTGCTACAAAGAAATATTATTTATCTTCTACGATGATCAACTGTGAATGACAGTTATTCTCAGGAAATCAATAATGCACTATATCTCCAAATGACTTATTATGAAAAATCCTATCCACCTCCAGAGAAAGAAAAGATGGAGGATAAATGCAGATTGAGAAATTATTTTTTAACACTTAAAAAAAAACATTTTTCTTGTTGTTTTTTACTATTTTGTTTTTTGTTATTTGTTTTCTTTAGCAATCTGGCTAATATCGAAATGTATTTTGCATGACTATATATATATATATTTATATATATGTACATATATATACAATTGCTTGCCTTCTCATGAAGTGGGAGGAAGAGAATTTGGAAATTCAAATAAAAAACCCAACTATATTAAAAATGTTCTTTGATCTAGTTATACCAGTACTAGATCTGGATGCCAAAGAGGAGCAAAGATAGGTGATTTTGTATAAAAATATTTATAGCAGCCTTTTTTTTTTTTTGACAGCAAAGAACTGGAAATCAAAGGGATGTCCAGCAATTGGAGAATGGTTGAACAGATTGTGATATATGATTATAATGGAATATGCTTGTGCAATAAGAAATGACAAACAAGTCATTCACCAAAAAATAAAAAAAAGAAACCTGCATTTATATGAATTGATGCAAAGTGAAGTGAGATAAAAAAGGAGAATGTTGTCCACATTAACAACAACAATGTATAATGATCAACTGTGAATGATAACTATTTTCAGCAATGCAAAGGATTGGGACAACTCCAAAGAACTCATGATGGGAAAGGTCATTCTCTGTCATTGAAGGAAATGATGATCTGAATGCAGATTGAATGCAGTATTTTTAAAATTTATACATGAATTTTTCTCTAGTGTAAGCAATATATATTTTGTTTCACAACCTGTTGAACAGGGAAATATGTATTGTATAATAACACATATACAACCAAAAATTGCTTTAGATGTAGTAGTAGTCTCTCAGTGACTGAGAATGACTATTGTCTTTGTGCAGTTTCATCTACGGTGTACCCTCATGTGGCTTTGGAGTCCAAAGACTGAGGCGCACAGTTGGTGG
The DNA here is from genome assembly GCF_027887165.1 of Monodelphis domestica. Lineage (NCBI taxonomy): Eukaryota > Metazoa > Chordata > Mammalia > Didelphimorphia > Didelphidae > Monodelphis > Monodelphis domestica. The sequence goes on from NC_077232.1 coordinate 36,047,826, forward strand.
CACTTGGGGCCTGGGACGCCAGTTGTTACGGGAGGTGCAGTTGTGGCCTGGTGTCGGCGTTCACACACAGCGGCAAGACGTCGACGTCGCTCATCCTCAAAGGTGGCGGCGGCCTGGTGAATGTGGGCTCGCCAGCTGCTTCTGTCAGAGGCAGCGAGTTCTAGTGGCTTTGGTGCAATGCCAGCCCACTTCAAGTTGGACTTTAGCTGATCCTTGAATCTTTTCTTTGGCCGGCCTTGTTTCCTGAGTCCAGCTGACAGTTCCCCATAGAATACCTGTCTTGGTATTCGCTGTGGGTCCATGCGGATGACGTGTCCAGACCATCGTAGCTGGGTTCTGAGGACCAGGACTTCGATGCTGGTGGAGTTGGCTCTGTCGAGGACTTCCTGGTTGGTGATTCGGTCCTGCCATCGGATCCTCATGATTGACCAGAGGGAGCGTTGGTGGAATTGCTCCAGCTGTTTCATGTGCTTCCGGTACAGTGTCCATGTCTCACAACCGTACAGGAGCGAGCTGAGGACCACTGCGTTGTACACTTTGAGCTTCGTCGCAGTGCTTACACCTCTGTGTTGGAGGACTTTGCAGCGCAGCCACCCGAGTGCCTGGCTGGCCTTTTGGATCCTGGCATTGATCTCATGGTCTAGGGACCCGTCGTTGGCGATGGTGCTGCCCAGGTACTTGAAAGTGCTGACGTTAGAAAGCTGCGTGCCATCGATTGTAATGCACGGCTGGTTCGTTGGCCTCCCTGGTGCAGGTTGGAATAGCACCTCTGTTTTGCTGAGGCTGATAGTCAGGCCAAACAGTTTTGTTGCGGTGGAGAACCTGTCCACAATGGTTTGAAGATGATTTTCTTGGTGGGCCATGAGAGCACAGGCATCTGTGAAGAGAGCTTCCAGGATGAGTCTCTCTGTTGTCTTTGTTTTTGCAGTCAGGCGGCAAAGGTCGAATAGTGAGCCATCCAGTCAGTATTTGATGTAGACGCCCAGGTCTAGATCCATCACAGCATGTCTTAATACTTGGGTAAAGTATAGGTTGAATAGTACTAGAGCGAGGTCATAGCCTTGTTTCACGCCATTGGAGATGTTGAAGTGATCGGAAGTCCCCTGTCATGTCGACATGAAAGAACTGGATCAGTTTGAAGAATTTTGCTGGGCAATCGAGCTTGCTGAGGATCACCCACAATGTGTCCCTGTTCATTGTGTTGAACGCCTTTGTCAGGTCTATGAAGACAATGTAGAGACTTAGGTTCTGCTCAAAGCATTTTTCCTGCATTTGCCTCACCATGAAGACCATGTCGATGGTGCTATGATCTGGTTGGAAGCCACATTGTGATTCAGGCAGGTTCTGCTCTGAAACAGATGATAGGAGTCTGTTCAGTATAACACGGGCGAGGATCTTTCTGGCAGTGGAGAGTAGTGAGATGCCTCTGTAGTTGTCACAGGCTGCTCGTGTGCCTTTGTTCTTGTATAGGGATAGGATGGAGGCATCTCTGAGTTCTGGGGGCATGTCTTCCTCTTCCCATATGCTGGTCAGCACTATATGGAATGCCTGAAGCATCTTTCCATTTAAGGCTTTGTACACCTCGGTTGGGATCCCGTGTTTACCAGGCACCTTGCCTGCACTCATTTGTTTAATGGCTTTTTGGACTTCTTCTAACGAAGGAGGGATGTCAAGTTTTTCAATGGTGCGGTTTTGGGGGATCTGGTCAAGGGCCCTTTGGTCGACTGAAGAGGGTCGTTTGAGAAGCTGACTGAAGTGTTCTTTCCACCTGTTGCTGATGCCTTTTTTATCTTTTATGAGAGTGTCACTGTCAGAGAATAGCAAAGGAGTGGTGGTGAGTTTTAATGGCCCATAGACAGTCTTGAGGGCACTGAAAAATTGTTTGTAGTTTTTCGTATCAGCAAAGCACTGGATTTCTTCTGCCTTTTTTTCCCACCATCGGTCTTGCGTCTTCCTGATCTCACAATGTGCCGTGGCTTGCAGAGTCTTGAATCTGTCCTTTTTAGGAGCAGAGTTTGGATTATTTTGCCACTCCATAAAGGCTTTGTTCTTTTTGCTCAATAGGTCTTCAATAGCAGTGTTGTTCTCGTGGAACCAGTCCTGTTGGTTGCGTTGTTTGGGGCCTAGGACTGCCTTTGATGTTTCCTTCACTGAGTCTCTGAACTGGTTCTATTTCTCGGTTGAGCTTCCAGTGAGTGGTCCTTGACAGATTGTTGTCCAGGCAGGACTATACAATACATGTATTGTATGATAACACATATACAACCAAAAATTGCTTTGGATGTAATTAGGGAAAAAATAGACATTTTCATGTTAAAAGAAATATTGCTTGTCATGAATGAGAAAGTTCAGTAGAGCACTGAGTATTGAAAAAGAGCATGCTTACTTGTGAAAAAATATTCTTTATTCACATAGATACCAAAACTATGATCACAAGAAGTCTAGTTGAATACAAAATTGTTGGTGCGTTTTTTTTCTTTTCTTTTTTTTTTTTGATTTTAAATTACCCAAGTTAAAAAAAAAAAGTTTGTAAAATGTATTTTTTAAAACTTCTGGTTTTTATGATTTCTTTTTGCTTCTGAGGCAATGGGAAACTGATAAATATATTGACATCATAAAATTCAGACTAGTTATACAATGACTGAAATTCTCAAATGGAAGCAAAATATTTTAATATGATCTTTCCCCAGACCCTGTCAGAAATGGTTGATATATTTGTCCATAATAGGAGAAAAAATCTGCTTCAGGTAACCTGGAAACTTTTCTGATTTAAACCTTATTAAAACCCTATAGGTAGAAGATTAAAAGATTAAGAATATCAAAAAAATTAATGAAAAACTGTAAAGAGGTCTAGCAGTACAAGATTTAAACTATTGTAAAGACGTAAAAATCAAAATTATCTTGTACTGGCTAAGAAGTAGAAAGGTAGATCAGTAGAACAGGACAGAAATACAACAATCAAGATTATAAAATAAATAAAAATAACAATAAAAATAAAAGATTATACTTATCTTGCATTTGACAAAAGCATAGATTCTGGATTCAGGACTAAGAAATAACTATTTAGTAAAGATTGTTGGAACAACTAGAAAGTAGTTTGGCAGATATTAGATGCAGAACAATATCTTATACATTCACTGAGATGAGACCAAAATCAATACATGATCTATACATAAAAGGAGATATAAGTAAATGAGAACAAAAACTATATTACCTATTAGATTTATGAATGTGAGATGAATTTATGGGTAAGCAAGAAATATAGCATTGTGAAATGTAAAATGGATAATTTTGAAAACATTATATTTAATTTTTTTTCTACAAATGACATATTACCAAGATTCAGAGGAAAGCAGAAAATTGGGGGATTTTTATAGACAGCCTCTTGGATAGAGGTCTTATATCTAAACTATAGAGAGAAGAATTTTAAATTTATAAGAATAAGAGCAGTCCCCAATTGATAAATGAGAAAAAATATGAACAGAAAATCTTCAGATGAAGAAACCAAAGTCATTTTTAGGTATATGAAAAATTTCTCTGTCACAATTGATTAGAGAAAGGCAAATAAACAATTTTGAGATATTGACTCATACCAGATTGGCTAAAATGAGAAAAGGGGACGTGAGAAAATGGGGTCATTTATATACTGTTCTCAGAACTTCAAATTGAATCAACCATTTTCGAGAATAATTTAGGATTTTACCTAGAGACTTATAAAACTGTTCATATCATCAGACCCTATAGTATCATTGTTGGATCTGTTTCCCAAGGAGATCAGAGGGAAAAAGAAAAGAATCTATATTTTCCAAAATGTTTATAGAAGCTTTCTTTTTGGTGGCAAAAGACTGGAAATTGAGCGAATGTCTACCAATTGAGATATTGTACGATAGAATACTACTGAGCTTTTAATAGCAATGAACAAACTAATTAAAAAAATTGGAAAGAACTACATGAGATAATGAAGAGCAAAATGAGTAAAAACAAAGAGAACATTATATATAGCTACAATACTTCAAGAAAACTTGTGAATGTCACTTTCAGAGAATGGAAACATGAAAGATATAATTTATAAAGACAAAATAAAGACCAGATGAGATTGTGTACATAAAATATTTAGAAAACATAAATCTATATTTTAATGCAAGTAATTATTTTAAAGATACTACTATCAATCATTAAACTAATATATTTTTGTTAGTATTAATAATAAGTTCTAATATCTTTTCAAGAATCTCATTAAATGAGAACTAATGATTAAGCATTAAAAAAGGAAATCAATAGTTAGAAATCAAGGCTTGATTCAGAAAAACATAATGTTCATCAAAGGTATATTTAATATCCAATTTACTGTGTGATTTCATGTGGTTACAATAAAAGACAGAATCATATATTAAAGTAATTTTAAAAGATGTAAATGTAGCAAAATTCATATCAATATCCAATTATTTAACTTTGTGTCAGTAAAATTATAGATTGGTATTTTATGTTTAAATATACATATATGTATATATCTATCTTACAAAACTTTTTCATTTTTCTCTTAATTGTCAAATTTAATGTATTTTTTTTCAATATTTATTTTTCCTAACTTATCTGAGGACATGGGATTACCTTCTCCTACTCAATGTCCTTTGGAAACTATTTTGATATTCTTTCTTCTCTAAGTTCTCATGATACTATTCCTTCTTGGTTTTCCTCTTACTGAACTTCTCAAACTCCTGTGTTGGAACTTCATTCTGATTATGCCCCTTACATATAAATATCCTTCAAGCATCTGTCCTAGTCTCTTTTCTCTTTTCTTTTTATAATAGGGATTCTTATCCTGGTATCTTCATGAACTTAAATTCATCAGATAGAGAAATGGGTAGATAATAGTTAAATGACATAGATAGATAATTATATATATATATATAAAATGCATGTATTTGTGTAAACATATATATATATATATATATATATAAACATGTTTTTGTTTGTCCTTTGTTTTCATAGAGGACCAATGACATGGCAGGAATGGTCATCTCTTTAGACATTGTATGAATTGAGTTTGTAAGTTGGAGGAGCACAAATTTGTCAGTCTCATTTTTTCTTCTTGTCATTGATGAACTAGAGAAACATCAGGTTAGTTGGTGAGGGTCTGGGATCCAGTAGATGACCCCGGCATCTTTTATGTGTGATTAAGCATTAAGTGCTCCATAGCTCCTGCTTGTTGTAACAAACTGTTCTCATCCTTCCATTCTGTAAGAGTAAGTCTTCACATGGTTGGGGTAGATGTCCCTCACCAATTTACTGATAGATTTGCAGCCTTTTGATTTAGCCTGTCCGCCAAAATGGTTTTATTGGAATTGGCCTCTTGTGTGTGCTACAGCTATTTGGAGTGACACATAAGAGTTGAGTGAAAGTTGGACACCAAAGGTGGAGTATGGAAAAGGACTTGGAAAGCCCTCACAACAAAGGTACTAATCCTTTCTAAGTACTCCCTAAAACACCACATATAACATGTATTTATAACATATAATAAAAACATTATATATATACATACATACATACATATATATATGTATATATATGTATATATATATATATATATATATATATATCACCCTAACCCTCTCATGTGGCAGGGAGAAGCAATACCCCAGGCTTAACCAACTGACAAAAGAGTCATATCATTGAAACAAAACAATAAAAGGTTAAGAATTGTGTAATTAGAAACTGTTACCCTAAAAACTATGACCCCCAGCAAAACTACGATTCCCAGGATCCCACTCACTTCCTGTTGTTATGTGCTGACGTATACAGGATATAAATTGGGTAGAGGTATGTCTATCTCTCTCTTTCCTTCCTGTCACAGCTTTGGTGGAGCAGGCTTTTTGAGCAGGTAGAAAAACTTAGTCATGTGGTTCTATTTTGTCAAATATTTATAAAAATAATACTGGAAGTATTGGACATTCATTTAAATAGTACAGAACATTTGCTCTATACTATTTTCTTTGGTCATCTCAGTAGCTCTTATGTGTTAAACTATTATCTTTACACAAATGACTCCCAGTTCTATACATCCAGTGCTAGTATCTCTTATGAGTTCACTTTCATATCTCTTCAGGTTTATATGATATTTCAAACTTAAAATCCATAAGCATCTCAAACTGAACCAAAGCAGAACTTAGTATCCCAGCCCCTAAAGCCTTCTCCCTCTTAGATCTCTGAACTTATTTGGGGAGCACAAAAGAAGCCAGTGTCATTGTATTGGAGAGTAAATGGTGGGGAGTGAGGTAGAAGAAGACTTGAAAGTTAGATGGGAAAAGATGGTGCCATGTTATGAAGGACTTTGAACGCCAGACAGAAACTTACAATTGATTTTTGAGACAAAAGGGAGTCACAACACTTCATTGTATATGGAAGCAGTTGATATGGTTAGCTGTGGTCTTTAGGAAAATCACTTTTACCTATTCTGTGGAGGAAAGATTGGAAGAACAACTAGTAAGATTTCAAAAATCCTGGCATGACGTGATGAAGGCCTAAGTAAGCCTGGTGGAAATGGAAAAAAAGAGTGTAGGAAAATTTTAAGAGAGATTAAAGAGGCTCCCTATCACCTCCAGAATTAAATATGAAGTCTTTTGCTTAGCATTTTATGTCCTTCCCAACCTGGCTCCTTACCAGTTGGCTAGATTCTCAATCCTCAAACTACATCATTGAATTTCTCTCCCTTATCCATTTTCCCTCAGATGTGATATCCCATCCACTGTGTTTCTTCTTTTGCACTGGATCTTCTGGGTCAGAATGTCATAATTCCTCTTCTTTGTCTTTTACAATCCTTAGACTCATTTGAGACTTGCCTCAAATGTCAGGGGACCTTTCCAGTCCCTCAGTCACTTGAGACTAACCCTTCCAAGTGAATTTACTTCTCCTCTGTATCTATCATCTGTGCAACCTCCTTGAAGACAGGTACTGTGCTTCTTTTTAATCTCAAATTCTTAGCATATTATAAGTTCTTAATAAATATTTATTCATTGGTTAGCTATAATAGGGAAAATAATCTGACTTTTTTAGACTGTGATATATTTAAAGCTGAAATATTTTCCATTCTATTTTTGTTAGAAGATACAAAATTATCCAATGTGTAAAATGTTCCCAGAGAATCTTCAACTAAATAAGAAAATAAAATGACCCTTTTCCTTCAGTTTATTCTTCACAATATTTAATGAAAGAAAATGAGAACTTCCCTAAGGCTGTCTATAGAATAACATTGATTTGTAATTTGGTCTGAATTATATAGGTTGGTTCTCTCCTTTGCCATGATTATTTAATTGCTAAATCTCCAATGCTTCCTTTCATATTTGTCCCAGCTGTAGTATCATTCAATTTGTACTTTGTAAATCTTTTATATCTGGACTTCTATGATATACCAGCAATGGAAGAATATAGATTGACAAAACTATAAGCTCCAATAGGGCTGAATCTTACTCTTCTCTAAGGTGAGGAAATTAGCCAACACTAAACCAGCAGTCTGCCCAGTCTAGGCAACTGGTAAGTGTCAGAGATATGATTCAAACTCACATCTTTCCTTATTGCAACTACAACACTTTTTCTACTCTTCCATGCTGAATGGGAAACAATTTAAAATTGATGCTTTTTAAATAAATATATGGATAACCATAGACCTAACTATGTAGATGGCAGAACTACAGCCAATAATAGACATTTCAGGGAAATCTAGTTTTGGTCAATATAAAGGATAGCTTACCAACAATTAGAGATCTTTAAAAATGAAATACATTTTTTCAGGATGTATTGGGGGGATATAAACCAATTATTAAATGCCTTTTATCTGTTAAATATTGTGCTAATAATTTTATGGATATTATCTCTTTTGATTCCCCCCAAAACCCTGTGAGGTTCTATTATTATTATTATGATTATTATTATTCTCATTTTATAATTGAGGAAAATTAGGTATTCAGAAGTTACTGTAGATATGATTAACCAGAAGCCAAGTAACTTCTTCTTGGTATAGTTAGAGGGACTTCATGTTTCAGGTAAAATTGTTGGACTAGAAGATTTCTATGGTTTGTTTCTACTCTATGGTTCTATAATTTAAAAGATCCATAATCATTCCAAATTCCAAAGTGAAAGAATTACAAATCAGAAAAAAATTTTATTACCTTTATTATTATGATTAGGAAATGAGATAAACAGATAATAAGATATCATTAGAGAAAAATATAAGAAGGAAGCAGGCCAATAATCTAGAATGATGGATAACTCACTATTGGCCAACATATTAATCCTCTGGCATCAAAAATCCATTTTAATGTTGGTTGGGTCTCCTTTTTTCAAATTTATGAGAGGATGTAGACAAAGCTTGAATGGGTTTGGATCTACATTGTTAGTGGAAAGAAACTAAGCAAAAGTATCATGATTTAATAGGTATCAAATATAATTGGGAATAGATTCCTGGAATGTTAGTGATGAGACTTAAGAGATCATCTCATCCAAATGTGGAAATAGTTAAAGTCTGACACTCATTATTGCTTCCCCAATTCTTTACATGTAGCCTAAAACAGATAATATGTCCACTACTTGAACCTAAGTGGGAAGAAATGCCCTAAACAAGGTTAAGCTTGTGCCAGAAATTACATTTTCCATGCTACCTCTGGTATATAGTCCTGTTGAACAATTACTTTCCACTACCGTGAAAAGTTTTTATTGTGTTTAACAATCTCCTAGTGTTGGTTTTTCCTAGGCTTGGGAGGTTCTGATGATGAAGGGAACAGTACAGAAGAGCTATTCCTTCTTAGGGCCATCTTGAGATGGCTAATTTCTCTGAATCATGTAGCAAGTATAATTAAGCAAACAAAAAACAAGTTGCATGTGTTCAATCTCAGGAATCCTTTGCACCTTTGCACCTATCAGGTGGACCAAGATACCATGTCCATCATTTGATAGATGAAAGCAATATTTTTTTTCTTGACTCAATGGTATTAGTCATGAAATAAAAACTAAGTGGATTTAATATTTACTTGTAAGTTGATCTGGTTTCCTCTTTTGGGGCATTAAAGAACCAAAGGATTGTGTTCGCAATGTCTAGTTTTCCAAGGACTTCCCCATGATTTCATTTTGTGAAGGATGAAATCTGGCTGTCTAAGTTTGTAATGGCTTAGTAATAAAATGAAAAATAGTAACATTACTCAAGAAACATATGAAATATAAACAATATGAATGGCATGTGTTGGGGATTTCAGTGTTCTCTGTGGTGGGAGAGTATCCTTTAAATCAAAGGGAGATGAAAATCCAGGGAGACTTGATTATCCTCGCATAATATGATAGATCTTAAGAACACGTGTCAAGCTATTATTCACAGAGCTTTTTCTTGCAAAGCAGACTTGAGTACCTCTCTTCATCAAATGGAAAGAGAATGTCAAAAGCACATAAGGTCACCATTAGAAAAAAGAAATTTGGCTGACATATATAAAGTCTCTCTGCTTGGCAATGGCAAAATATATGACCCTGTGATATAGAAAGAAAATCTGCTTGTTTGTCTCAGAGCTTATATTTATATGGCCACAGTTCGACTCTAAAGCTGTTCGTTGAGCTCATTCAAGATCTCAAGTAGGAATAAATGTCACCCAGGGCTGAAATATTGTAAAAATAATTCCATGTTTATTTATAAATATGACAAGCCAGGAACTTGTATACATTCTCCAAAGAATTGTCAGAGGTAGAGTCACTTCTACTGGAAGATTTTCCCATCCATTCAAATGTTCAGTACACTTAGAATCTCCTCTAGTCAGAAATGAAACTACAGTTTTAATGAGGGAAGCATGATATCAGGAAGAGAAAATTAGACTTGAATTTAGGGAAACCTAGGTTCAAGTCTATTCTCTCATACTTTTCTAGTTGTAAGAGTATAAAGAAACTATTTAAATATGATTTCTCTAATCCTTAGTTTCCTGATTTATAAAAAATACATAAATGATAGGCATTATGAATCATGAAGAAGATAATGTATGTAAATATTTTTTCAAATTTTAAATTATTTTATAATTTCAGTTCCTATCTTCAATAGAGGGTTAACATGGCATAGTGGAAAAAGAGCCATCATAAAAGTCAGGAGGTTCTGAGTTTATGTCTTGTCTCTGAACAAATACTGGTGATGTGATTTAGGCCAACTTCTTAACCACCAAGAGCCCTCAAGAATATATGTTGCAAAAAAGGGCCAAAAGCTCTGAAATAATTTTCAAGACCAATGAAATGATAGGTCCATCCTCTATCCCTATTTTTATTGTGGCACAGAGAATATTCTGGATGAGATTTTTTTCTTTAATTGACTTTAATTTCTAAAAATTTTCCATTGTAGATATGAAAAAATCAGTTCTATAGTTTCAGCAACCTACAAAGTCTAAATTGATAATCTTAATTGCTTAGTAAATAATGAAACAAACATTAAGTACTGATTATGAGTTAAACATAATGGTGGGTACTTTATAAACATTATTTCATTTAATCTGTACAATATCTAAAGTTATTCATTATCTTATTTTACACATGATGAAACTGACAAAGACAGGATAAGTGAATGGCTCAGTGTTTGTATATATATATATATATGTGTGTGTGTGTGTGTGTGTGTGTGTGTGTGTATGTATATATGCATATGTATAGAAGTATATATTTTAAAATAATTTTCTTATGTATTCAGATGAATATTTTTGTTTTTTCAGTATTTTATTAGTGATTCTCTAATTCCTGAATAAAAAACCTAATGAAAAATAAACTTAAAACTTTCATGCAGTAATATTTAAATATATCTAGTATTAAGGGTGAAAATTAGTGTCGTTGACTGAATACATTATACTAGTGGTCACCAGGGATTAAAATTCAATCCCAATAAAATATTCAAGTCAGTTTGGGATTTTTAATTACAATAGAGGGAAGAAATTAAGAAGGAGAGAGAGAGAGAAAAAAAGGAAATTGGACTGCTCTGGCAAGCTAGATAGGAGTTGGAGGTCAAGGAAAGGAGGAAAGGAGGAAAGGAGGAATCAGTCACCTCAACCACTCACCAAGGTCAGTCAGGGAAGATGCCTCACATAAACCATGCTACAAAGTTTCTCCCAGTCACCTCACTGGCAAATCGCAAACGCCAAAATCCTGCAAGAGCTGCAAGCATTCCAAATGCCACCCAGTGCTCCCCACATTGCTGACAGAGACCAATGTCTCCGCAAGTGAGAATGAGAGCAAGAGCCCTGGAGAGAGGAAGTGATGTGATATATATAGACAGTTCTTTACATCACTTCGTGCATCCCACATGTACCAATGGTAGCTTAAGCTTGGCTTAGGACAGCACAGGGAGTCTGTCAGTTGTTTCTTATTTGTCACTTACTAGAATATGTTGGTCATAAGCCATCATCTTCAACACTTAATCCTTAAATAGAGGTGGAGAAAATCTAAAATTCACATGAGGGCTGTTATAAAGAATTGAAGAAGGGAAATTCTGTTTTTTTTGTTTTTTTTTTTTGGCTTCTAATATATCTTCTATCTTATGATTGCTCTCTTTAAAAACTTCATAAAGATTAGAATAATAATGATAGCGATCTAGCAATTAAGATATGGTTTGATGATTGGGAGTTTGGCAAAGAATTAAGTTTTGAATGATTATCTAGGGACTCATTATTCTTAAGTTGTCATTAGTGTATAGAGAAAAAAATGTAAAATGCTGAGACCAGGTAAAAAAAGGAAAAATGAGTAAACAATTTATGAGTTGCTTTTAGTGTGCTATTGTCTAGTTTTACTGGCAATGGATAAACAGAGGCATCATTGATTAATGTCTGCATCAGAGACAATGAATAACAATTTGCAAAATATTTTATATTTTGAAATATTTTATATTTTGCTATGTAATATTACATAATGTCTAGTGCTGGCATCTCAATCCCACCTGCATTGACAAGTCAGTTACCCAAAGATTGTCAACTATGTCTCCTCTAAGTTTTCGAAGGGTAGTCCTAAAAGTTTTGTAGGGTTCTTTTCATTTGTTTAACTAAAGAGTCACCATCAGTGTGCTTCCTATCATGAATTCTGATTAATATAAATTAATTAGCAAGATAGAATTAACTTTTAGAAAGGGATATATTGCTATAGCAATTTAATTAGAACAAATATTCCTCTTCAAAATTCTGTGATGCACTGTCCAACAAGTATATAAAGTCCAGGCAAAAATAGGTTCAAGCTTGGAGAGCACATATTGCACGGGGGGGTTGGGGGGGCCTAAGAACTTCTTCTAGGGTCTTCAGGATATTTCCCATTGGGAATAGTCTAGTTTGGAAATTATGCTCTTTGTAGAGCCTTGAATATACTTTTCTCACCTATCTGGTATGCTTTGATTCCTGATATAAACTCTGCTGACAATATCTTCTTAGAAGTGGGGTTCAGGATTTTCTTTTCTCTGGAATAAAGCTTAAGCTTCATTTAATAGCTTTCAATTTTGCTCTTTCAGGTTGCTATTTCTATTTTAATTTTCATCCTTGTGTATTTTTATTTTAGATACTGCTCACTTTACTGTTTTAATTAATTTATATCTTCCCATGACAATCATAATTCTCCATATCTATCATTTCTTATGATACATTAGTATTCATTTGTATTAGTATACCATAAAGTTTTTAAGCATTTCCCAAAAGATTGGGTAATTATTTTTTCCCCACTTCTTTGCTAATACAACAAAGTTTTGCATTACTTTTTAAAAATCTATTTTTAAGGTAGATTGAATTCAGAGGGGGTCATTAATATGATGTAGGGATTCAAAATCATTCTACATGCAATTAATATGAAGGAGAAAAATGGATTGGGTAATGAGAAGAAGAGAGATATGTTGACTGTCTTAAAGTACATTAATTCATATTGTTATGTTAATATCATATATAATAAAGTATATATAATATCATTACATTATATTAGATGTGGTTATATTATCAGATATCTAATGCAATAAAGGAGTCAGACATTCTTTTTAGTCCTATGAAACAATGGAATTTGAAGTTGAAGAAAGAATTTAAGAAAAAAAAAACAAAAACAAACAAACAAAACCTTTCAAAAACTAGAGTTTACCAAGAGTGAAATGAATTAGCTGACTATAAAGGTCATATATTCTACATCAGGAGAAGAATTTCATCCCAGAATAGAACTTTAGTAAACCTTTATTAAGCACCTAATACAAAAAAGGCATTATACTAAGCACTAGGAATATAAAGAAAGGCAAAACCCAAAATGTATATGTTGAAGGACTTGAAGATGTTTAGGTTGGAAAAAAGATGAGTCAGTAGAGAGCTAATATCTGCCTTTTGTTTGTACCTTCAATTATTTGAAAGGCTTTGACCTAAAAGGTAGGTCAGACTTTTGTAGTTTGAAAGAAGTCAATGGAAGTTACAAAAAGAAAAAAAAAACAAAGCAATAACTGCATAAATAATAAAACTTCCTCACAATCAGAAATCTGTCAGAGTGTAATAGGCTACATTGGTGGCATGGGCTGTTCCTACTTAGAGGTGTCCAAACAGAGACAATCCACATTCTTGGAATATCACCAATGATATTTTTTCCCAGTATGAATCTGACTAGATCGGCACTGAAAGTCCTTTCCAAGTATCTAAATCCTGTGAATTTTTTGGATGACTCATTAGAGCTTCTGTAGCCAAAAAATTCTACAACCTATAACCAACCTAGAGATGAGTTTCTCCAAACTTACTTTACCTGGTCCCTAGATCACAGATATAACTTTCATCATCAAATTCATATTCAGGACCTTTAAAGCTTGGTATAATCTTCTAGAACTTCTACTCTGCTCATCTAGCTTTTGAGAAACCAATGGTATTTCCATTCCATGATGAACGAATAACAAGAATTTTGTGGAGATAAATTATTCTTTAGCCTTGACAAAGATATGTTAAAATTAGTGAACTGTGATTGACTATCACTGAGTAATTGAGAACACTATGCCATTGTCATTAAGGCATGCAGAGAACCACGTTTAGGTAATTAATTCAAAATGGAACCCACCATAGACATTAAGGCAAAATGAGAGTGCCAGACTAGCAAAATACATTTGAGGTTTTATTAGTCATCACAGATTGGTCATAGTGATGACTGATAGCCCCATATGGTAACTATTTCAAAGAAGCATTAGCACTTAAACCCCGTAAAAGGAATAGAAACCAATAGCCTAAGCATACGACCTTTATACACAAAATGAATTAAACAAATAAAAATTGTACATTTTTGAAACATCTTGAAAGTCAACTGTACAAGGCTTGGAAGATACATAGACAAAAAACATATTGCCTTCTCTCAGAGAACTTATATTCTACAGCAGATGAATATGCCTGCATATAAATAAATATGAGGAATAGATTATGTGAAAATAGATAGCATGGCTAAGTGAATAAAGAGAAAGCCACACTGTCAAAAAAAAATCAGTTTTAAATCTTATCTTAAACCCATGCTGGTCATGACTGTGGACAGATATTTATCTTTTGAAGGCTATAATCTACTTCTTAAAAACTATTAATTTCATAGAGGTCACTACCCTGCATTGTTATATCTGATAGACAATTAGTTCCAAAGTTTTCTTATCCAGACCTGTTCTAGGCTGATGTCATGAACCCCAAATCCACAGATAGATTAACTTTTTAATGACCATCAGAAAATACATTTCCAAATGAAATATGATAGAACCCAATTAGAAGAAAATAGAGCACCTTGCCTCATATACTTCAAGTTTTCTTTGCTCTTCAGGATTGTGGAAGAAGCCTAATAGCAAATAGACACTTAAATAACTAGTTGGTCTAGTCAAAACTCAGCTAAACCAATTGAATGGCAATATATTAATGGAAATAGATGGTTGTATTTGTTGTAGCCTCTCTTGGATAATGGGAATATCAGGTACCTAGGTCAGGTTTCCATATTCAAAAGGTAGCAGAAAAATGAAGGAGTCTTCAGGGTCACTTTGGCAAGGAAATTGTCTTGTCTGAATTATCCAAGTAATGTAAGGAATGGAATTCCAGATTTGTTGAAATCCCTTCTTTGTTCAATATTTATGCATTTGTATGCTGATGCATGCATGGACTTTCAACTTCAGATGAACTGAAGCAAAAATGAGTAGTTATTATAAATAATCCTTCCCTGATGTAAAAAGCTGAGCAGTCAAGTGCATTGGCAGTGTGAGATGCATCCAATATGAAAACTGTCTAACTGGAGAGGAAAGAAAACATGGAATCAAGATTGTATAATTCAAGGCATTACATATAAGAAAAGCAACAGATACCCAGAGGATGAAGTATTAAGTGAAGCAACAGGCCCGTGTCAACAGAGAGAACTCAAACCAAAGGACCTCAAGCCAATTAGCACAGCAGAGTATAAACTAAGCATGATTGATTGATTGTTTGATTTAATAATTTTCAATGGTAAATCACCCCCCTCATGACCTTGGTTGGAAATTACTTCTGTATCCCAGTTTAGTCTGATGTCCAATAAATGGATAAACCCTAATGTTGGGTCTCTCTCAGTCTTTCTGCACACGGTAAATGATCTACAGATTTATGAATGAATATAAAAGGTGCCAACAAGATATTATTTTAAGAGTATTAAGAACCTTGAATTTAGAACTAGAAAAGATCTTAAATATTAGCTAAATAGCATTATTTTTAATCATAGGTTCAAAAAATTCTCTTGGATTTTTGTTTCAAAGATGGCACACTATTGAGGATATTATTCCCTTTGTGCATGAAAGTGACTGTTAGAACTAAAACAAAACTCATTCTTTTTTTTAGCACAATTATGCCCTTAATCTATTAGATAATTCTTGAATTAGAGGTTTGAAGGTTTTCTCAAAGGGTAAAAAATTAACAATAGATGGGACCACTTAGATGACTGAATCACCCCATCCCCAATACTCTGCCTCTAAATCATTTTTTTATTCTGTCAATCAACCAATAAACAAATAAATATTCATCATGTATCAGATATTTTTACAAGTACTGGGAATTCAAAGACAATATCAAATCAGTTTTTGCCATCAAAAGGCTTGACTTCTATTGGTAGCTAGCATATACATTCTTTAATGTATAGAGGATACATACAAAGTTGGATAAAAGGCAAACTTAGAGGGAAAGATATTAGTAATTGGAGGTTGTGAGCAGAGGATGGGGGCAGAGTGGGAAGGACAAACAGTTGGAAATAGGATGAATCCCTGTGGCTTTCTATTGCTTCTGATACAAAATATATAATGCTCTGTTTTGCATTCCAAGACCTTTATAACCTAGCCCATACCTACTTTTCCAATCTTCTTATCTCTAGACATAAAACCTTCAAACTAGTGACACTGGCATCCTGACTGTTCCTAGAACAAGAAACTCCAACTCAGATCTTAGCTGTCCCTCAAACCTGGATTATAGCTCCAACCACTGACTTCCCTGGCTTCCTGTAAGTCTCAACTGAAATCTCATCTTTTACAGGAAGCCTTCTCCAATCCTCCTTAATTCTAGTGATTTCTCTGTTAATAACCATCTATTTATCTTGTGTAGAGCTTGCTTTCTGTAGATTTGCTTGCATGTTTGCTTCCCATTAGAATGTAAACTCCTTGAGGGCAGGGACTCTCTCACTCTCTCACTCTCTCTCTCTCTCTCTCTCTCTCTCTCTCTCTCTCTCTCTCTCTCTCTCTCTCTCTCTCACTCTCTCTCTCTCTCTCTCTCTCTCTCTCTCCTCTCTCTCCTCTCCTCTCTCTCTCTCTCTCTCTCCTCTCTCCTCTCTCTCTCTCTCTCTCTCTCTCTCTCTCTCTCTCTCTCTCTCTCTCTCTCTCTCTCTCTCTCCTCAGCATTTAGCACAATCTCTGGCACATAAGAAGTGATTAATATTTTTGATTTATTGATTGATCCTTGAGTTAATAGAAAGATACTGGATTCTATTGAATAGGAAAGTCATACCATTAGATAAGTATCTTAAGCAAATCATTGCTGGCTAGGTGGAGGATGGATTAGAGTAGCAAGAAACTTGAAACAAGTGTGAGAAATATAAGAATATTGGAAAAGTTGAGTTGATATGTGATGAGTGCTGGAACTACCATTGTTTCTCTGTTGAGTAAAGAGATGAGGATTAAGTATAATTTGGTGTGAAGGTAATATCAATAACGTTTCACAACTAAGAAGATATGTGGGGTGAATGAAGACGAAGAGGTAAGGGTAATGAGGAAGTTATGACTAGATGACTGGAAAGAGGGTAGGACCCTTAATGGTGACATGGGAAGTTCAGAAGGAGGTGTTGGGGAAAGGTAATGAATTTTTTTTGTTTTGTTTTGTTTTGTTGTTTATGAAATATCAATGGGACATATCCTTTTAAATATTTCTAGTCAACCAAGTTCCCTCTTTCCTCAATACTCCATCCCCAACATTCTATGTTGTCTTTGTTCTGTAGTTGAAGCTTTGATCTTTCTGGCTTGAGCCAAAGAGAGGCTTATCCTGACTAAAATGCAAGTATCCTTGGAAAAGGTAATTTTAAACTCCATCAGTCATTTGTTCCTTGGAAACCATAACAACCCTTCAAATGCTTAAAGATCATCATCCTAGCCCTTCAGTCATTTCTTCTTTAAACCAATCATCCTGTTTCCTCATAGGGCAGGAAAGCAAAGTCCACCATTATTCCTGCTCTTTCTGCATAATCCTCCAAGAGGATAGAGACTATAGGCAAGCTCAGAGTCAATGAGATGGTTTCCCTGTTGGGCTGAGACTTTGCTTTCCTTGAATCTGTAAGGAGGCTGAATGGCAAGACTTAATAACTTGTTTGGATTCCTGAATACAGAGAATTGTAAGCTTCAGTATTAACCCTTCCCTTTTCTTGGAAGGTGGCTTCCATGAAACAACATAATAAGTCTCTGCAGGTCTGCTTACTCAAATACCTCTTGACTCAAATCAATAATAGCGAGTCAGGATGATCTACTGGGAGGGCTCAGCTTTATGACACAGAACATGCTCCCTGGAGGATCATATCTAGAGAGGCTGGCACCTGGGCCACCTGTATTCATTCGGGAAGCTTTAAGCTTTAGGAGTGCTATATTTTGTGTATGAATTAAATAGTCTCACATAAGATTCTGCACTATGATGCTTTATGCAACTTACTACACTGCTGTTTTGCAAAATGGAGATATCTTATTTTGCCATTGCTACTCAAACCCCCCCCAAAAATTAAATCCAATAAATATCATCGAAGTAACTATATTCAGATACTTTTCTAGGCACTAGAGATACAAAAAGTAGGGGGGGGGGGAAGAACTGAAGGAAGGAAGATATAAGGAAAGAAAGAAGAAAGTTAGACTTTTCCACAGTGGAAAAACAAACAAACAAACAAACAAAATTGTGTGTGTGTGTGTGTGTTGCTGGTGGAAAAAAAAACAACAAACAAACCTTGGCTCAAGAATCAAAGAAGCAAAATTCAAATCCTACATCTGATGATTGCTTTCTTAAGTAAATCACAATCAGATGTCTCATCTGTAAAATGGAAAGGTTGAAATAGATGAACTTTGAATTCCCTTCTTAAGCTATAACTATGATACTATAATAACTAGATACACACATTATTAATATTTTTGGTTGGGCTTGTTGGTACTCTGGGGAAACTCTGAGAACTAGTTGGAAGAGTAGAAAAATCAACATTTTATATTATAGAAATTGTCAGAGAAAAAAATCTCTACTTCAGATCTGTTGAGTAATGATTATACTAAATAATGCTTCGCTATTGAAATAGGTATTTTTAATAAAAGAGGAAAAGAAACAATATCTATATATGATTCCTAAATACCCTGTTTTCCTCTAATGATCTGAGATTCTATTTATATTACCTGGGTCTACATATGTATCTTTTCACTCCCAAGACCTAGCACAAATATATTAAACATATTTGGCACCTAATAAGGCTTCTAATCTCTAGACCACCCACATGAGCATATTCTTGGCAGTTTTCCTCACATTCTACCTTAATGAGATGACCGTGGGCAACTTACATTAACTTTCCAAACTCTTTTCCTCTAAACCACCCAGGTTCCTCATCCTTCCTCTCCTCTGAAATCCCTCTATCATCTATCCACCAATGAAAGTCTGTTCTGGGATTATTCTTCAACCATACAGTCTTTTCTACACTAATGGAATAAATAACATCTTAACTCCTATGCCTTCTCCCAGTCTCTACCCTCTCAAATCCACCCTTCATCCAGTTGCCTTGGTAATCTTCCTAAAGTACTGCTTGGCTCATGCCATTTTCCACTGAAAATACTTCAGAGATTTCACAACGAATAAAATTTAAATTCTTGATATTAGGATCCAAAATCCTATACCCCCGGATTCAATAGAACTTTCCAACTTTCACTCATATTGCTCCCTTTCATATACATTGGTTTTCATTAAATAGGACTATTTTATATCATCTACTGTGTTTGTGCTTTCGCAACATTGATTTTGTGTTTTCATTCATGCCCTTATCCTGAGTCATCAGTGAAATAGAGCCCAGGTAGCACCCTCAACTCTGTGTGATAATCTGGGTAATAAGTGTTGTTTTTTTGAAAAGTATTTTATTATTCTTTATTCAAAAAGTCCTATCCTGAAATAACACAGTGTGGGATAGTTTTTGAGGTACTGAATTCATGTTTAAAAGATCTGCATTTAGATGTGCCTCAAATATTACTAATTATATGACCCTTTACAAGTCATTTAAAATTCCTTTATCTCAGTTTCTTAATCTATAAAATAAAATGTTGGGAATCAATTGTTAAGTTCTCTTACAGTTCTAACTCTTTGGTCTTATGTTGATTCTATGATCCTGGATTCCAAAGGTAGCTAGAATACATTCTCATGGCTTCTGCCATGTTTTATAGCTTCATCTAGAGTTCCATCAAAGCCAACTTAGTGAAATAAAGAAAAGCACATTATTAGTAGGTGAGGCACTTGGTGATTAATACTTTGGTTACTGAAATTCTTTTTAAAAAAGCAAAAATATAAAATGACCTCTGTTCCTCTGAAGCCGCTTTCCATTTATATAGTGATGGCAGTGGAAGTGTAACAGAAAAGGAGGTGAGAGGTTGCTAAGAATGACACAGTTTTCAGACCATCTGGCATTTTACATACATATTAATTTTAATATATTTTATTTATAGTTTAATTTAGTTATTCAAGATAATTTAATTATCTGGATGTAATTAAGAATACATTTTAAAACATAAATTTAATGTAAACATAGAAATAAATATAGTATGAATATTTAATCTAATAAAATATTAATATTAAATGGACAATTAATCTAAGAATTAGATTTCTCATCAGGAATGAAGAAGTGGATATTATATTGAATGAATTGAATTATATAAATATTAATATTCTTGTTAAAAAACATATCAGCAGACAGAAATAGAGGTTCCAGTTAAATTGAAGATTCTTTTAGGTGAAGAAATTTGAAAAAAAACTAAAACAATATGATTCACCCCTCTTCTGAAGGCAAAAAGTAACTACATTTCAGAGAACATTCAATCATCTTGTATTTTAGTGCTCACAATAAGCATTTATGGAAGAAAACAGTAAAATTAATAAAATTCAGGAAAAAGAAATTAGTCCAAAGGCTTGTTGATGACTTGTTTAATAACATTTTCTGAGATAGAATTATTAAGTATTCTATTTCCTCTTTTGTTAAGCTGGTTAATTAATATTTTTGTAAGTATTCATCTTTTTCACTTAGATTGTCATATTTATTGCATTATAATTGGGCAAGAAATCCCCTAATGATTAATATAATTTTCTCATTATTAGAAATGAATTCACCCTTTTCATTTTTTATACTAGTCATTTGATTTTACTTATTTTTTAAATCAAAATTAAAAATACTCTTTTATTATTTTTTTCATAAAACTCCTAATCTTATTAGTTCAATGTTTCTCCAACTTTCAATTTTATTAATTTCTCCTTTAAATTTTAATATTTTCCATTTTGTCTTTAATTGGGGATATTTAAATTGTTCTTTTTCTAAGTTTCCCTTTTTAGTTACATACAAAAGTCATTAATCTGCTTTTTCTCTATTTTCTTGACATTAGAATTTAGAGGTATAATTTTTTTCCTAAGCCAGTAGCCTTGGCTTTATCTTATGAATTTTGGCATATTTTCTCTTTATTGTCATTCTCTTTCGTGAATTTTTTTTTGTTTCTTTTAAATTTGTTCTTTGACCCACACTCTTTATAGAATTAGAATAGTTTCAAATTAATTTTTAATTTTCATTCTGTATATCCTTATTGATTATAATTTTAGAACATTATCTGAAAAGAATGGATTTATTATTTCTGCTCTTCTGCATTTAATTGTGAAGTT
Organism: Monodelphis domestica; assembly: GCF_027887165.1. Classification (NCBI taxonomy): domain Eukaryota; kingdom Metazoa; phylum Chordata; class Mammalia; order Didelphimorphia; family Didelphidae; genus Monodelphis; species Monodelphis domestica. The sequence continues at coordinate 36,069,212 of NC_077232.1, forward strand.
TTTATGTCCTAATACATGGTCAGTTTTTGTGTAGATGTCAGGTACTGCTCAGAAGAAGGTATTTCCCTCTTAACATTTTTCAGACATCTATTAAATCTAAGTTTTCTAAAATATCATTAACATTCCTTCTTTTTTAAAAATTAGAATCATCTAGCTCTGAGAGGGGAAGTTTGAGGTTTCCCTTTAGTACAGGTTCATTACCTATTTCCTCCTATAGTTCATTTAATTTCTCAAAAATTTTGATTGCTAATTTAGTGCATATATGCATAGTATTGATTATTTAATTGACTATGGTAATTTTATCAAGATGTAATTTATTTCCTTATCTCTTATAATTAGGTCTATTTTCCTTTATGTTTCTGAGATAATGATTGCTAACATTGTTTTTGTTGGGGTTTTTTACTTCTCCTAAAGCATAATAAATTCTGCCTCACCCCCAGCTCCAGTGTATCTCCTTGCTTCAAATATGTTTCTTTTAAATAATATATTCTAATATTCTGGTTTTTAATCCATTCTGTTAATTCTTTTGTAATAAGCAAAAGAGGGTCATCAATTTAAAATTAAACTTAGGAGGCTGTTAGTAGCTTTAACAATTTAATTTAATTAAAATAGAGAGATAGCAAAAAAGAAGGAAAATGCAGAAAGGAGGTAGAGAATCCCTTAGCCTAACATCATAAAGTCTGTTTTCAACAAAAGTCACCAACACCAGAGTCTGTCTCAAGCCAGAGTCTGTATCTGAATCTCCCTCTCAGTCCTCCCAGTCCCCTTTTACAAGAAGTTTTCTTCACCCACTAGCTCTCCCACATCATCTCCCAGGAACCAATCCTAGTTCCTCAATTTGCCTGGCACCTGGAATCAAGGATAAAGAGTCTTCAACTTTCTGATGAAAAAAAAAAGACTGGAATTGATTTAAATTTAACACAAAGGGAAGAGCAGTTCAAATCCCTGAATAATTAAATTAAAACACAATTTCCTTTCTCACAGTTTCCATTTTATGGGTGAATTCAACCCATTCCCTTTCCTAGTTATTATTACTAACTATGTATTCCCCTTCATCTTTTTTTTTTTAATCCTATTCTTTCCCTCTCCTTTCACTGTCACTCCTCATAAGTGTTTTGCTTTTAAGTATCACCTCCCTGGATCCACCCTTGCCTGCTATTGTCTTACCTTTTTTCTTATTTCTCTACTAATTTTATATAAGGTAAATAGATTTCCATACCCAAATTATGGTGTTTATTTTCCCTCTCTGAGCCAATTCCAATAAGAATAAGGCATAAGCATTGTTTGTGTCCACTTTCATTGTCCCCTTCACTGTAATTTAGGTGAGATAATGTAACCATTTTTGTATTCTAACATTATAATCTTGAATGTGCTAATGAAGTATTTTAAAAACAGACAAAGATAAGAGATGCTAAATTATGTCAAGTGCACACCAAAGAGACCCAATCTAAAGGCAACAAAATTTAAAAAATTTTTGAAAGATCATTTACTTGGGTATTTGCAAGAAAGAAGAATACAAATATGGGGGGGGGGTTGGAGGAGAAGTTTGATCTTCATCTTTATTCTATGAACTAAAAATGTAAATAAATAATATCAATAACTATTAACCCATATGTGCCTAATTTTTCATTTTTACCTTTTTTTAATTTTTTTAAACCCTTACCTTCACCTATAGAATCAATACTATGTAATGGTTCCAAGACAGAAGAGTGGTAAGGGCTAGGCAATGGAGATTAAGTGACTTGCCCAGGGTCATACACCTAAGAAATGTCTGAATCCAGATTTGAACCTAGGACCTCCCATATCTAGGCCTGGCTCTTCTTAATCCACTGAGCTTTGTAGCTGCCCCTTTTACATTTTAGGTGAAAATATTGCAGACATTTATCATGAATATTTTTTAAGGAAGATATAAGAAAACAAAGGACCAGGAATGTCTAAATTGTCATTCTAATAAAACCAAATTTTTGTAATCATAGAATTGACTGAAAGGCATAAAAATAATTTTTAAAAATGAGGAGGAAAATTATTGCCTTTTTTCTTTACTTGTAAAACAATAGAAATAAGAACATTGGATTTAGCAGAGAATACTTCATTAAAGGTTCTCTATAAGAAGCTATTTCCCTCATGTCGAAATTATATACAAATCCTTAAAAGATATAACAACAGAGGCAAAACTTTTGGAGAGCCCTTTGTTTATTAATATTATGGAACTATAAAAATTGGAGATGGATAATAATCAAATTATTTGCCTTTTGCCTAGATATCATCCAGTGTGCTATCCAAATGAGGTGCCTCATAGGTACTTATGTTCTCCAAATGATATATGGGAATAATAATAGAGTAGATGTCTTCAAAACCTGGATTATTGCAGTTATTTTAAAATGAGAAACATAAACATTTGAGATGATAATAAATGATAAAAAGCAATCTTTTAATGCCCCAAAGTAGTTGAAGGCTTATATGTCTGCTGTCCAACCTTGAAAAATAATTCACAGATCTCACTCATTTATAAATATGTATATAAATATATACAATAAATAAACAAATGAATAAATATAAATATGAACATATATAAATATAAAAATAAATACATATACATGAATAATATAAATATGTAAATATAAACAGCATATATATAAAATATATAAACATAAATATATAAAAATAAAGAGTATATATAAATATATAAACATACATATGAACATATATATAGATATAAACGGGGAGTGTATATATATATATACTCTGAAGATGAGTGAGGATTTCCGTAGGGTACAGAGACATGGCAAAGATTCATACAATCTTCACTAGAAAGCTACTGATTTCTGCCAAAGAACTGGGCATCCTCCTTCAATTTAGCTTTCCACACTGACTGTTTTTGATTCCAGGCTGCCTCAGAGTTTGAAACTTCTCCATTTGGTCTTCAGTACACATCAAATAACAGTGAATAAGAGACTAAAAGTGTCATCTTTTGGTTCTAGTTTAGATACAAGTTCATTCTTCCTCAAATAGCTTGCTCTGTCATTTTAATAATTAACTACTTTAAACATTCAAGATATCCCCTGTTTCATGTGGTCTATTTTCCTTCCTCTCTAACACATCCCATCAAGGAATTTTGGGGAATCCATGACCATTTTTTCATCCCAAAACGCACTACAGAAATTATTTTACATGGCATTATTTCATTCACTTGCTGTGATTCACTATGGCAGGATGACAGCTTGTAGTGAAGTGCATATCTGGCTTTGGAGGTACCGTTTTTCCCCCCAGATAATGCAAATGTCCAGTTCCTTATCAACCTTTGTACAAAGGAATGACTGAAGAGTTGTTGTTGGTTTTTTGCCCTATAATATCAGTGGACAAAATAGGTAGAAATGCAAATAATAGTTTTTGAAAAGTACCTAGGGACCTACAGAATCTTTCAATTTTGGGATATTATGTGAGAATCCATTCAACGGAAATGTATGTGTACGTGCTTTTGGTATCTGATAGAGCCGCATCTTCATGATCACTTCCACATCCGTACATAATGGATCTTATATAGACCAAAAGACTTCACTTGACTTGAAAGTGTCACAATTATTACTGTTGTCATTCTGTGATGAGCTCTATTACCAATGATTCCATTGATCTCAATATCACATTGTATTATAAGAGTCAGATTTCCTACACTTCCTATAATAGTGAATTCCTTTTTTCTGTTTCTGTTGCTGTCTCTGTCTCTGTAGGTACTTGCTTATGTATATAGGTGCACAGATGCATACATGTGTGCATATGTGCATGCCTAAAGATACACATTTGTATATATGTGCTGAGTCCTATGTGTAGTTTAATATGCATTGATATATGTGCATGAATGTATATACATAATATATTATTTGAGTGTGGTATTCTGTTATTCCTGGGTAGTAACAGCAGTATTTTTATTATTCTAGCAGGTTACTCTGAAATAATTAAGAATATGTGTAAATGCTAGGTAATAAGAGCATTCTTAAAGATACTTAAACCTATTTAATTTACTTTATATTTTATATTTATATTTTATTTATTATATTTATTATATATGTATACATAATATTTAATTATATATTATATTTATAGTATAAATTCAATATATTTATGTATATAATATATATGTATTTATATATTATGTATGTATTTAATAGATTTATATATAATATATTCATATAATATATAACACAATTATAAGTATTTTATTTTAAATAAGATTATGTATGCATATATTTAGAATATATATATGTGTGTTATATTATATTATATATGAGTGAGTGTGACTATATATATATATATCGCTATTTGTGTATAAATGCATACATTTATAAATACACATGTATATGTATATATATATATATATATATATATATATATACACACACACATACATACATGCCTTCTTTTTACTACTAAAGAAAGAGACACAAGACTCAAGCGGTACACCACAGAACTATCAGGAAATTTTGTACGGACTAGAAGTATCTCTCCAGCACACTCTAGTAGGATTCTAGGTTCCTGGGACTTAAAAATGGGAAAGATCTTTGAGATTTAGTCTGATTCTATCACACTGTGTAAGAAGAAATTTGGATCCTTCCTCAGGTCTCTGAATTCATCATTTTTCTTTCATAAAATGATCCTGGGCTGTTTTGGATGAAAATTATTCTAGATTGTGAGCCAATTGAAGGATGTGTTAATTTCTGTGCCCCTTCTCATTCCTTGGGAAAAGACTGGACCATTAGTTGGCCCTTAATAACCACTTGTTGAGCTGAATATGGACCTGATGGCGTTCGGGTTGCCTCTACAATTTGTTTCCTGATTTTCCTCCTTGAATTAATAGCGATGGCAGCTAGGTGTTTGGAAAGGCAGTCTGTCTCGTCTGTCTGTCTATCTCTCTGCCTAAATCGTGTTGTTATAAATGGGCTTCTACTTTAACTGTGTGTTCCTTTGCCTGGCAGAAAGGGCAGGCACTTTGTTCCTTAAGAGAAATGATGGAATCCGTTACCAGACTATCATGGACTTCTGAGGTTAAAAGACGTTAAATTATGTTTGATCACCCCGTAAATTGTCACTGGTCATCACAATGGGGTGCCGATAAAGCCGGGCAGCCATCTGTCCTTCATTTCCACTGCCAGGATTCAGACACTTCGCAAGGTGGAAGCCAGGAGCATTTGAGTTATATTTTAAAGGCAAGGCTGGACATTTCCTTCTCTGTTTGATGCCATGAATTATACAGTTTAAGTTAAATACTCAGCCTGAAAAAATCAGAAATTGTTGTTTTATCTTTTTAAACCCACTTTTACTTATCCACTGGGATGCATAAACCACTTAGATCTTAAAAATGGAAACAAAATAGAACTAGGTTTCTTTTTAAAAATATTCTTAAAATGTCATCCCTCTACACAAAATACATTCTTTGTATCAATTTCTCATTTAGTGCAAATGGAAGAAAATATATTTAATCCTTAGTCATTGCCCTTGTGCCAAGTGTACATCATAATTCCTTGGTATTTTTCCATGTTCTCACTGAGCTGCTTTGTAAGGCCAGGTTAACACTATGCCAATTACCTGGTCAATTTGGTCAAAAATGTTCTTTCAGACAAAAATTGTTTCAGTGAAATGTTTCACAGCCTGGCACTTGACCTTGTGCAGTATAGGTCTGACCTCAGTGGTCATGGGCCAAAATCAGCATGGAGCTAGATGGAATCCAGGACAAACTTTAGGAAGAATGCTTTGTTATTTGTTGTTTTTTTTTTTAATTGATTATCAGGTTTGTTTGTTTGTTTATTTATTTGTTTGTTTGTTTATTTTCGGCTCAAATGTGCATTAATTCCCAATAGATTCTAACTATTCTGAGGTTGAAGGGCATATGAAAACTGGTGGCAAATGGGAGTTGTCCCATGAGCCACAGTTCCTTCCTTGATTCTTGTTCTATTGTATATTCAACAAGTGTTTGATATTCTAGCTTCTTGGAACTTTTCAAAATGGAGAATTTGATGTTCCTTGAAGCAGAATATTTTCCCCCCTGATTTAACTCTAATTGTTAGGAAACATTTTTCTTTATTCAAATCTAAATTTGATTCTTTTCAGTTGCTAACCATTGTTCCTGATCTTCCTTCTGGAGTCAGAAGAGCCTTTTTTCTACATGTCAAGACATGGACTACTTAAATAGCACTATAATACCCCATTCCCAAATTTTCTATGGATTTCACAATACTTTTCTGAAACAGATTACTTCAGATGAATTTCACATCATATTTTCATTACTTTGGAAAATATACTATAACAATTTTATATATCCTTTTTTATTTTTATAAAACTCTTACCTTCCTTCTTGGAATCAATACTGTGTATTGGTCCCAAAGCAGAAGAAGAGTGGTAAGGGCTAGGCAATGGGGGTCAAGTGACTTGCCCAGGGTCATACAGCTGGGAAGTATCTGAGGCTAGATTTGAACCCAGGACTTCCCATCTCTAGGTCTGGCTCTCAATCCACTGAGCCACCCAGATTCCCTCCCAATTTCATATATTCTGATTCTTGATGTATGAGGGATTTGGGACAACTAGTATCTCTGGTGTGAGAGCTTTTCAAGATCTTTTCAGAGTTGCTTCACTGCTCTGCTGTTTACTTCTAACCCAACACTCACCTGTGGACCCAAAAAGTTATACCATGCACAGTGGTCACACTCTAGTAGACCAACTTGGCAGGGATGCTAAACCAGGTGAAGAGTCACCAGCAAGACTCAAATCCATTCTAAGTTAGTGGGGTGTCTATTTCATGTACATGAAGACTCCCTCCATAAGATCAATTTGTTCCAGTGATGTTGAAAGCAGTAGAAAGAGGCACTACAGCTCTTGGAGCTCAGTCAAATGTCAAAGAGCCCAAGACCATCCACTGCATCTTGAGTCATTGGCAATCCTACTGATTTTTGTCTTGCCATTGGACTTCGGTGACTCTTGAACAGACCATGAAGTTGAGGGCTTTGCCAAACTCTGCCTCAATTAAATCTAATTTGTGTATGAGTCAAAAGACATCACCTATAATGTCATTTTGGTCCTGATGATGGAAATATGAAATTTAGAACAATATGACATTTTTGTTCTTTTGACATGGGAAAATACACAAATACATTATGGCAACAAATATTTATCAAGCGTCTACTACATGGCAGATATTTTGTTAAGTCCTGGGGATACAAACAAGAAAAAGAATAATAGTCTCTGCCCCCAAGAATCTTGCAGTCTAATAAGAAGGGAAGTACAGAAAAGGAAGCTGAAAGATGGTAGAAGGTAGTAGCTGAGGGTACCCAGTACAAGGTCATGATGTTTGTGAAATTGAAAGTGAGTAGAGCAGCAAATAAGAAATGAAGAGATGGCTAGAAGTTCTGAAAAATTTTAAGAAGTGTTTTGATCCCTCTTTCAGCCCTTCTGTAATTGGGGAGAGGCAATTCAGACCAATTAGGAGGTATGAAGAATCATAGCTAAATTGATCTCCATGATAATGAAATTTCTAGTAATTGAGCATCTCATGAGGAAAGCATGATATTTGGTGAGTGAAAATTAAGCAGAAATGCTAGTGGGAAAGGAATGATAGCCTAGAGGAAAGAATATTATATTTGGGGATAGGAAATCTTTGGTTCAAATACTACCTCTGACACTTAACAGGCTTGAGATTTTGTGCTTGTTTTCTTTATCACTTTTTTAATCTGTAAAATGGGATAATATTATTCATTTACCAATTTTGTATTTTTGAAAGTAGTAGAAAAAAACCTAATTTTTGAGAGAGATTTAAGGCAAAATGAAAAGAGTATGGAAGAGAATGAAACTGATGAACAGTATCATGTAAACCATAAATATGTTTGGACAGACTTTGGTAGATAGTGGAGATAGAAGGATCTGTCATGAAGTGTTGGATTCTATTGAATGACTGACTGAAAAACAACAAAAACTGACATGAGATAGTATGTGTAAATAGCATTAAAAGCCTTAAATTCCTGCATAAATATTACTTATTATGACTAAATCCATTGGAAAGCTGTGAAATAAAGTGAATTATTCCTTTAACCTTAGGAAGGAGACAAGTTAGACGAAATGTAAAGTTAATGCATCTCTTAACTAATATCGGATTAACTAATTATTAACTAATATTAACTAATACCAATGAATTCTGCATTGGGCTTCATAGTACTTGTTGAATTTTATTAGTTTAACCTGTTTAGTATTTATGCTTTAAATGTCATCATTAAGATGAACTTACACTATACATGTCTACTGAATTATATGTTATTAAATTGATTTTAATTATTACTATTATACATTTTGTGTTATTAAATTGATTAAGTGGCAGTTTGGAGTGGTACGTAGAGAGTTGGTCTTAGAGGCAGGAAGTCCTAGGTTTAAGTTATTTCTGACACAGACCAGCTGTATGACAATGAACAAATTGCTCAACTTCTCAGTGCTCTCTGAGATCATTAATTGCATTTATTGGGGGTTTCTCATTTAAAATTGTCTATATCAATTAAATCATAGATGCAGTCTCTTTGGTGGCAGCTAGGTGGTATAGTGCAAAGAGGTCTGGATCTACAGTCAGAAAGACTAATTTTCACAAGTTAAAATCCAGTTTCACTCACTTACTAGTTAGTCACTTAATACTGTTTGCCTCAGTATTCTCATTTGTAAAATGAAATGATAAAGTAAATGACAAAAATACTTCAAAAATTTTGCCAAGAAAACTCCAAAGGTGTCCCAAAGGAGTGTGACATGACTGAAAAATTACAACAGTGACAGTGCCCCTAATTCTAACCTTATTGAACTCATTAACTTTTTTTAATTTAGATAGAGAAATAATTATCCCTATGTATTTGAGTCTTGTAAATTTGGATATAAAATATTGGACAAAAGTTTCATTCATATTAAATATAGGGAATCATTATATAGCACAAAATTAAAGTGAGCTAGAGAATATATATGTATATATATATATATATATATAATTGTATTGTAAGTTTGCATGGCTTTGTTTGAGATATTTCTTAAGCCTTCAATTATTGAAGACTTGGGGTAGAAGAAATACTTGGAAATAAATGAGGAGTTTTTGCCCCAGCAATCTTGGAGTTAGTCATCACCAGGGAATTCAAGACTGAACATTTTGAAGAAAGAAAGTAAATGAGGAGCAGTCTAGTGATTTGAAATAGACTGTTATTTGGGTTCTTTGAATAGATGTTATTTATCCCAGCCCAGGCTTCACTGCAATTTCACAAAACACATGGACAAACATTCCCTTGAGTAGAGGGCACAGCTGAAAATACAAGGGCCAAAGAAAACATCTAGTTCAGAGAGTTTACAAAAATCTTCACCCAGTTCAGTGATGAAGTGAACTAAGCTCTTACTTTCTATTAGGATCCATTTTATCAGCAAGGAGATAATAAAGAGATATTTCTTTATCCTTAAAACTAAACGTCAGGATTATAATTTTCTGACTACCAATAACATCCAAAATGTGGTCCACAAAAATACTTGCTGGCAACCTTGGTAAAAATTTATTGGAAGGAAGACAATTAGATCACAGGCAAACAAGATAGTTCAACACACTATCTACCTCTCCTATTAAAGAAAGGGATGATAACTTTTGAGGATAAACACAAGGAGTAGAAATATAACACGAAGTTACATGGACTCATTGGGAGTTTTGTCTTTCTATAGCTCTCTCGGTTTGGCAATTTTTTAAATTTAAGTTTTGTTGACATGATTCATTTTTATGTTATAAACATTTGGATTATCTCTATTCTATGAGAGATCTAATTTAACCAAGTAAGACACTTAGACAAAACAAACAATATAGTGAACTTGTTGGAAAGTGAATGTAATATTCACTCCCAGAGCTCCCCCCTCTCCCAACATATATAAACTCTCTTTTAATAGTATTTTTAAAGTGAAAAAAAAATCTATTTCATCTCCCCACTCCCCCAGCATCTGTGGAGAAGACAAGTTCCTTGTGACAAATATGCATAATCAATCAAAATCAATTTCCTTCCTCTCCTCTATCACATTTATATACTGTAACATATTCAGTCATTCCTGAATTAATGGACATCTCTTTTTATTCCAGTTTTTTGACACCAGAAAATCTTACTTAACTATGTATATTGTACCTGTTTTTAACATTATGACTTAGAGACAGAAGCAACTTTAGAGATCACTTGGCCCAAACTATTCATTTTATCGTAAACCAAATTGTTGCTCTGAATGGTCTTAAGTGCTTAAGGTCATCTATGTATTAAGTAGCAGAACCAGGATTTAAAACATGGCATTTTGACTCAAAAGCTAAAACTGTTCCACTGCAACATTTTTAATGTTTGTCAGTTTTATCTAACTAAATCCAAAACCACATAATTCATCTTAGGTGGAAAACTCCAGGAGCAGGCGATAATTGTTTTCATTCATTTATTCGTTCACTTACTCATTCATCCAACAAATATTACTTAAGACAAATATGTATATATATATACATGTGACAAAAATGTATGTATATATGACAAATATATCATATATATGGGAAAAAAACAGTCAGTAAACACGTCCTTGGAGAAAACACTCTTTCACAGGACAAGAAAGGAAAGAATAAGTAGCTAACAAAAGATGTATATAATTAGTTAGTGGGCTAGAAAGAGAAATTTTAAAGTGTATTGTTTCGAAAGCTACATTAAAAGATAATTTTCAGTAGATTATAGTGGGTAACTATGTCAAAAGTAGCAAGAGAGGCAAAATAGAAGACTTGTATGTAGGAGGTCTTAAGAGAGCAGTTTCAGTATATTTGAAACATACCATGAACTTTCAAGTTTGACCGATTGCAAGGGACTGGGGAGAGAGTTAGCAATGAAGGGAAGGCATCATGCTGAGATAACTTTCTCAAGTTCAGTAGTGAAGAGAAGGTGAAAAAAAGGATGATGGCAGAATTAGCTAGAAGGGTCAAAGGAAAGCAATTGGGGAGATATGAATAAATTTAAAGGCACATGAAAAAAGATTTAAAAGGTATGAGTCAAAAAGATAGATATTAGGGCAAAGTAATGAAGGTGTTTGGAGAGAATGGCACCAACACCATAAGAGCAATTAATCTTGGTAATTGAAATCTATCTTTTTTCTTTAATGAGAAGAAAGGATAAGAGAGAGGATGATGATGAGAGATGGTTTGAGAGTGGAAATACATAATTATGAGGAGATGGCTTCAATATTCCACCTGATTCAGGAGTCTATATTATCTCATCCAAGTATAGGTTTGTGTTTATGTATGATGATGGGAATGGAGTTAGTAATTGGTAACGTGGAGATGTGGAGATCAGACATGAAAAGATTTCAAACTTGTTATGGGGTGCAATATAATGGTATGAATAATTTTTACTTAATTATGCTGACTGGTTGAGTAAAAAAATATTCTAGTTGATCTGTGACCTAAATGGTGTGGCTATTAGCTCCAAAAATATAGATTAGAATACATTCATTCCTGGTTATCCTTAGTGATGCTTATCTATTTGTCTCCATAAATTAACCACAGTGCTTCCACCATGGTGATTGGAGACTACTGACCCCCTCATCATTTTTTCTTAAATAGAATAACCCCATTTGGATCTGGGGTCTGGAATTTCTAATTCTTCTTGATCAGACTTTTAAATTTAGTGAGCATTACTAAAATTTTCTCCATCCCTTTCTTAAGTTTAGACAACCAACAAAATAACAACTCAAGATCTGATTCACAGAATCTGCAGTCTTCTGGGGTGTTCGGTGTTCATACTGAAAATTCATTTCCATCCTCCTGCTTTGCAATATATGACTGACTGGTGACTATTTTCTTTCTGGCTCATTCTCTTTGTTTTTTATTTTTTAATTTCACTTTTTATATTTACAAATTTTCTTTCTTCCTCCATCACTCCTGGACCTATTGAGAAGGCAAGGAATATGACACTCATAAAATATATTATATATATATATATATATATATAAATTCATGGAAACCTTATTTCTCAATAACCATAATTTGAGGGAAAAAGCAAAAAAAAAATTAAAGAAAAATATGCTTCTATCTATGACCAGAATTCATCAATTCCATATTTAGGGGTAAATGTGATTTTTCATCATGATTCCTTTGGAATTCTTTTTAAAATGTTATAATATTGCTATTCCTATATACATTGTTCCCCTGGTTCTTCTATTCACTGCACTTTGCAACATTTCATGCATCTTCTCAGTTTTTTTTTTTAAATCATCCCTTTGATCACTTCTTAGCACAAGAATATTCCATCACATATACCATAAATTCTTTATTCATTTCCCAAATTGAGAAGCATCTCCATAATTTCAAAATCTTTGACAAAAATAAAGTTGTAATAGACTTTTTGTACAAGTACACCTTTTCTTCTTTTCATTTGATCTTGAGGTAGGTGGACCTGGCAGTAGTATTGCTGAATTAAAGATTATGTACATTTTTTCCTACCTCTTTGGGCATAGCTCAAATATTTTTTTTCTCCAAAATGGTCGAGTTAGTTCATAGCTCATCCTTTCATACATCAGAATTATTTTTTCCATATTCCTTCCAACATTTGTTATTTTCCCTTTCTGTAATTTTACCCAATGTTATAGATTTGATGTGTTATGTCAGAGTTCTTTTAATTTGCATTTTTCTAATTACTAGTGATTTGTGGCATTTAAAAATATGACTATTGCTAATTTTGATTTTTTTCCTCTGACAAATGCCTGTTTATATTCTTTAACCATTTATCCAGGAGGTAATGACTCTTATTTTTAGAAATTTAGCTACATATTTGAGAAATAAGAGCTTTTTCAGAGAAACTGATAGATCCATCCCCCTCCAACAATTTCCTGCCTTTTTTCCTATTTTTTCACTTTTGTTTTATTTGTGCAAAACCTTTTTTTAAAATTGTGTAATCAGAAGTATCCATTTTATATCTCATGAACCTCTTTACCTTTTGACTGAATATGAACTCTTTCTCTATCCATAGATATGAGGTACATTTTCAATACTCTACTAATTTGTTTATTCAAGCATGTTTTGTGTCTAAATCATGTACCCATTTTGTACTTATCTTGGTATATGATATGCATGCATATGTGTATATATATATATATATATATCATTTAAAGTAAGAGATTTATTCCTATGTTTCTACTATTTTTAATTGGAGTGGATTTTGTGTTTTGTTAAAATGTGTTTTTCTCCTCTACATCTATTGAGTAAGTTTCTAAACTAAAAGAAAGGAAAAGTAATTCCCTATGACCTTTGATTTTAATTTCTTATTAAAACTTTCTCTTTACCCTTATCTTCCTCCTCCATTACTTTTTCCATCCTATTACTCTTCCCTTATACTACCAACTCAGATAATTTAAATTTAGAATTTGTTGCAGAAAAGGAAAATGGCAAATGCTAGAAGGAATATGGGAATATATAAGGTCCTTGGAGTAGAGAGAGTTTCATTCTTTTACACTTGTATTGCCAACATTTAGGACGATACCTGAAATATGTGATTGATTTCAGAAAAGCCAAGATGCAATGGAACAGCTGGCAGGAATAAGTGAGGTATTGAATCTTGCCATGCTTTATTTACATTATTCAAGTGTTATACTCAAAAATAAAAATAAAAATTCTGGAATATGTATCACAAAGGGGAGGGGTAAAAAAGGAAGGAGACCAATAAATATCACAAAAGAGTAATAAGAGAGGGAAAGACTAAATGTTTTGTTGTTAAATGAATAAGCAAGAGATTCTTAACCTGGGGATCCTTGGAAGTTATTTTTAAAAATATTTTTTTTCTGAAAATTGTGTTTCAATATATTTGGTTGTCTACAAAATCCCATTTTTATTGTATGCCTTTATAAACATCATTCTTAAAATGGTCTATAGGCTTTATTGGATTACTACTAGAGATTTTAACACTCAAAGATAGACACACATATAAAGGTTAAGCAGCTCTGGACTACAGGGAGTTTCAGAGTGAAATGGGACCCTCTACAAATGTGGCAGAGCATGGACAAGAATCATATAATTAAAGGGTTTAGATGTGTTGTGATTTGGGTGACTGAAGGGGGTGCCCACTCTAATGAGATCATGGCTCTTCTGAAGTATTTAAAAGGTTTTGCAGAATCTCTGGCTCCAATCTAAGTCTTGCTCAAGTCTCCATTTCTTTTCAATTGACCTTAGATCATGAAAGTCTTTGGCATTCTAGAAGGAAAAAAATGTTGTTCAGAGGACAAGCTCATAGTAAATAAAAGGAGGCTTCTGCTCAGAATTAAATCACAAAATACATATGCATAAAGCGTGCACTGGACAAAACATTGTGGAAATAGCATGAAAGATTGAAAAATAATTCAGTAGCTTGCTTATATATATATATATAAATTGATAAATGGTAGAATCACCTGATCCTTTATTGAATTCTTATTATTTGAGCCCTCTAAAGACCTAGGCTAATTAACGTGATATAAGGTTGTAGAGATGGGCATCCCACAGACAACTGTCTGTTGAGTTTGCTGTCATTTTTGTTGCTGATATTGCTGCCCAGTTCAGTGCTCAAGTTCACTTCTCCTCCTTAATTTCTTTAGCACTTATAATATTCATGCATGGATAGAAAGAGAGCTAACATTTCATTTTCCTTCTTGTTTTTGGTGACTGATATATAATGACAGAATCTTCACATTGAAGAGGACCTTAAACTTTTTCAAATAACAAGGCCACTCAATTTCTCTGAGGCTATTGCTGGTAAGAAGGTGTTTCTCTTGATTTTTTATCTGATCCTTCTGGAATATAATTATGAAATATTTATTCACTTATGTTAAATATGTATCTTTGCCTCTTAGAATTATCTTGTAGAGATATTAATTCTTTAATAAAATGGACTAAAATGGCTCTCTATTCTGACCCATACCTAAATTCATCATACTCTTCTACATTATACCTGACAGAGGATAATGAGATCACAACATTAGAGCTAGAACAAACCATGAAGGTTATATAATAAAATCCCTTTCTTTGGAAGAGCTCTAAGGAGAGAGAAAATAGTGTTTTATCTCCTTAGTTAGCTTAACCAACTTTTGAAGAGCTGTAATGGTTTGGAATTTTTTTTCCTCACAATAGGTCAAATATTGATATTTGGAATGTCCATTTAGTGTTCAGATTTTTCCCAATTGGTGTCAAGGAGAAAAATAACCTAATTCCCCTTTTAGGTGAAAGACATTCAAATGGTGTAAGACAGCTCTCAATCATTTGTGCCTTCATTGACTCACTGTCTATTTTTCTCCAGACTTAACATGTTTGATTTTTTAAACTGATACCTATGCAAGGTTGAAGTTCCTATCTGATATCAATTAATCACAAGTTTCAGAAAATATTGATTGAATCAATCAATTAAATTTAAACTAGATATGAATAAGTGAAAATCAATTTGAAAGGGTCACAGGGGCAATAGGCCATTGGATAAAGACAGATGGTGCCATATTGGAGACATTTTGTGGGGTTTTAAGTATCAAGTCAAGACTTTTAAATTTCATTAAAAAATCTAGCTAGCTGGGCAATTAATTTAATAGGAGAGGCTTTTAACTCAAGAAATGAGTATTCTAGTTCCCTGAAATGGAACTGTTCTTGCTGAGAAGAGTGCCCCCTATATCTCTTCCCTCTTCTCCACTGACTATGTTACCCAAAAGAATGGGCTAGTAGAAAATAAGAAATCTATCAAGGATAGAGACACAGAAGACCTCTAGAGAAAAGATGCTTGAATAGAGAAATGCAGATTAAAACAACTATGAGGTATCACCTTATACTTATCAGACTGACCAATGAAAAAGGATAATCATAAATGTTGGAGGTGGATGTGGAAAATTGAGATACTAATACACTGTTGGTGGATCTGGGGAATGATACAACCATTTGGAGAACAATTTGGAACCATGCTCAAAGTGTCATCAAACTGTGTATACCCTTTGATCCAGCAATACCACTATTAAGACTATTCCTCAAAGTGATTGAAGATAGTAGGAAAGGATCTACTTGTACTCTATATATTTTTCATATATATATATATATGCAAAAAAAAAAATATATATATATATACATGCACATCAGCTGTTTTTGAGATGTCAAAGATCTGGAAAATGAAGGAATGTCCATCAGTTGGAGAAAGGTTTATCAAGTTATGGTATATGATTGTAATTTTGCCTTGAGAAATGACAAAGATGATTACAAAAAAAAGATACCTCTAAAGGCTTAAATGAATACAAAGTAAAGTGAGCAGAACCAGGAAGAGGATGTACATAGTAACAGTAATAAAGTATGATGATCGATTGTGAGTGACTTAACTATTATCAGCAATAGAAAGATCCAGCACAACTCCAAAGGACTCATGACTGAAAAAAGGATATATATTATTATACATTATATATAAATGACTATAGAAGTAACAGATAGATTCTGAATGCAAATTGAAACATGCCATTCTTTATTTTATTTCTTCCATGTATTTTTCTCTAGTGTAAGTGTTATTTATCTTCTTTAACAACATGATGAACATGGAAATATATTCAGTAGAATAATACATGCACAACTGACATTATATTACCTATGATCTTTGGAGGGGAGAGGGATGGGAGGGAAGAAGAGAACAGATAACAAAATGTCAGAAAACCGTTACTGAAAATTGTATTGACATGTAATCGGGGGGGGGGGGGAATTAAATTTATTAAAAAATTTAAAAATTCTTAGAATTTCAAAAAAGAAAAGAAGATTAATAATCTAGAGATAATCAAGAGTCAAGGAATTGACTAGGTTATAACCTTGATAACACTGAATGATCAGAAGATTTTGAAGCCTTATCTACATTGGTAGAAATGTCCACCAGAATTAGTAGCAGCATCCTGTAAGTAGCAGCAGCTCAATGCACGGATAACATGAGGATTCAAAAGACAAGTGAAAGAAGAGAGAAAACTCATTAAAAATGGTTTCAGGATTCTACAAAGGCATAGACTCTCAAAGAGACAGTTTTACCTAAAGTACCCCTAAGAATTCTCCCATGTAGAGAAAAAGAATTTCCAGTGCCTTTCAACTCTAAGTTACATCTTTGACACACGAGTTCTCTATATGAGTACCTCATTGCAATTTTACTATAGATTTTAGCCTACTTTCCCCAAGAACCTTATGTATGTGAGTGTTCCCTGATTTTAAGAGATTATTTCTGTTACCTCATTCCTTGATATGCCCATCCTAACCATAATAAATACCTTTCTTAAAAGCTAACTATGACTGATTGATAATGGAAAAGCTGATGATGTGTGTGTGCATGTGTAGGTGTGGGTTCATGACTGACTATACAAAAGTCCTAAACATTTATGATTATCTCTAATCACCATGAAGGAGATTAGTAGTTATTGCCCTCTGAGACCCCCTAATCTAATCTGATTTGGGGAAGGAGCCTCACCATGGAGGCTATATCAATATGGCATAAATTTGAGGAATGGCATGTCTTGGTTGCTCTTCTCTAGACATTTTTGAATTCAATTGACAAGACCACTCAATGTATCTGAGGCTATTAATAGCAAGAATAAATTCCTCTTAATTTCTCATCTGACTCGAATGGCATATCATTATGAAATACTTATTTCACTTATGTTAATTATGTATCTTTGCCTCCTAGAATTATCTTTTAGGGATTTTAATTCCTTACTGGAATGTACTAAGAATTCAGAAATTCAAGAAGATTGGATAAAATGCATTATTTCCTTTCCCTACCCTAATCAAACCTTTCTTTAAATGAATTGAAATTAGGCAAAAATAAAGATCTATTCTGTTAGGAGATTGTGTATTAGTTGAAATACCTCATTATAGGAAGTGAAATAGTCTTCAGATAAACCTGCATATGCCAAGGCATCTAGGGCTGATAAAGGGGAAAAAAAGCAGACTTTTTAAAAAAAGTGAATTTCAATTATTTAATTATGTTTCTATCTCTCAAACATCAGTTTTACTTGTAAATTGCATTTTGGGAAAGCTCTTTTGTAACTGGATAGGTTAATCTCAACTCCCTCAGATTTATATATGCCCCCTTTCAATAGATGAAGTCATTTTTTCCCAGCTCAATCATTCAGCAGAGATGAATAATGGGAATTAGGAGATATTTCCAAAGCAAATATATATATATATATATATATATATATATATATATATATATATAGTTCCTTTATAAACTCTGGGCATCGACACTCCAAATTTTCCATATGGGGATGAATTCAGTCCCTCAGAAAATCAGATCAGCTACTATTGCTTTCAGACTTTTAAGGTGTGGGTTTTTAAATTAATATTCAATGACTAAATATTATATTTTATAAAGTTTTATTAATAATAACTAAAGCAAAAGAATTCCCTGAACACAGTCCTGTCCCAAGTAAAAGAAGAAGAAGGAGGAGTTACAGCCACTTATAAAACAATAATGTGATCATGTAAATGTGGAGGCACAGGAGTGATTAAAGAGAATTTTGAGAAATATTCAGGAACTTCTAGGGGATGAAGTCCAAAGATTCAAAATCTCCATTTATACAAAGGGTTCCCCTGAAGAATTGGGGAGTCTTTTTCTCATGCCATAGGGTTCAGCCTCCTTTCCTGTGTCTTCTCCTCAATATAAATCACTAGTTATGGTGGGCATCTCACTTAGAACATTGATACTCTTCAACCTTTAAAGATTTAGCTTCATTTAACTAATTAATATGAAGAATTTTATCAAAGGGACTTTCATTTAGGAAGATAAAGTAAAAAACAAAATACAAACACTTCCCACCAACACCCTCTTACCATTGTAATCTTTGGAAGGAGTAGGCTCAAACTTAAACTAATTACAACAAAGCATTCAAGTCATCTGGTTTTCTTCTGAATGTATATAGTTGATTGAGGAGGTCAAACCCTTGTTTGCAGGTTCTGGTGTCTGGTCTGTAGCTTGCTGGGATCCATCGCTGAAAATTCTATTATGTAGTTCCAAATGCTAGACCTATGATAGCAACTTCTTCCAATCTTTTGAAGCTCACAAAGCCATAATTAGCCTATTCCATTTTATATAGGTACATATACATCTATACTCCTATAGGATAGTATAGACTCCTATATAGATGTTCAAGTACATGCATATTTGTATGTAAATGTGTGTCTATAACTCTGTCTCCATCTCCATCTCTATTTCTATCTCTATCCATAGCTCTCCATCAGTCCAAGTTAATGCTATAAATAATTCTATAAATTAAATAATTTATTATTCAAGTCAAATACATTATAATCGTGTGTTAGGCATGTGCTAAGTGAAAAAGACAGTTCCTTCCTTAAAGGAGATGAAAAAAATTGTTTACACATAAAACACACATATGTGCATAATTATGTTGTGTGGTATTTGTTTATTTAGTCATGAGTTCAACTCTTCATGATCCTGTGGACCATAGTATGCAAATACAGTCCATGGTATTTTGTTGGCAAAAATTCTAGAGTGGCTTATCATTTCTATCCTAAGTGAATTAGGACAGACAGACTCAGTGGCTTTCCCAGGGTCACATAGCTAATAAGTATCTGAGACTAGATCAAAACTCAGGTTCTTCAGACTCTATACCCAAAACTATTCTCTGAGTCACTTAGCTGCCATATTTGTATATACATGCATATACACTCACATATGTACATACTACATATACATATTATTTCACTCCATAAAATGTGAACTCCTTGAGATTAAAGATTATTTCATTTTTTACTTTGTATTCTCAGTGTTATCCCCTAATACAGTATTTAGGCATACAAGGGTTATTTAATAAATATTCGGTTGATTGATCTGTTTGCCCCATGACTATTTAGACCATTAGTTTTCTTCATGAAGGTTTCTTCATGTTATTCATAAAATATCAGATTTAGAAGGGTCCTTGGGGCCCATTAAATCTGTTTTGTTCTCTTTTTTTCCTTCCCCATTTGAATTAGTTTATTTAGTCAATTTAGAACATTATTCCTTGGTTACAATAATCACATTGTTTCCCTCCCTCCCCTCCACCATCCCTCCCATAGCCAATGCTCAGTTCCACTGGGTATTGCATGTGTTCTTGATCAGAACCCATTTCCATGTTGTTGTTTGCACTAGGATGTTCATTTAGAGCCCATATCCCCAACAATATGCCTTCAACCCATATATTCAAGCAGGTGTTTTTCTTTGGTGTTTTTACTCCCACACTTTCCTCTGGATGTGGATAGTTGTTTTTCTCATAGATTCCTCCAAGTTATTCAGGGTCATTGCATTGCCACTAATGAAGAAGTCCATTACATCCGATTGTACCATGTTTTCCTGGTTCTGCTCTTCTCACTCGGCATCAATTCCTGGAGGTTATTCCAGTTCATGTGGAATTCCTCCCGTTCATTATTCCTTTGAGTACAATAGTACTACATCACCAACAGATACCACAATTTGTTCAGTATTCCCCAATTGAAGGGCATCCCCTCATTTTCCAATATTTTGCCACCACAAAGAGCGCAGCTATGAATATTTTTGTACAAGTCTTTTTCCTTATTATCTCTTTGGGGTACAAACCCAGCAGTGCTATGGCAGGATCAAAGGGCAGACAGTCTTTTATTGCCCCTTGGTCATAGTTCCAAATTGCCCTCCAGAATGGTTGGATCAATTCACAACTCTACCAGCAATGAATTGATGTCCCAACTTTGCCACATCTCCTCCAGCATTCAATACTTTCCTTTGTTGTCATGTTAGTCAATCTGCTAGGTGTGAGGTGATACCTCAGAGTTGTTTTGATTTGCATTTCTTTGATTATTAGAGATTTAGAACACTTTTTGTGTGCTTATTAATAGTTTTGATTTATTTTACTGAAAATTGCCTATTCATGTCCCTTGCCCATTTATCAATTGGGGGATGACTTGATTTTTTGTATAATTGGTTCAGCTCTTTATAAATGTGAGTAATTAGACCTTTGTCAGAGATTTTTGTAATTAAGATTGTTTCCCAATTTGTTGCTTCCTTTTTAATTTTGGATGCATTAGTTTTGTTTGTACAAAAACTTTTAATTTGATGTATTCAAAATTATTGATTTTAAATTTTGTAATTTTTTTCTAGCTCTTGCTTGGTTTTAAATTCTTTCCTTTCCCAAAGATCTGACAAGTATACTATTCTATATTCACCTAATTTGCTTATAGTTTCCTTCTTTTTATTCAGGTCATTCACCCATTCTGAGTTTATCTTGGTGTAGGGTGTGAGGTGTTGATCCAAACCTAATCTCTCCCATACTATCTTCCAATTTTCCCAGCAGTTTTTATCAAATAGTGGGTTTTTGTCTCACAAACTGGGAACTTTGGGCTTATAATAGACTGTCTTGCTGAGGTCATTTACCCCAAGTCTATTCCACTGATCCTCCTTTCTGTCTCTTAGCCTGTTTTGTTCTAAATAAGAATCTTTGTACCATCACCCACCTGAGGCCATACAACCTCCTTCTGAACATTTCTAGTGGGCAACTGACTGTTAGATAGATCTTCTTGTTGGGAAAATATATCTGTATAGTTATAGACACCAAACTATATATCTTGAGATAGGTGATAGATGATGAAGATAGATACATTTGTACCTAATTGGACACTATCCCATTGGTAATTTTTGTTTGAATGATCCTATTTGTCCAAATGAATAGTTTCTCAAGTGTTAAAGTAGCTTGGAATGATGAATAAAGCCTTAGAAAAGTAATCTTAAGTTGAGGAGATAGCATAGTATGGAAAAAGGGCTCTGAATTTTTTGTTCCCATTGGCATCACAGACCATTTTCCAGTCTTGTAAATACATAGAATTCTCAGAATGTTTTATTATGTAAAAAATGACAGGATTTCAAAGAAAAACAATTGTACTGAAATACAGTTAGCAAAATATATTAAAAGAGAAATAAGTTCATGTACAGAGTTTAAAATCTTTTGGGTAATGGATAAAATGGATAAAAAGCTGTAACAGATGAGTTCAAATTCTTGGACTTCTGCTTACCACCTATGTGACCTTAGATCAATCACTTAAACTCTTTGGACCTCAGTGTCTCGTTATCTATTAAATGAACCATTTGGATGAGTTGGCTAACTGCTAAAGTTCCTTTGAGTTCTACATCAAAGAATTTTTATGATAAATTATTGGTCTAAGAGAAAAGAATTAGATTGGAGTGACTGAATTATTATCATTATTATTTAATTTTTTGTAGCTTGGATTTCCTATATGAAAATAGTTTTTATCACCACATCCCCCACCTGGGTGGTAGGGAAACCACTGGCAAGGTATAAGTTTGGTTCCCCAAAAGCTAGAAAAGTATTTCAATTTCATTTCTCAGCTATGTACTTTTCACTGATTTCTTTTGATCCTGAACCTAGTGATAATGCAGCATTGTCAGAGAAATGAAAATTTAAGGTTATTAGCAATTTTCTGATCTTAAAAGACTTTTGAGACATTTTGATATTTTCAAGTTCATTTTCCAGTTTGCCTTTCCAACTACCTCACTTCCCTCTATCTTCTCAAAGCTATTACAGCCATTTGTTCCATAACAATACCTCTTCCCTATTAGTCCATTTGTTCTGTTCTGATTTTTTTCTTTGCTGTATAGACATTTGTCTTGTTCTTTGATCTGATAGAACTATGAAATTAGCATGAGTTTTTTGTCATTATATCATCTCCCCATTTCCTACTGTAAGAATACCTTACATTTGTATAGCACTTTATGGTTTTTCAAATTGCTTTCACGTACATTATCTCGTTTGATAATATATCATTCTGAAAGCTGTACCAATCTAGTTATAATGTCACTCGTTATATAGATTTCACACACAATGTGTTGCCTCACTTCCCCTGAACTATAGTAGGGATCAGGAGTCCATGCTTTGCATTTCATCCTTTCAACTCAGCAGATGCTGCTTAATAGAGACCTACAGGTTCAAACTCATTGCTGTTGCCTTCCCATTCAGTGATTTCACTAATGCCCAAATTGGCAGAAATTATAAAACATGGATATGTAGGAAAAGGCTCATGCATACTTATGGTTTCACCTCACATCAGTCATCTACCAGAAGATGCCAATTTCAGGAGCATATGACAATGGAATTTTGAATCACATTATGGTCAGTGAATATGCAAATGGATCTTTCTTTTAAAAAATAATCACCTTTTGATAACTCAATATCAGAGGTTCCCTGGTTTCATGTGTGTGTGTGTCTGTGTGTGTGTTTATGTGAGAGGCAGAAAAAGACAGACACAATGATAGACAGAGATAAAGTCTGAGAAACTAAGACACAGTGAGATAAACAAAAACATAGAGATAAAGACAGAGAGACAGAGATTCAGAGATAGCAACACAATGAGACAGACAAAGACAGGGGCAGAGGGATAAAGACAAAGAAGTAGAATCAGAAGCAGAGACACAGGCACATAGAGATAAAGGCTTAGAGATAGAGGTAGAGAGACAGAAAGATTGAAATGGAGTAGCAAGCAGAAATACATAGAGAGAAGAAGGGGGTGAAAGAAAAATCGTGTCTATGTCATAAAGATTTACTACATTATGATTAGATTAGTGGTGATCTTATGACTCTTAGCTAGTCTGGTCCTCTAATGATTGTGTCTTAAAATAAAACCATTCCATTTGAGTAGGTTCTACTAGAAGAAGAAGAGGAAGAGGAAGAGGTAGAGGAAGAGGAAGAGGAAGAAGAAGAAGAAGAAGAAGAAGAAGAAGAAGAAGAAGAAGAAGAAGAAGAAGAAGAAGAAGAAGAAGAAGAAGAAGAAGAAGAAGAAGAAGAAGAAGAAGAAGAAGAAGAAGAAGAAGAAGAAGAAGAAGAAGAAGAAGAAGAAGAAGAAGAAGAAGAAGAAGAAGAAGAAGAAGAAGAGGAAGAGGAAGAAGAGGAAGAAGGGAAGAACAGAGAAAAATCAAAATATATACACAAATACATAGTACTTTCAGTATCATTATTATTATATCATCTATCTATCTATCTATCTATCTATCTATCTATCTATCTATCTATCTATCTAATCTTTCTATATATCTATCATTTGTTTATCTATCTGTCTGCCTATCTATCATCTATCTAGCTAGCTAGCTAGTTATATCTTTTAAAAATTTTTGAATGTTGACTGGTAAGCCATACCATGCTTGCTTGGTCAGTCTTAATGGAGCAGTGGAGTTGTTGTATATATAATAAGATCCAGAATTTTCCAGGGAGGGCTTACCCTTTCCTTCACACTCAGTGTCAATCTTACCTTCTATCTTTGTTCTGGACCAGCATTAAACTCCTTTGCTACTTTCCATATTGAGTTGCTAACTTACTTCTCCTAAAAGAAATCATTTTTGTCCTTGTGTCTTCTTGGCTCATAAATCATTCAGTACCAGCTTGAAATTGGTGCCTAGGTGTCTCTCTGTGTGTTTTTCCTAGTCTATTTTTCAGGATGTGACATGCTTTTTGAATAGAGAGGGCCACCTTTTCAAGAGATGCAACTTACATTTTAAGGTGGGGAGAATTTTTATTTTTAAATTTAAAATAAACTAAAATCCCAATTGCATTGCAGAATAATGCAGCTTCTACCATATCTCGTGGCATTTATTTCTACAGTATGTTCTGTTAATCTTGGCTCTTGATATTGGAAAAGATTTAGAAAAAAGCATGTTTTTTTCTGGTCCTTTTGTGCTATTATGCTATGTTGTCTAGTGGATAGTGTACTAGTTTTGTATTCAGGAAGATATGGGTCTACAGAAATGTAGAACCAGACAATTTTAATATTTGAAGGACATGATTGATCCTCTAGCCAGGCTATATTCTGAAAACAATCCCCCAATACACCAGGTCCCACAAGAGAGGGTGGGCAGAACTTTCACCTAGCATTGGAAAAGTGTTTTCAGAAGGTAATTGAGCTGAGAGATTTTATTTAAGAGGTTTTGTTTCAATTATTTCCAAAATGGGTAACTGGATACCTCCAGGATTTTGGTGAATTCTGAGTGACCTCTTAAAAGGATGTGATGATATCTACTCCCACAAAAGGATAGATGGAATCCTAATGCAAACTGGAACATATCTTTCTTTCTTTATTTCTTCCATAAATTTTTCCATAATGTAAACAATGCATCTTATTCCCCAACATGACAATAATGGAAATGTATTATATGATAATATATGTATAACCTATCATATATATACATATATATATATACATATGAACACATTACCTGTTTTCTTGGAGAGGGTGAGGGTGTCAGAGGGACAGAGGGAGCATCAAAAATGAATATTGAAAAATTGTGTTGACATTTAATTGGGAAAAATTATTATAATACAAAAATGCAATGAGTTCTGATAATTCTAGAAAACAGTTCCTAGGCTGGTAGAGGCTCTATCATAGAAACATTGTTTGAAAAAAGAAAAATTTAAACTTGGAGGACTAGGGATGAATGAAGTTATGATGCTTTTGAAGGAATCTCATTTGGAAGAGGAAATTCCCTGGGCCTAATTATATAAAAGGGCTCAACTTAGATCAGTGGGTAGAAAGTACAGAGCAGAATATTTTAAGTTAATATTCCTATGTATTTTTCTTGTTGTTCTGTTGTTTTCAGTTGTGACCAAATCTTTGTGACCCCCTTTGGGCTTTCTTGACAAAGATAATGGAGTGTTTTGCCAATTTATTCTCTAGCTCACTTCTTACAGATAAGGAAACTGAGGCAAACAGGGTTAAATGGTTTTCTCAGAATTACACAGATAGTAATTGCCTGAGAACAGATTTGAACTTAGGAAGAGGATTCTTTCTTAGACCAGGCCTTGTACTCTGTCCACTATGGATCCACTTAGCTTTTATTAGAGTTATCAAAAAAGTAGAATCAGTTGATTTGAAGAGAGAGTAGGTTACCTATCACTAGAGGTTCCCAGGCAAAGGCCAGATGAACATTCATTCATTCATTCACTCACTCACTCACTCATTCATTCATTCATTCATTCATTCATTCATTCATTCATTCATTTATTCATTCATTTTCTTGATGGTGCTATTGCAGAGGGAATTCTTGTTCAGCTATGGGTTCAATGAGTTTTCCTCTTGAGTTCCTCCCAACTCTAAGATTCTGGAAACCTCATTTAGGGAACTTTCCTGAAATTCCCAATGCTTCATCAGCTCCCCTATCTTCTTTTCACTTATATCAACATATTGCATAGATATTCCAGGGGGTCAAGGGAAGGGAAAAGGAAGAGAAACTACTCAGAAGATGCAATAAATTATGAAGTTCTTTGTTGTCAAAAGTATCTCATAAACACATCTTTCATGGAGGCTGGATATTTTCTGGTTCTTCATTCTGTCTACTTACATTCTAAAAATAAACTATGTTGATAGGACATGGCTTCAGAGAAAATCACTTTTTCATAAAGTACCCATTATAGTGTGTCAATGAATATGATAATGTGCATAATTTACCTCAGGGGAGTATGTAATTAGAAAATTAACCTTTTACATTTTTCCTCATTAATAAGTTATAGCAAATGGCTGAAGAATAACACATTACCAGCCACGTCTGCTTTATTATTGTTGATTATTTCATATTTTCAAGTAACTAGTTAGGTCTGAATTATCCCTAAGGGGACCTAAATGTGTTTAAGAGGAAAAAAATAAGCAATATCATTTTTCCCACATTGGAGAAATCTAAACTATCAGATCGTTGACAGGTGTAGATATTTCTCGATTTAAATTTCATGTCTTCTGAGAAGATGAGAGCCTCTTCTTTTCCATTTCCCAAGTTTTTCAAGAGTCAAAAACTCATTAAGTATCTAATGATTGTTAAGGTTCTTAGTGTTAAGAACACTCTCTGTTCTTCCAGAACATTTTATTATCATGAGACTATAATTACTAGTTACAGGAAGGTAGCAGCAGACCTACTGATGAATCTTCATTTCTATAATAATGACTGATACAAGAACTTTCCAACTGTTGATGTAGAAGCACTTATAAAGCAATCCCAGTTCCATTTCTCTCTAAAAATTCTCAGAAAAGCTTAATTTTCTGAATTACAAGGTGGAAGATTAAATAAATGAATAAATAAGTGCAAGAGTAAATAAATGGATGGAAAACATTTATTAAGCACTTACTTTTATTTTAATTATTGGCCTTTAGGATTTTCCATTCTAATAGGAGAAGATAGTAAATATATAACTGTGTGCAGATGAAACAACAGTGTTGGTCAAGGGAGGAACAGGGATGGTGAGAGGAACCAGAGAGTTAATCATTGAGATCTGATAGTGTTGATTTTCTAAATATCTTGAAATTGGAAGTGGTAAATGGGAGTGATTACATGGCATGTTAAGAAAACAACTAGATGGAATCATGAAGAATTTAGGATGATTAGATATAGAAAACCCCACCCAATGAGGGGGATAAATTTTGGTCTGGGAGCTCCAGCAGGAAGACATCCAGTAAGCACTGTGGTGGGCCTGGGTATATCTAGATACAGAATTTTATAAGGCCATTTGCCATTTGTCTAAAAATATGAATATATACATATTTAGGCTATATACACATATATTAATTTATATGCACTATGTATAATTTATATATTAAAGGATATGATTTTCATACATATATAAAATGTAAAATTTTATAATATGATATGTAATTTCTAAATGATATAATTAACTATATAATGTATATATGATATAAATATATACTAGGTATAAATATAAATATATAGGAATATAAACATATGTGAATATAAATATAAAAGGAACATAGTTAGGAGTTCCAGGAATGGATGAACTTGGATGGAGTTTTCTTCATACCTGATTAATCTGGAACACCCCTTCACAGTGGTGATTTCCTTCATGGGTCTACATTTTGGATAGGAGCCAATGGTCTCCAACCTTTTATTCTCTTCCTGGCTCTCATTTTGCCTTTCCAGATTTTATCCATACTGTGCCCCAAATGTTTTGCAGTCCCTCCTCTCCTTCCTACCCCAAATCCCTAGATTTTAAGCTTCCTTTTGCCTGTTATGTTCTTTCATTAGAATGTATGTTTCTTGAGGGCAGGAATTATCATTTTTATTTTATTCCAGTATTTAGTACAGTGCCTTAGCACAAAACCTGATTCATTGTAATCATTTAATAAAGGCTCATTGCCTTTCCTTCCTTCTCCAACTTGCCTCTTACCTTCTTACAGAAAAAAAGTACAAAGGTCAATTGTGACTCAAATGGAGCTTAAAATGATAGCAGATCTGAACCTGGATCCTGAAAAGATGCACCCAATCCAAATGGAATCTGCCATTTTATATTCTGGAGTATTATATTCTCTAAAAAAGACAACCAAGAGAACCTGGGATTCTTCCTGGATAGAGATCGTAAGCAATAAAATAAAATTATAGTACATTTCTCACTGTAGTTCATTTGAGAACAAGCAGCTATACTGATATATTTTTGATGACTATAGATCCATCCAGAAAAACCAGGGCTTTTAGTAGACTCTGACTCTCCTACCAGAGTGAAGGATTCTGATCGGAGTCAGAGGACTTGAGTTTTGATCATCCCTCTTCCACTTACTACCTATTTGACCCTGTGCAAATCACTGAGGGTAATAGTACTATAGATTTGGAATTCTAAGGGCCTTTAGAAGTCTGTCTAGTCTAACCCTTGCATTTTATAAATGGAGAACTGAGGACCAGAGAGGTCAAGTCACTGGATCAAAGTAGTAAGTGAGAAATCTTTGGATTTAACCTTACTGTCGATTATCCCAAGTATAAAATGGAGTTGAAATAAATGAACTCTAATACCCATCTCATCTCCAGATTTAAAAAGAAATCAACAAGGATTTATTATCTATCTTTTATGGATCAAGAACAGAATAAGTACATAATAAAATCCCTAAATTTTGAAGTTATAAAGAAAAGTGTAACTGTCCAGACTCTCAAGGAATTTACCTTTTCAAATAGGAGCCACCATGTTTGTATGTCAGTAGAAGGATGGGAAATATTTTGTTTTAGGTTTAGAGAACTCCCAAGGGAGGAAACTACCAATGTGACTTGGTGTTTTCTCTGGAATTTCCATTTTTAGAGAGTTGACTAGGTTAAGTTGCTTGTCCAAAGTTGAATGCTGGCTGAATGCATCAGGAAAAGAAATGAATTCAAATTTTTTGGACTTAAAGACCTACTCTTTATTCTACACAATGCTAGTTCATAAATACTATAATGACAATAATAATTAATAACAATAATGAATAACATTTATATATCACCATGTTCCACGCATTGCACAAAGAATTTTTCAGTTATTATATCATTTAACTCTCACCACAATCCAGGCATTTAAATTCTATTATTATCCTCATTTTACTGATAAGGATACCGATTATATGTATGCATATATATATATATATATACACACATAAACATGTGTGTGTACAGAGTCTGTTAGTGAGTATATTACTAGCCTCTTTTCCATTCCAAACTATATATCCCCAATTTCTTTAACTGATCTTCGTATAATATAATCTTAAGAACTTTCTCTCATATGGTCACCTCCACTCAATGAGAGTATCATAGACAAAGAACTGGAAATGGCATGAGAGACTCTCAAGTCCAATATGCCATTTTACAGAGAAGGAAACTGAGGCATAGGAAGATTAAATATTATCACAAAATTAAAGGGTCTAAAGAAGGATTTGAATCCCTCTTTTACTGAACCTGTTCCCTACAGACAAAATATTTCAGCAGTGATATGCCTGGAGAAAATTACAATTGAAGCATCATTTCCCACATTCTGGACACTATGCTAATAACAACAGAAACTCCTATAGACTAAAATAGTTGTAGCTATTTAGGCTGGCATATTGCATGGGCAATTTTTACTGAAATTGCAGTTTATACCATGGCCCACATCTTTTGCACTAGAGTGATGGTTCATGTGTGCTTCCATCTTGTCCTTAGGAAGATAATTTTTTGAACCCAGTAATATGAGTTAACCTTTATCCTTTTTTAAAATTAAGCTTAATATTCTTACCTGCCATGATTTTTTTTTATTCTACCTCTACTATTTCAATATTTGCTCTGACTTTTCATTTTTGGGACATTTGTGGATGTTTTAACTACACCATCTATGTCTTTAGATGTTATTAACATATGTTATTCAGCACAGGCACACAAAGACAGGATCTTGAAACTCTCTGTAGAGATCGATTATTTCTCAGTTAATATATCTTTCTATTTCATTTTTGATGAATTCTTAGTCCTTTGGTTTCATAGCAGCCTCTTTTAAGAAATGTTGAATGCAGTTGTAGGGTACACAACCTTGTCTTTCCCTTTTCTGAGTGTAGATAAAAAAGTAAAAGTAAAAATTCTTTTAAATTCTTAATTGTTTAAGGAAAATATATCCAGGGAAAATTATTAGTACTAAATTTAAGAAATTCCATTTCTGACACAAAGGTTTTCAATATGTATGTGGTTCCCTAGATTTTTTTCTCCAAAATATCTTATTTTTATTGATCCCTGTTATTTTTTATATCACATTATTTTAGGAAATATAGGAAATTATTTTAGGAAATATAATGTCTTTGTCTCTGTCTGTCTCTGTCTCTCTCTCTCTGTATATATATATATATATATATATGCATATATATATATATATATATATAAATCTATAAATTGATTCCACCACTCAGGTGACTATGTTACTATCTTACCATATTTTCTTGACATTCACCACTCAAACACAATTTTAGTAGGAGAATCTTGACTAGCTAACAAGAGTTAAAATTGCTAAAACCGAAATGCAATTTTGAATTTGTCAATATTGAATTAATAAGTTATTACTCTATTTTGCAAGTGAGTACTTCAGTGATTGAAGGGTCTCCCTAGTACTGTATCAGGAGACCTTTTGTGATTTTTCCTTAATTTCTTGCTTTGGCTGAAAAAGACCTTATTTCCTTGTTTTCTTGATTTTTAACATCGAGCTCAAATTATACTACCCTTCAGCAAAGGGAAGCAGTAAATTGGGTTTTAAATATACCAATCAGAGGATGAGTGGGTAAAAGTTATGTGTAGTCTGATTTTAAATGAACATCCTCATTATCAGTGGTGTCTATCACTGATAATGGACTACTTCTTAAGGTAATGAGTTTGCCATCATTAGTAGTGTTCAAGTACAAGATAAACTTGTTAGCAGGGTTGTAGATTTGTGATTCAAATGTCAGTGGGATTTGATTTTTTTAAAATAATTTTCAAATCTGAGTTGCCCAAATGGTGGTATGAAGGAAGCAAAGGCAAAGGGCTACAGAGGAGGAGATTCTAGCTCAATGGGTCACTCTGTGCATTACTCCTAAAATGTATAAACATTCTCCATAAAAAAGTACAACACTTGGGTTCTGGAAACTCAAATTTCAGGTCTGATACTAGTCTCAGTTTGATTTTCAAGGCACAACCTAGATGAGCCTCAGTTTAATTTCACTATCTATAAAATGGTTATGATAATGCTTACCTTTCCTATGATAAAAACACTTGGAAAATTTCAGACCAAATATATAATATTAAAATTTTATTATGAAATGGAATAAAAGAATAAAGTAGTGGCATGAACTTAGGAGTTACAAAAATTGCAAAAATTGCAAAATGGCCATAATTATCGACAACCAAAACAAAACTTAAGAAAATTGCCAGGGTTGCCAAAGAAACATATAAATATGACAGATAATGAATGAATGGAGAGATAGGGAGCCCTTTTCCAGTGTGACTTGGATAACTGAGTGGATAGTTGTTAATACATATTAGTCAAAGCAAATCAATATCAGTTTATTTATATCTTTGACCAACTATCCCATTTGTTTAAAAGTGTCCTATTATTGTAACAAAATGATTGCAATTTTCTTTGATTCCTTAATCACCTTTTCTGAACTGATTTTAGATTTGGGTCAATTATTAGCCACCTTCTATGCAAGATCTCTTCTAGATCTCTTGATCATTTAAAGTCTAATTACTTCTTTGTTGCTAAGGTATTTCTGAAATACCTTCAATTAAGAAGGGCAAGCATAAAATTATTTCTTTTTCAAAAGCTACCCAACTGGGGAGAAACAACTAAAGAAAATCTTCCTCTTCACACCCAGAATGAAGAACAATCTAATGGGCAGATAGTTGGGAATAGTGTTCCAGAAATATTATCAATTATATACTTCTTAAATTAGGAAAGTGGAAGGTTCATGCCAAATTTAGGAATAAAACTCAAGCTATCTGAAAACTTTTGTCAATTTAGGATCATAGGATTTTATAATTGGAAAGCCATCTAGGGCAACTTCCCTCATTTGTGAACATAGGGAAACCAAAGTCAAGACAGGAAACTGACTTGGTCTAGGGTACCCAGGAAATGAGTTGCAAAATCACCTTATTGGACTCAAAGGCCATGTGAAACTTTCCATAGGATATTTGATTAATAGAAGAGGACAAATAAGTGATTATATTATAACACAAATAAATTAATCTCTAAAGGTTAGGAAAAATCATGTTGTATATCATTTGTATGGTGGAGATAATTGATTTATGGAATCTACTTTATTCTCTCATATTATATTATGCAAATGATCAAATGCTTTACCTATTTACATGAGAATAAATATGTAGGTAGTTTGTCAGAGCTGATCAATTATAACTCAGAAAGATCATATCTTGAGTAGTTTTTCCTTCAATAAATTTGCCATATACTGAAATTGAAATAATAAGATGTCATTACCAACAGAGAAACAGATGCCTACATCCACAGCCAGGTTTTAAAAAAAAGTATTTTAAAAGGCTATATGCTTTCAACATATCAGATTACAAAGTCAGTTGCACACTATTTCTTTTCTCCATTCCATTTCTTTCTCTTTGTTTTCTATCTCTTCATCTTTATCTTTATCTTTCCAGACTTTCTCCTCCTTCCCCTTATTTTTGTTCTTTATCTTCTCGTTCCCATCTTTCTCTTCTATTCATTCATCTCCTTTCTTCTCCTTATCTTTGTCTCCCTTTTCCTGACAGCAAACAAGGAACTCAAAGACCTTGGAACACTTTTTTTATCAGTAGCCAGTGGAACAAGCCAAAAGAGAATCTTTCTGCATCAGAGGATGAATGAAAACAAAAGCAAAATATTAGCCCTCTACATAATACCTGGTTGTTTTCCTTCTTAATTGAAGGCAGATGCCATGTCAGAAATGGAGAGGCAACTTATACCAGACTTGGAATCAGACAGATTTGGGTTTGAATCTTATTTCAGACCTCTACTAACTTTGTGACCCTCAGGTATTTCTATTTGGGACTCCATTTCCTTTTCTTATAAAATGAGAAATTTAACGCTGATAATCTTCCAACCTTAAACTAGTCATCTTATGAGTCTTAGAAAAATAATTCCATTAAACAATCAGATAAAGACACAAGACACAGTGAAACAAGTATTCTGGATTACATAGAGGGTCCTATAAAATATTCAAATAGTTAAAATGAGGAAGGGGCAAAAAGATGGTATTTTATAGCTCTAAGGGAACTCTAAAAACACAGGAGGAAACAAAAATTAATAGTTCTAAAAGGGCACTTGACAGTGTCCCCTTGCAACAAGGTTTTAAAGTGTGTTAATTCATGAACAGCATCAGCATTTATTGCATAAATAGATAGCAATGGCAAAGAGAGATAATAAAGCAGTCCTGAAAGTAAATAAATAATAGAAATATTTTCAAGGTTGAAGATAGGAAAATAATGCTCTTGAGACTCTTGCCCAAACAGTCAGAAATAGATGAGTTGAGTTTCTTTTTCCTCCTTGGGTCTATAATTCACTAGATTCAGACTGGCCTCCTACCTAAATCTCATCCATTGCCAATCTGAACAAATGAAAAAAAATAAAAGTTATACTTTAAAAACTCTATTTCCTGCTGTCATTAATGAGCTACAGGAAATCATTGAATTAGATACTTTAAAAAAATTAAGTCCCATGAATTTCTTGCTTTATACCAAAAATTTCTTCCTGCCTCTTAAAAAGCCCAGTTTTTCGGTAGGGGAAGCTGAGCTAACTTGAGGCTGTTTCTGTGTTCTACAATCAATTAAATTCAGTAATATTTGCTGAGCACATGTTTACATATCACTGTATCCTAGAAGTTTGGGGACTACAAATTAAAAAAACTTAATAATCCCTGACCTCAAGCAACTTTCTGTCTTTTGAAAAGAACCACTAGACTTAGAGATCATAGAATTCAGTGCTTCATAACTTGGTTTTGTGAAGGAACCCTTTGGCATTCTTGAAGCCAGCAGAGCCATTTCTCAGAATAATATTTTAAATGGTTAAAATAAAATATATAAGATTATAGAGGAAAATAGTTATATTAAAGTATAATTTTCAAAAGAAAGAAAGAATGAATCAAGTAAATAAACAAAGAATGAATGGATAATGATTTATATACATATGTAGTCATGGTCACAAGGCTAAGAGTATCTCTGGTCCAGACCCTTCATTTCAACTCTGAGAAAGCTAAACCCCAGCCAAGTAAAATAATTTGTTCAAGGTCTCACAGGTAGTAAATAGAGTTCAAGTTCATTTGATTCCAAATACTAAGATCTTCTCCCCATATTATGCTTAATCCCATCACCCTTAAAGGGAATATATACATATACATATATATGATAATTAGTACTTATTTCATTTTAATTACTTTTTAAAATATTATCTTACTTCATCCATGTAACAATTTTGGGAAGTATCATTATTGTTCACACTGAAAAAAATGTGGCAAATACTGGTTAAATGACTTGCCCAAAGTCACCCAGCTAATATGTGAAGCTGGATTTGGATTCTTGTCTTCTTGACTTCAGATCCAAGCCTCCATCCAGTACCCTCCCTGGTTGACTCATATTATCATGAAACAGTCTCTTGGCATCTTTCATTTGTTTATGGATATTCAAGAGAAGCCTTCTTTGCTTTATTCCTGAAGCCATTCACTTCAGTTTCCTAGATGAAGCATGGGATTTCTCCTTCCACCACTCTATTACACAGAGGAAAATGGGGGAAATAAATGAAAAAAAAATCTAATCAAGATAGAATCCTCCATTTGGATCCACTGATAACACTAAAATTGGAAGGCCATTCAGATCAGGTCTCCTGAGATACAATTATCTGGATAATCTAGGCTCAAATCAAGCAGCTTTAGCTTGTCCTAACATATGTTTGGGTTTGAGAGCCCGAATCATCAAGACTGACCATCTGTGATGCCCCAATTCTGTGTTTCACTCTATTGCATGCTTTCATTTTTTTAAATAATTTGGAAATACCCTTAACATTGTAGGTAGCCATTTTTCACCAAGTCAGAAACAAACATCATTTTTAAAATTAGTCCACGGTTGTAGTTGTCATCAGAAAGACCTATCCATCTCCCTAGAGAATTGCTGTAATTTATTTTTTCATAAACATTTCACTCCATCATAATGCAGCATTCCTGACTTAGATCAGCATTGTTCTCAGTTCTTCCTTTTCCCCTTCCCAGTTTAAATGAGATCTGCAGGATTGCTTTGAAGGCAACCAAAGCTAAGAAATTCAATCAAACAAACATTTGGTTGAATCTATATGATCTTAGATAACTGGCTTGATTTTTACCCCCCCCCCCTACAATGAATGGATGAATTGTTTTGCTGTCTTTGAAACAAATCCTTATTGAACTCCTGTCTAGAGTACAATTATTGTAAATACATCAGAGGCTATGCAGGAACTGTAATGGTCTTTTAATTTTTGCATTGTGCTTAATTTAGAATGTCAAAGTTATAATTATCTTTGGGCTTGTATTGTTTATTGAGGGTGATTTTCTCATTCTTGAAATGTCAAATAGTCTTTTACCCCTAGGTTCGGTCTCAATAGTATACCAAAAAAAAGGAAGAATGGAAATCCATCTAACAATGATAACAATAATCTTGAATGTGAAGAAATGAGACTGATTTAAATGTTTCTTGTAAACTAAGAGCTTAAAGTCATTATCAATAAAGATTTAACTACAAATATTAACCTGGTGCTTTTGAAGGTAAATTCAAAACAGGAAATGTATTTAAGATGATATTTACTGAAATAGATGAGCTCTATTAAGAACAGTGCAATTGGAGGGACATAGAAATTCATCATTATCAGTTCACCAGAGCAGCAGAGGAAGATGGAAAGCCTCAAATCCAAGGATACTTAAGCTTCAGTCTAGTCTCTGACACATAGTGGCTGTGTGACTGGGTAAAGACATCTAATCTCCCATTGCTATAGATAACTATTGTTGAGATTATAGAATCATTGGAAATTATAATTATCATTAAAATAATAATTATTGCAATTACTGTTGAGATTTTTTTTGTTAATTTTATCTTACTCAGGATCTACCAAAACACTATTTACATATTAAGACCTTCATAAATACCTGCTGATTGATTGACTTGTTGGATATCTCTTCCTATGTGAGTGTAAACTTCACTAGGGAAATGCCCATCTCTTATCTAGACTCTACATCCTTTCAGATGCATATAATAATCCACTGATTAAATGCTGTACTTGAGTGGAATGAATTAACTCAGGAATGTTTGGTGTTTTGGATAAGCATTTATCTAGTGCCTACTATGTTCCAGGCTAGCCCCATACTGAATACTTCACAGCTTGCAGGTGAGAGTGAGAAAATCATTTCTGACATTTTTATCCCACTTGCAATTTTCTTGGAAAAATACTGTCAGCACATTTTGCAGATGGGAAAACTGAGGCAAACAGGGTTAAGTGACTTACCCAGGACTATACAACTAATAAGTGTCTCAGGACAGATTTGAACTCAAGTTTTCCTGGTTCTATGGCCAACACTCTTTCCACCCTGCCACCTAAGGAGACTTTAATATCCCTCACTGTTTATGGAAAACATTATCAGATGTTAGCTCTGAATAAAGAAGGGTGGGAAGGAGATGAGGAACACCTTTGTCTGATTTCACAATTGTCCTGGTCCCTCTGATTAGAAAGAAGCAATAGAATCCTAGATATAAGACTAGAATTCAATCAGTACCACCCTCTTATTTCATAGTGGGGGAAACTGAAAACTTCTGAAATCTAGAAAGATGGAGAATTTCAATAACTTTCACAAAGATGAGCCCTCAGACTCAGTTTAGAAATGTAATGCTTTTGCCAGTGACCTCAGATTTTTCCATTTTTTGTGTTTTTCTTTTTTGTCAGTTCACTTGATTGGTGGCCTTTGTAAGTTTTCATTGAGGACTTTAGAACTGGAAAGGACATTGCACATGTCAAGTGTAATATGGATAGGTGGAAGCCAACATCATGAGCAGTCCAGATGTTCATTGCCTGCCCATAAATGTCTGTGCAGTGTGTTAACACCCCATCAAAGTGTAATGCACTTGAGAAAATAAAATCTTCTCTGAGCACTACATTTTGTCAGAATATCACAGTTTTCACTTTAGAAAAGCTTGTCATTTCATAATTCCTAGGCTGATGCGTATTATTCACGAGGTCCTTTCCATTGGCACAGGGACTACATCATTCACAGAGACTCCAATGTGCAGAGTTCAAAGAATTAGTTTGGTGGAAAGCCACATATTTGTGCCTTTCACCATGATCCCCCCCCCCCCCACCTACCTCTATATCCTTTGGCTAAGATTGATATGAATATAATAATTGACCATGGCAACACGGACCAAGGCTCAATTTTTTTTTTAATTTTATCAATGGCATCTTATTTGTATGAATGAGAAAATATGGAGGTGGGGATGGGAGAAGGGTCTTTGAACTCTGCTTTTAGGTATTTAGCAATCACAGATTAATCTTTATGTCTATATCAAAACCAGTGTTCCTGCATTAAAACATCCTCAACAATGGGAAGAGCTAGGTTATCCATGACAACTGGTCTAAATGGATTATATTCACATATAGGTTTGGCTAGATGGCCACTGAGGTCCTTTGCAATTCTTAAATTCTCTGATTTTCTTTGGTCCCAAAAGGAAGAACTAGAAATTTCATGGAAATATTCAAGGCCAGTTTTGACTTGATACATGGAAACTCTTACTAACAATTGGAGGTATCCAAGATAGAATGGGCAGCCTAAAGCTATAATGTGTTTCCCTTATTAGAGGGAGTAGTTAATTGGCACAGTGGTTAGATTGCTGACCCTGAAGTCAGGAAAATCATCTTCCTGATTTCAAATCTAGCCTCAAACATTTCCTAGCTGTGTGACCTCAGAAAAGTCATTTCACCCTGTTTGCCTCAGTTTCCACATCTGTTAAATGAGCTGGAGAAGGATGTGGCAAACAGAGCCAATATCTCTGCTAAGAAAATTCCCAAATTGATTCAGGAAGAGTGGGGAATGGCTGAAATGACGGAAAAAGAACTTGTTAAGATGTTCAGGCAGAGACTGGACTTTTTGGGTATGATACAGTGGAAATAAAAAGTAATTGATTTAAAATTTCACCTTCAATACTTTTTAGCTGTATGACTTGTGGTAAACCATTTAAAGTCTCTTAGACTCAGTCTTCTCCTCTGTAAAATGAGAATAATAAAACCTTTAGTACTTACTTTTTAGAGTTGTTTTGAGGTTCAGAGTTTCTAAGAAATGCAAGAGGTGGAAATTTCAAAGGCTGCCACCTGTACCCTCCATTGCAGAAAGAATCTATATAAAGCAAATATCCATCAACTTAAAATACCCCATAAATACAAGAGCTTAATGTTATTATTATTACTAGTGTTACTTGATAATAGATTTGCATTATCTAAAAACAGGTCATATCTGCCTATCCTCTAGTTCTGATAAGAGGCAATGAAGTTAAGGAAGCTAATTGACTACTTCAAAGAAAGTCAAGATGGAGTTGTGGATAGAAAGATGTCCAGAGTTTAGGTTCAAGTCTTGCTCTTTTATTTTAAATTTTTTTTTAAATTTTTCCATGGTTACATGATTCTTACTATCTTCCTCCCCTCTTCCCTCCCCCTTCTGGAGTTGACAAGCAATTCCACTGGGTTATATATAATCACTCAAAACCTATATCCATTCATTTTTGTAATAGGGTAATCTTTAATAACTAAATCCTCAAATTCTATACCCATATAAAAATGATAAATCATATGTTTTTTTTTTTCTGTGTTTCCACTCCCACAGTTCTTTCTCCAGATGTGGATAGCGTTCTTTCTCATAAATCTATCAGAATTGTCCTGGATCACTTCATAGCATTTTGTTTGCTTCTATATTTTTTAACATGATCCTTTACAAGTCATTAAATCTCCCAGTGCTCTATGCATATTTCTAATTAGGGAAAATTATATATATATATATATATATATATATATATATTCATGGAGGAAATATTCCACAATGAGAATTCCCCATAATAAGAAATGATGACAGTTATGAATGTAAACCCCTACGTCACCACCATCACTACTGTCATCATTGTTGTCATCATCATTCCTTCATAACCTTGGCTTTAGCTGAAGATCTAAATAGAGAAAAGAGAAGCATAAATCCTCACAAAATTTTATTTCTATTGATAATGAAGGCAGCTAGGGGAATGAATATTCTCCCAGCAAAGAGTGAAGATGGAAAGAGGCATTACCAAAATCTCAGAGAAGTAATAGGAATAAGACAGACAAGGAGGCATTTCCTTGTGCTGCTTCTCGTCATCATGGATATTTAGCATTCTTTGGAAAAACACCCTTATATTGCTTTCTAAAGGATTCCAATGGATATTTTTAAATTGAGAAACCTTACATGTGTGGTCATTAGCTAGAAGATAAATGTTTAAAGCAATGCAATGTTGTCATTAACAACATAAGTGGATTTCCCTGTGGTTGTCCAGTTTGATCACCTGATACCCACTGGGTAATGTTTTCTGTGTCATTACAAAATCACCTTAACAGATTTGAGACAAGCAGAGCTTTGAGGGTAGAAATGAAAACAAAACACATGGAAAATATATTTAAAAATCCCTTCCTTAGAAAGCTGGTATGAAATTGGTTATTTATGATTCAAGGTGAAAGAAGTCTAAAGAAATTCCTAAATGTACACATGTTGAATCCCTGATGGATGGATAATAATGTGCCCTAGAGAATAACAGGGGGTTGTGAGTAGAGAATTTGGATGCAAAAGGTAGCCATCAATCTCAGCCATTGCAATCCCCTGACACATTTTTTAAAGGGGATGCGCAATGACAGGAAGCTGGCATGTTGTTTTTTTTCAACATCTAGCTAAGGGAAATGAAGTTGACAGTTATGGAAGGTATTCTAGGGTTGGATGGGCATTTAAATAGCAATGGCACATGGATAATACATACTGTACAGAATCTATATCAGAAAAAAACACATTATCTATAACCAATGGATATCATTGATCGAGTAGATGTTGAACATGGCAACATTAACCAGATCTCACTGGCCTGTGAAAGACAGTCACTACCTTGGTCATAAATGGAGGATTTAACTAGATTATGTTAGCCAATTTTATAGGCTCCCCCTGTATCTCCCGAATTGATTTCTTTCTTGGTAATCTCATCAGTTCATTTATCTCTATGCAGATGACACACACACATATATCAGTATATGTACACATACATAACCATATACACATATATAAATATGATATCTGCATGAAAAAATTAAATCTACATATGTACATTTCTATATCAACAAAAATATTATCTGTATAAATGTCAAATTATATAATATAGTATAATAAGAATGAATAGGGATATAGATAGAAACATATCTATCTATCTATCTCTTTATATCGATATTTAATTTCTCTCTTGAATGCCATTCCTACATCTCCAATTATCTATTGGGCATTTCTCAATGGTATATCCGAAAGGTAAGCTGGGTTCAACATTTCCAATATAGAACATATTCTATTTCTTTTCATATACTTTCCTTATTACCTTTATCCTTTCTCTTCTGGAATATCACTCACAAATATATGTCTGAGTCTATATATAGACACTGATATATATTATACAAATGTATATCAGGCTTATATATATTATATAAATATATATATATATATATCAGGTGTATATATATTATATAAATATATGGCAGAATTATATATATATATATTATATAAATACATATCAGGCATATATAGTATATAAATGTATATAAAGCTGACATATATATCAGGCTTATATATATTATATAAATATATATCAGGCATATGTATATATATATATATATATATATATATATATATATATATATATATATATATATATATATATATATATATATATATATATATATATATATATATATATATATATATATAAGCCAGGTTCAACATTTCCAAAACAGAACATGTTCTATTACTGTTCATATTCTTTCCTTATTACCTTTATCCTTTCTCATCTGGAATATCACTCATAAATTCATGTCTGAGTCTATATAAAGACACTGATATAGAGATATATGCATATGTGCATGTTTATATATATGGATGTACATTGTGTATATGTATCCAGAACATGGCAGACTAAGAAGAGCTTATTGGAGTGGCTAATATTAATACAGTGGAATAAAGTGTCAGAATAAAATTTATCATTTGAAACCACAAAAAAAAGACAGTATCAGAATTCAAAAAGATTTTGACAGTTTAGAACAAAGGGTCAAATCTAGTAAATTTACATTTAATAGAGATGAGCATAAAAGTCTTGCACTTCAGATGAGAAAGAAAATTAAGTTAATAAATACAAGATAGTGAAGTATGACTAGAAATAATTTTAGGGTTTTAATGGTCTGTAAGTTGAGTATCAGTGAATAGTGTCATTTAACAGATTTATATATATTTTAATGAAAAAGTATAATCTTAGTCTGTTATTGAGGAAGGAATAGAATTCAGGAATGAGGAAGTTATGGATCATATTGTATGGTGTCCTGGTTAGAGCACATATGGATTACTATCTTCACATTTTGTTCCAAACACTATACTTTAGAAAGAAAATTGATACATTTAGAGATAATCCATTGAACCATTATTGGCATTAATGACTCCATCAGACAACAAGACTTTAGTAAGTGTTTACTTTGTTCCCGATATTATGTTAAGCATTGGCAATCAAAAGAAAGGCAAACTACCTCTTACCTTTAATTAGCCAACATTCCAACTGGGGAGATAATGTGCAAGTAAGTACAGACCTGCAAGATATATACAGGGTAAGTAGGAGGATATGCACCAGCATTATGGAAAACCATAAAAAGGCTTCTTGCAGAAGGGGATATTTTAGCTGAGACTCAGACATCAGGAGGGAGAGCTTTCTAGGAATGGGGAGCAGCTAATGAAAATACACAGAATCAAGAATGTAAGTGTCTTTTATATCAGAGGTAAAACTTCAATCCAGTTATTCCTACATCAGAGTTTATATCTCTAAACTACACTATTATGACGATGATTAGTTTTTATTTTTTAAAGTTTACAATCAGTAGGTCATTTCTTTAAACTTGAAACTTTAAATATTTGTAAATAAATATAGAAATTTTAACACAACAGAATATAAACTGAAGACATTTGTTTCTATATATTCAGCCCTGCTCCCCTCTAACACACATACATATTTTTAGTGCTTTCTAAATATATTTAGGGTTAGAGATAGTGTTTCTATTTTATTTCTATTTTTTGTTATTTCATACTCCCCATATTTGTTCAAAATTTTTATTCTAAACTTTAAAAGATTTTTTATAACAATAAATCTCTAATATCACTAAGACTTTTTATGAAATGTCTGAGGAATGCTATCTATTACTTACTACAATCATTTCCTTTTGGTTTCCATTTGTTGGGATGGAGTTTCAAAAAATTTCCTGCTTTTATTATAAAACTGAATTTTTTCCTAGCATAAAAATAATAATCAATTTTTAAAGGGCTGGCTGAAATTTCAGTGATTTTTTTTCACTTATGTCTACTGAGTTTAAAGTAAGTTTTCTTACTTAAACTAAATGGAAGCAGGCACTATGGATCATGATCCACATTCTGACAAACAGCATTAGGAGGAGAAAGGACTCTGGGTAATGTATTAGGGTTATTATAATACAAATCACCCAAAAAGCTGATAAAACAGAAGCCCTGAAATCATGGAGAATCTCACTCCTCATGAATCCATGTGGTTTCAGGACTGCCTGAGATAATCACCATGGTAAAAGCTTTGGAGACAGAATAAGGATAGAGTGAGTCTTGGAAGATAAATTAAGAAAGTAAAATCCCATTATTATGGGTAATACTATTCAGATTACCATGTCAGAAAGGTTGAATAAATTAGAGATGTTCCATATTGCTAAGCCTTAGCCAGTGAAACACTTAAAATAATGATTGGCAAAACATCACCAATGTTATTGAACCCTTGACTTGCTTTTCTGACTTTCTTCCTTTATTTTTACATTTAAAGATCTTTACATATGCATGTCTAATGACCTATATGTTTCTCCTATGACATCTCCCAACCTTCCAGCTCAGCAGCTGACAAAGGTGAAAATAATGCCATGCGTTGAACTGATTTTTGTATTCTTCCTTTTTACTCTCTTTTTAGCTAATGGAGTTCTGACCTGATGTTACTGAGATTTTTTTTTTAATCTTTTGGTCTAGACCTGTGGGAGCTACCAGTATGATCCTTTCTTCTACTGATGGAGCTCAATGACTCATGTTTAAGTGATAGTCTTGGTTGGTTGCTCGAGAGAAATAAGAGGTAAAATAACCCCTCCAGAGTCACACAGCCAACATGTATCAGATGTGGGACCTGACTTGATATTTGACAGACTTTAAGGCTAGCTTTCTGTTGACCACCCATACTTTTCCCTACAGGAATGACACAACCTTAAGTAAATTGAATGAGGAAAGGGGCTATGGAGAGCAATGGAAGAGCTAAAGTGATTGACTTGGCATCAGAAGGATCTGGACTTATATTCTTCCCCCCACTTTTACTTCTAGTTTGACCTAAGATAATTCCTTCAAACTCTCTATGTCTTGGTTTCCTCATCTGGAAAATAAAGGACTTGAGGACTTAGACTCTGTTCAAAATCTATTATCTTATGAATATGCTTTTTAAATTTAAATTAGTAATCCAAATATATGTTAGTGTGACAAGGAATCAATCAAGTCAATATTTTATGTGTTTAGCTAGCTATGGTATAATTAAGGGGAGAGGAAAAGGGAATAAATATTTATATAATATTTAGAATGGTAGACCTGAGTCTGAATTTCAACTTGAGACTTCATTATCTCTATGGCC
Source organism: Monodelphis domestica (assembly GCF_027887165.1). Lineage (NCBI taxonomy): Eukaryota > Metazoa > Chordata > Mammalia > Didelphimorphia > Didelphidae > Monodelphis > Monodelphis domestica. The sequence continues at coordinate 36,113,482 of NC_077232.1, forward strand.
AACCTTCTAAACCTTAATTTCCTCATCTGTAAAAAAGGAATAATGATGCTTATACTATCTACTTCTTATTAAGGTTGTGAAGCTCAAATAAATATTTACCAATCAATCAAAAATAAAAACCTTCTCTAACCCTTCCTAATTTAAGTGTTTTCCTTGTTTAAATTGTTTCCTATTTATCCTGCATATAGCTTGCTTTTTAAAATATATTTGCTACTTGTTTTTCTTCCCCATTATATTGTGAGCTCCCTGAAGGTAGGGACTGTATTCCCCCAACCTTTAGGCATCCCTACTGCTTAGCACAATACCTGGCAAATGGGAAGAACTTAATAAATGTTTGTTTTACTATGTTTAATTATTTTCTATATTTAATATCTCTATATGGCAGATATTGGGCTAGAGTGGGGATATAAAGAGAAAAGTAGAAACAATTTCTGCACTGTAGTAGCATATTATATATATACAAATATATAAATATGTATTTATATATTTATATAATTTATATATATAAAATATATAAATATAATAGCATTTTCAATTTTTCACATATCTTCCAAAATAGCTTATGACGTAAGAATAATTTATTATCTTTAATTTTAAAGATAAAGAAGAGTTCTAGAGAGATTAAGAGACTTTCCCAGTGTCTCAAGATCAAAATATCTGAGTTATGTTTTAAACTTAGGTTCAATGCTATAGGTACTAAGAAAGAAAGAAAGAAAGAAAGGAAGGAAGGAAGGAAGGAAGGAAGGAAGGAAGGAAGGAAGGAAGGAAGAAAGAAAGAAGAAAGAAAGAAAGAAAGAAAGAAAGAAAGAAAGAAAGAAAGAAAGAAAGAAAGAAAGAAAGAAAGAAAGAAAGAAAGAAAGAAAGAAAGAAGGAAGGAAGGAAGGAAGGAAGGAAGGAAGGAAGGAAGGAAGGAAGGAAGGAAGGAAGGAAGGAAGGAAGGAAGGAAGAAAGAAGGAAGGAGGAAGGAAGGAAGGAAGGAAGGAAGGAAGGAAGGAAGGAAGGAAGGAAGGAAGGAAGGAGGAAGAAGAAAGAAAGAAAGAAAGAAAGAAAGAAAGAAAGAAAGAAAGAAAGAAAGAAAGAAAGAAAGAAGAAGAAAGAAGGGGAGAGAGAGAGAGAGAGAGAGGGGGAGGGAGGGAGGGGAGGGAGGGAGGAAGGAAGGAAGGAAGGAAGAAAAAAGATGATAGATGGCAGAATGGATAGATAGGTGATAGATGAAAAGATATAGATTTGTTTGTACAGGTTTTGCAAAAAATATATAGTTTTAAGGTATACACATTGTGATAAGAGATGTGAAGCCAGCCAGAGAATAGCAGTTATTGCTGCAATAACACTTTCCTCAGTTTATCTCTCTATTTCAATCAGTAGTAGTTTACCTTCAGTTTACTTTTCTATTTCAACATTCAAACAACATATTATACATATGGAGGCACACCCATATCCATACCCACATATCTACATAAGTATAGAGATAGAGATAGAAATAGAGGTAAAGATAGAGATATAGACATAGATAGTGATTAGATAAAATCACTTTGGATTAGATTGGAAATGAACAGGAATGGAGGTGAGTCAATGGATTGAGAGCCAGGCCTAGAGACAAGAAGTCTTCCTGGATTCAATTCTGGCCTCAGACATTTCCTAGCTGGGTGACCCTGGGCAAGTCACTTAACTTTCATAGCCTAATCCTTACTGCTCTTCTGCCATGGAAAGTATTATATTATATATTATATATTATATATTATATTATAAGGGTTTACAATTAAAAAAAAAAGAATTGGAAGGGGAGATTATTACTTGAGTCAGGGAGGCCATTAAGGAGGCAATTGTGGTGATCAGTTGAGAGGTGAAAAGATTTGGAATTAGGGTGCTGGCCATGTAGGAGTAGAAAAAAGATTTGAGCACATTATGAAACTTTACAGCTTCATATAAATGTCATCTATGATTATTATAAGATTTCCAATGATTTGGGCTATTTTACCTTGTAAGTATTTTTTTATTTCTTCTCACTGAATGATAAATGGAGACTGAATTAGCAACAGGGTTTCTAGAAATTATTTCACATTTAAACACATTAAGTCTAATATTATTTGAAAAATCATTTCTATGCAACATTTTTATGAACACAAATGTATAAAACAAAATATGCCTTTTAGTAACTTTTGGTCATAGATTTAAGACATTCTAATTCTTTGTAACATCTCTGAAATGGAATAAAATGGACTAAATCTCTAGTGTGAATTAAAGAAGAATAGCCCTTGTTAATGTCAAATGCTATCTTATTGTCAGACAATAGGCAATGTGCCTTCAAATGGTCATTTGGGATGAGATTAAGCCAGACTTTCAATACTTGTTCAAATTAAATAATCCTCCAGCAGCTTGGGGAGGAGTACTTCCCTTAAGCCCTTTTGTGGTAGGACTAAATTCTAGACCACATAATTATCCTAATTAACCAATACTCTTCTGTATTTTGAAGTTCATAGGAGTTTTACTATCTGAAATTGTCTCATGTTACCATTTTCTTCTGCCTACATATTTCACTGATATTTAATCCACAATGTCTAGGCATCATGAGTTAGTGAAAACAGCACTTAGGAAGGAGGTAGAAATTCCTCCTCTGACACTATCTATAACTTTGAGCAAGGCGCTGAGATTCTCTAGATCTCAGTTTCCTTATTTGTAAAATGGGGCGGGGGGGGGGGGGGGAGTTGCACAAGATGATTTCTGAAATCCCTTCCCACCCAAGATCTATACCTTTTTGATGCAATGAATTATTAATACTGAAAGAAAGACCTTGTGAAATTTCTAACCTAAATATATCTTGGATCAGATATAATGTATCTTAAGGAATAGAGAGCTAGCTAAGCTTAGAGCCAGAAAGATCTAATGTTCAAATCCCACCTTTGACAAAATTCTGACTGCATGATTCCAGGCAAGTCTATTAACCTTTCAGGGTCCCATACAATACTCTACAATTACAAGTTGACTATACAATATTAAAATTAAAACATGAATTTATTTCCTTATGCAGAAGCTTTCTACTAGAGGTTACTGGACTTTGTTTCAAGAAGGGAAAAAAAGAGAAAGGAATAAGCATATATAGTGTCTGCTATGTGTGCTGGGCTCTATTCTAAAAGCTGTTTTTTAAAACAATATCTCATTTGATCCTAAGAACTCTGCACGGAAGATGCTATTATAACTCAAACTTTATAGTTAAGGAAACTGAAGCAAATTCAATGTAAGTAACTTGCCCAAGGTTAGGACGTTTGGGTTTCTACCACATATTAGTGTTGTAATAATTCATTTAATCTCTTTGAGATCCATTATCTCATCTTTAAAAAGAAAAGTTTTGTCTAGATTGTTTCTTTTCTTTTTCTTTCTTTTTTTCTTTCTTTCTTTCTTTTCTTTCTTTCTTTCTTTCTTTCTTTCTTTCTTTCTTTCTTTCTTTCTTTCTTTCTTTCTTTCTTTCTTTCTTTCTTTCTTTCTTTCTTTCTTTCTTTCTTTCTTTCTTTCTTTCTTTCTTTCTTTCTTTCTTTCTTTCTTTTTTTTTTGCTTTTGGAGTTTTGTTCATTTTCCTCCAGATAACATTTTGATACAAATTTTAATAATCTTTTTCTGACATTTGGCAATCCATGTTCTCTTCCCTTCCTCCCACCCCACCCACCCTTTGAAGTCAGATAATATGATATAAATTATACATATGCTATAATAAAATGCATATTTTCATGTTTGCCATCTTATGATAAAAAGACCCATTTTGCTTACACTAGAGAAAAATTCAGGGAGGAAATAATATGAAGAATGTTGTGCTTCAATTTGCATTCAGACTTCAGTTCCTTCTATTCTGTTGGTTTTTTCTAGTTGGTGTTGTCCTAGATCCTTGCCTTGTTGATTAAACTTGTCATTTCGAGTTGATCATCATACATTATTGTTACTATGTGCAACATTCTTCTGGTTCTCCACACATGGTTTAGATAGTTTCTAAAATTGTTTTATTTTATTCTAAATCTATGAATGCAGAAGTTTAGAGAAAAAGAAATGGAAATTCAGGAAGTTTAGTTGATCTTTCTAAAAGTAATTCAGATAATATAAAGTAGAGCTGAGTTTCAAATTCATGTTTGATGCCCTAAAACTACAACTGTCTCTCTGCCTATTTTTTCTCAGATTCTCTCTCTGTCTCTGTTTCTCTGTCTCTCTGTCTCTGTCTCTCTCTCTTTCTCTCTCTCTCTGTCACTGTCTCTCTGTCTCTCTGTTTCTCTATCTGTCTCTTTGTCTCTGTTTCTCTGTTTCTCTGTCTCTCTCTGTCTCTTTGTCTCTCTCTTTGTCTCTGTTTCTCTGTCTCTCTGTCTCTGTCTCTGTCTCTGTCTCTGTATCTCTCTCTCTCTCTCTCTCTCCCCTTTCTCTCTCTCCCCACTTCCTCTCATTTGTATTCTTGGAAGAATAATTATCCACATCACAATAAAAATTAGTTTCATAATAAACATGATATTTAGTGATTTAAAAAAATTAAAACTATTTATTTCCTCTTCTTCCAAAACTCCCAACACTGTATTCCCTGCCATTCCCATCCTTTTGCCACCCAAAATACAAACATACTTTGCTTCATAGAGTGGGTGTGTTTCTAAATATATTTTTCTGGTTGTTTTCTAAAATGTATGTAAATTGGTACAACCAACAGACAAATATTTACTCAGTGCCCATTATATGAGGACAATGGCACTTACGAAAAAAAATGTTTAGATAATTTACAGTCTAAACCCTCCTAATTTAACAGTCTAGAAAAGAGAATGAGACATCAATAAAGGTAGCTATAATGCAAAGTATTCCATATTAACTGCAATATAAATTAAAAGTTAAAAAAGAAAATTTCTGAAGTTTTCTAATAAGTATTACCAAGACATGACTATTTTTTCTTTAATATGCCCTATTCAAAACAAAGGGCTTTATAAGAATAGAGGAGGTCATTAGTGATCTGGAGCATTACTGAAAATGTCCTGAAGGAAGTGGTAAATTTGATTTAGATTTAAAAGAATTCACTAAGAATGGAATTTCCCTGTTAAAAGAATGTGAACAATTATCCAAAATTGTGAGAACAGAACATGTTTGGGAAAAATAGTGTATTTCTATTTTTTCATTGATTTATTTAAAAATCTGAGGGATATTTGTTTTAAACTTCAATTCTGGTATTTTTCAGTGGCTCTGAGGTGATTGTATCTATGCCTATATCTATATAATCTAGATCTATACCATTTATATTTATAGGTCTCTTTTTTATATCTATTTCTATCCCTATTTAGATGTAGATAAATAATAAAATATGGATATAGATATATATCATGTGTTTTTAAACTAGAGCTTCCTCTGATACATGCTCATATTTATAACTCATTAATTGCATTTCCTAAATCATTAGGGGAAGGAGAAACTCAGTGTTTGAACTTTTTTTCCCTGCTTTTCCTTTCCTTTCTATTATTTATTTTTATATATTTTATATATTTATTCTATTATTTATTTAGTAGTGAGACATGGATAAGAAAGAGATTCAATACCCAAATGAAGGGAATACTCTAGATTTCCCTTAAAATCTCATGATTCTATGAAATATGATGCCCAAGTTCAAGCCTCTTGACATGAATAACTTTGGATAGTATCTCCAATTACCTGGGCTACCTAGGGAAAATTAACTCAGTTGCCTGGGTCAAAATACCAACACAGCCAGACCTCCAGCTGACTCACTTTCATGACCATATACTAACCCTTAGCCTCATCTCTCTCTGTTCTACAAGATAGCATACTACTCTATGCCACTGGTCCCAAAGAGGACCAGGCAAGGTGTCTTGGATGCATTAGAGTTAATCAATCCTCAGCACGTAAAATCAATTCTAACTGTATGTCCTACTCAAGATGAGTCACTCTCTTGCTTTTTGTTTGTTTATCATTTGTGACATAACTTTGTCCTCCTTCCAGATTCTCACAAATGTCATTGTCTGCATCATATTTAGCAAGAAACCTAGGAATCATGAGACCTCCTGGGCAAAAAGGATAGTATAAAAAGACTGCAAGTCTCTAAATTATTATTTAGAGTATATTAATAGATTTAATCCCAGGAAGACCTGTGCTTAAATCACACACCCAGCATTTACTAGTTGTATGAATGAGAACAAACCTTAGTTTGTTTTTGTTTTTGTTTTTCATTTTCATCTGTAAAAGGAGGATATTTACCCATTATGTTTTCTGGGGTTATTAATCAATGATCTTAGTTAATCATCTTCAAACCTGGACACACACACACACACACACACACACACACACACATATATATATATATATATATATATATATATATATATATATGTAATATCTATATCTGAGGGAGGGTCTAATTAAAAACTAGAAAGATAACAATGGTATTAAAATGAAAGACATGCAAAGTTACAGGATATGAAATAAACCAATGAAAGTCATCAGCATTTCTTTATATTAATAAAACCCAATAGTAAGAGCTAGAAAGAGAAATCCCATTCAAAACAACTCTAGGTAAAATTAAATTCCTGTATATCTAATTGCCAAGGAAAACCCAAGAACTATATGATCACAACTACAAAACACTTTTTACACAAATCCAGTCAAATCTAAACAACTGGTAGGAAAAAACCCACATTAATTGCTCAGTTCATGGGTAGAGCAAGCCCATATAATATAAATGACAATTCTTACTAAATTGTTTTACTTACTCTCTGCCATACCAATCAAATTAACAAAAATATCTCATAAAGTGAGAGATATAATAACAAAATTTATCTGGAAAAATATGAGCTAAACTATCCAGGAAAAAAATATGAAGGAAGGTAACTTGGCTGCACTAAATCTCAAAATATATTATAAGGCATCATGCAACAAAACAATCTGGTACTGGTTAATATATAGAGTGGGGGACCAATGGAGTAGACTAGGCACTCAACATGCAATGATAAATTAACATAGTAGCCTACTGTTTGACAAACCCAAATATCCATGCTTTTAGAAGTAAAACATTATTTGACAAAAAAACTACTGAGAAAACTGGAAAAGTGTGGCAAAAATTAGGCATCAGCCAATACCTCATGCCATATACCAAGGTAAATGCAAACTGGATACATAATTTAGAAATAAAGAATGATACCATAATCAAATTATGGAAGCACAAAAAACTTGATCTGTTAGGCCTAAGGATGAGGAAAGAATTTAGGTCAAAACAAGACATAGAGAACATTAAGAGATGTTAACAAATCATTTCAATTACATTAAATTTAAAAACTTCTGCACAAAAAACCACAATTCAACTAAGGCAAAAAAGACAAATAAAAATTGGGAAAAACTCTTTGTAGGGTGTCTTTCTGACAAAAGCTTCATTTCTCAAATATATAGAGAACTGAGTCAAATTTATGAGTACAAATCATTTACCAATTGACAAATGGTCAAAGGATATGAACAGGTAATTGTTAGGTAAAGAAATTAAAACTATCTTTAATCATATCAAAAAATTCTCCAAAGATCTACTGATCAGAGAAATACAAATTAAAACAGCCCTGGGGTGCCACCTTATATCCATCAGACTGGCTAACATGATCAAAAGTAAAATAATAGATGCTGGAGGGTATATGGGAAATCAGGACATTAATACACTGATGGTGGAGCTATGAACTGTTACAAACATACTGGAGAGCAATATGGAACTATGCACAATGGTCCATAAAACAATACCACTACTAGGTCTGTATCTAAAAGAGATTAAAGATAGGGAGAAAGAATCTACCTGTCAAAAATATTTATGGAGTCTCTTCTTGTGATAGCAGAGAACTGGAACCTGAAGGAATGTTGATCAATTAGGGAATGTATACTTGTTGTGCCCTAATAAATGATAAACAATAATGACATAAAACTTGGAAAGATCTAAATGAAATGATGCAAAGTGATGTGAGAAGAACCAGGAGAATGTTGTGCGCAGTCACAAGAGTAATGTATGATGATCAGTTGCAAATGACTTAATTGTTATCAAGTCAAGGTTCCATCCAGCTCCAATAAACTCATGACAAAAACAGGATATTTACCATCATAGAAGGAATTGATGGAGTCTGAATGAAAATTAAAATAAAGCATTCTTTATTTCCCCCATGAATTGTTTTTGTCTAGTATAAGCAATATGGTTCAAAATGGCAAATGTAGAAATATGTATTATATGATGACATATGTACAACTTTTATCATATTACCTGCCTTCTTGGGAAGGAGTGAGTAGTGAGAGGAAGGGAAAGAAAAAAGATTTTCAAAATATAAGAAAATAGTATTAATAAGTTGCATTGACATGCAATCTGGGAAAAAAATGAAAAGGAGCCACTGAAAGTTCCTGAGTAAGAGAGCAATGCTATGAATTATAAAGATCGATTTCTCAGCAGTAGGAAAAAATAATTTGAAGGAGAGAAAGAACACTGAGAAGCTGTATGTATTCATCAGGGTAAATTCTAGGTATAAGGCATATTCAATTCTTTAACCCAATGTCCTCATTATACATATAGAATCTGAAGTCCAAAGATGATAATTGACTTGACCAAGATCATACATAGCAGACCCATAATTTGAACTCAGATCTTCTCCCTCTAAATCCAGTACTCTTTCCATTTTTTCCTGTGCTTTTATTTTGAGGCAAATAGGTAATAAAACATGAACTATGTTGGTGGAAGCAATAGGGAAGGAAGAGTGAGGATAGATGAAAGCCATTTTGTAAGAAGAAAATATTTATTAAATTGGTAACTATAGGAAGCAAGGGAGAGGGAAATCAGCCTGTCAGTCAGTCACTTAACATTTATTAAGCATTTACAATGTACTAAGCACTGGGCTGAGTTTTGGGGTTACAAACACTGGCAAATACCTAGTCCTAAACATTAAAAAGCTCAGATTCTGATATAGATGACAACTTGCAACAATTATATAGATATAATAGATATATGCATATATAACACACATTATATATATTTTATTCATTTATTCATTTTCATAGACACTTTTTCACGTGTCTACCTCTAATCTCTATGACTTTTCATTTTACTGAGTCCCAAGCCTAGAATGATCTCTACCTTTGTGTCTCCTCTCCTCTCCTCTCCTCTCCTCTCCTCTCCTCTCCTCTCCTCTCCTCTCCTCACTTCATTCAAGACTTAGTTCAAATTCCAAATTCCATGTTCTATAAAAATATCTTTTCTAGTCCTCCTGTTTGCTAGAACTTTTGCTTTAAGATGACCTTCCATCATGTGCATGTACATGTGTGCACCAAGAAAAATAGTAATGTTATAGATGAAGTTCTACTCTGGACAAGGCACTTCCAGTCTCTGTTTACTCACCTGCAAATCGAGGGGATGGATTTAGATGAGCTGGAAGACCAGCTCTCATGATGCCTTTCAATTTGTCATTATATCAAGTCATAACAATCTGAGTTTTTTAATAGGTAATTGAATGGGGGGAAATCTAAGGCTAAAAATAAAGGCAAAATATCTGCTTGGTAGAAGAGAGAGAAATTTGGTGCATGACTAAAAACATATATCTAGGTTATATTTCCTCCAGAAAAGGGGGAAAACAATAACATTGTATGTAAATCATAACATCCATTTAAGAAGAAGACAAAATGCCTTTTCCAGATCCTTTCATTAATCTAAAAAAAAAAGGAAAAGGAAAAGCATCACTGAAATCTAGTAAACTATTAAGTGCAGATTAAATGAATGGCAGCATGCAAACCTCCTACTTTATAATCTCTTGGATTTCATTAAAGGAAAGGATTGATGTTTTTACTCTTTTTTTCCCTTTTACTTAGGTGAAAATATGTTTCTCTGGGCCCCTCTCTCAATTCTGGATCTCACCTTCCTTCCAAATGAAAAATGGAATGACAGGGATGAAACATTTCTCCCCCCCTTTCTTGTGAGTTGCAAAACATCTGAGAATAGGGAACCATCTGCTACTCTCATATAAACAGGCCAAGAGTACTAGGAGGGAAAGAGAAAAGGCAGCTTTTTTGGCCACATCATCTGGACCATGTCAATGCCAAGCCCCTGCCCCAGAGTTTGCACCCACTGTGGGAAGAAGTGGGCACTAGTAAGTCCTTTCCAGTGTGGCTCATATTTGGAGGCTCAACAATGAACAGCTGCAAGGGAGCAGGGGGTAGTAGAGAAGGTTGTGCAAGGAGATCCGGGCTCATGTCATAGTCATTAAGCTGTCTTGATAAATGGGCTACAAATTAATTGGTGGTTTCCCTAATTAATTTATTCAAGTTGCTGAAGTCCTGGGGCCTGATTGAGACTGTTAGAGCAGAATGATACTTGCATGTTTCTGGAGGTGGAATTTTTCATTTTTCTAATATTTTTGGCTACAGAAAATGTGCCTGGTCTTCCCAGTTGGATGAACTTTTTGAAAACAAAACTGTCCCTGCCAATTCTTCCAAGGCCTAGAAAGAACTAGAGAGTGATTTAAAAAAGCAGACACATGATTAGGCAATGAAACAGAGAGAGAAGGTTGTAGGGGAGCCATATTCTCAAAGATCAAGAATTAGGAGGGACTTTAGGGGTGCTCCATTCCTGCCCTCTCATTTAATCATCAGGAAACTGCTGCCCCAGAAAGGTTAAATCACTTGCCAAGGACAAAAAGGTAATCATTATCAGAGATGAGAGAGCAGAAATTTAACAATCTGCATACTGGTGACCAGGATAAACAGAGATTGAAACAACCCAAGACAAGGCTGGATGGGAAAATTTGGCAAGATGAATGTCAGGAGGCTTGGTTGTAAAGCCTTCTTCAATGAAAATTCGTTCTGATATCCAGTAGGTTTTTCATTTTGATTTTGATGTGTGTGTGTGTGTGTGTGTGTGTGTGTGTGTGTGTGTTGAAAACTAGCATATTTGAGCCCAATTGCTTCTTCTCCTCTCCCTGTCTCTCCTCTCCTCTCCTCTCTTCTGCTCTCCTCTTCTTCTCTCCTATCCTCTATTCTTCTCTCCTCTCCTCTCCTCTCCTCTCCTCTCCTCTCCTCTCCTCTCCTCTCCTCTCCTCTCCTCTCCTCTCCTCTCCTCTCCTCTCCTCTCCTCTCCTCTGCTCTCCTCTCCCTTTCTGTCCTCTCTTCTGCTCTCCTCCCCTCTCCTCCCCATGGAGACCTTAGCTCATGGTTTTGTTTAACTAATTAAAAGAGAGAGAAAGAAAGGAGGGACGTGGTAAAGTAGGTTGAAACAGAAAAAGATGTTTTGGAATGGCTCTGACACTTCCTTCACCCAGCTACTTGATGGAAACTCATTATTTCACTAATTAGTTGTGATTAGCCTTCCCAGAACACCAGCTTCCCTTGATGTCATGTATTAAGCTGTATCAGTGTCTGTTGAACATCCTAGGGTGAAATCAGACTCCTGGCCAACAATCTTTTCTGGGTTAGGTGGACAGGTGGGATTAGAGGAAGTGAAAAGGTTTTATTCCAAATAAATTCCCTTCCAAACCCTGACTAGCACACTAGAAAGCAGAACATGGGGATTGAGACAAAGAATTAGAAGAATAAATCTGAATAAGGGAATCATTTCACATCCTTTATGAGTCCTTTGCTAATTACACAAGTTGTTAGGTTTATTCCCCCTTTCTCTCTCTCTCTCTGTGTACGTATATTTGTGTGCACTCAGGTGCATTTATTTATCTTTATGCATATCTCAACCCATATTGAATGTAATCTCCCTGAGAGCAGATATGATTTCATTTTGCTTTTGTATTTTCAGCACCTAGAACAGTGCTTAGTCCATAGTAGGCACCTACAAAATTTAAGTTTTGAGTGAATAAAATGGAAAAGCAAAAGGTGCCAATGCAATTCATGGTACTCCAATTCTAGTCCTGACTCTGCTGCTTACTTCTTGGCTGAACTATAGTATAGTTTTTGTTGTTGTCATTGTTTAAAATGATGATGATATCAAAAGTAGTACTCTGGAGGGAAAAAAGCTTGTGTGTATTATTTAAAATAGTAATTATAAGGAAACACCACAAAGGAGGAAGAATAAAAGCAGCTGAGACACCAAAAAGAAAAGAGAAATCATGAAAGGAGGCAATAGTAAGGTCCAAGATCTCAAATGTCTATAACAAGATGGTCCATGTTTAGACAACAGGCAAAAATAACAAGGTCTTGATACATGTGGTAAATAGGACTCCCTAGTTATCATTGAGACTTAGTAGAATGAAACATGACTGGATCATGACTCTGGATGGGTTTATTTTATTTTTTAAATGGGAAAGATATAGGGATGAAAGTATGTTAACAGTATATATTAAGAAGGTAATATTCTATGGACAAATATAAGAGCTTTAGGGAGAAACCATAATAGAGATCTATAATCAGGGGTTTTTCTCTATTGGTTCCTTAGATAGATTTTGGGGAAGTTCATGAGCTTGGATGTGAAAAATACATCTTTATTTTTACTTACTTTCAACCAAATTTTATCTCTATCCATCAATTATATAACCTTATTTTAAAACAGTGTACCTCAACCTTTACCAGATTACCAAAGGAATCCATGAAACAAGAAAGTTTCAGAACCATTAATGTATATAACCTTACAATTACCATGGTAGTAAACAAACTGTTACAACTTGTTAATTGAGGAAGAAACAGAAGTGAAACCCTGTGAGTTAAAAAGAGATTATAACTTAAGAGTTTGGAAACAAGATCACAAATCTATCACAGAGGCATGATATAGTAATAATGAGAAACTCTCTCTCTCTCTCTCTCTCTCTCTCTCTTTCTCTCTCTCTCTCTCTCTCTCTCTCTCTCTCTCTCTCTCTCTCTCTCTCTCTCTCTCTCTCCCTCTTTTGCTCCCCCCAAAGTATTCCATCTATTTTTTTCTTGCTTATTTAAGTAATAATTTAATCTTCTCAGAAGAGGGGAGATCTAAAAAGGGAAATTTTATTCTGGATCTGATAGTCACTTTCAGGGAAAAAAAAGATTTTTGAAGAAATAATAATGTGAAACTTGAAAGAAAGTGACCATTCCATCCTATGTTTTGACAGAGAAGAAAACAACCTGGGCATACTCTTACAAACACCCTGAATTTAGGCATAGGATATTTAATTGATTTCAGAAGGAAGATAGGCAGGATCTTGTGAAATAAACTGATTTTTGGGAATTTCAGGCCAGAAGGAAAGGAGGTAGTCATGAATGAAATTCTGTAGACACAAAAGGAGACATTTTCAATAATAAGAAAAAATGGGATTCATCTAAATAGTCTCAAGGTAATGCATAAAGAATTCACTAATTATCTTAGGTAAAAAAATGGAAGCAAAATCAGCTAACAGAAGATGAATATAATAAGCACATGACATTTTGTAAAATTCAATTTTAGATGGTATATTATAAATAGATGTTTTAAGGAAGCTAAGGATGACAACAACAACAAATAGGGAGTGGGACATTTCCTTATGATGGATAAAATGATGATAACTACTATTAGAAAGAATAACTACTCATCTAATTTTTATTTTTAAATTTTTCTGATTTTACAATGGAGAAAACTATTTACACTAGAAATGATAGCTACAAATGATGAAATGGAAACTGATACTCAAGTTAAATAAGGTGACAGGCCAAGAATCTACCCCAATGAGATCAAGTCATATGGCCCCTGTAAAATACATTATTTATTCCAGAAAGAACTGACCAATCTTCCATGGTATGAAAACTCCAAAACAATTTATAGAAACTGTAAAATCTGTGATAGGCATTTCATTCAATAAAATTCAAACAAAAACTAGATAAAATGAGCACAAATCTGACTTTTCTAATCTTGTTTTAATTAAATACATATGTTTGCTTCTTTTAAAATTAAATGAATGTTTTCTCCCACATCTTAAAAAAAGATCATGGGAAATAGGAGAGATATACACAAAGTTGTAAAATAGGAAATGGTGGCCCAATGTGGAGAGAGAGAGAGAGAAAGAGAGAGAGAGAGAGAGAGAGAGAGAGAGAGAGAGAGAGAGAGAGAGAGAGAGAGAGAGAGAGAGAGAGAGAGAGAGAGTTGAGAGACTAGAATTTACAAAATTGACAGTGTGCTTGTTTTTGAGTCCTAGCTATTAATGAGTAATTAATTAATGTATTTATTTATTTGTTTGTTTTTAAATTCTTACCTCCTGTCTTGGAGTCATCACTGTGTTTTGGTTCAGTGACTTGCCCAGGGCCACACAGCTGAGAAGTGTCTGAGCTCAGATTTGAACCTAGGACCTCCTGTCTCTAGGCCTGGCTCTCAATCCACTGAGCTATCCAGCTGCCCCACCCTCACCCCCAGCTATTTAAAGAAGTAGTTTTTGATCATTTACAAAAGGAATCAGTAATCACAATGGTCACCAAGATCCATCACAGAACCATCAAAAATAAACTATGCAAGTCTGAACCCCTTTCTTTTATTTATTTATTTTTGGTTACGTTTATTAAAACTAGGCAGCAATGAGAATTCTATGAACAGAGTTTATATAGATTTTATCAAAGTGTGTGGTAAGATGAGCTCATTTTGTCTTGTGGGAAAGTTGGATAAATATATATTAGATGATAATAAGTTGAGAGAAATTCAGAATCTGACAGATGACTAGACACAAAGAATAGTTGCTAAGGGTTAAGTACCAACATAACAGGGGATCTACTGTTTAGTTCTTTAGATACCTACAATGAGTGCTGTCCTTTTTAAAATCAATTATCAGAATTAAGGAATAAATATCATGCTCATCAGATTTTCAGATGACCTAAAACTAGAGGGAATAAGCACAGTAGATAAGAGTCAACATCCAAAGTATCTTGACATGCTAGAGCAGTGATGGCAAACCTTTTAGAGATGGAGTGCCCAAACTACGCCCTCATACCATATGTGAGCTGCCCCCTTACTCCAGAGCAAGTGTTCCCATTGGGCTGCTGGGCAGAGGGGCAGATGAAGTGAAAAATGTCCTCAAGCACAGTTGAGAGGAAAAGAAGCAGCATCCTCCAGCATCCATGCCATAGGTATGCCAACTTAGGGCTAGAGCATTGAAATGAAATTACTATGAAATTAAAGAGTGGTAAAAATAAAAGTCTTACAAATGGGTAAAAATAATCAGTTTTATACATTAAGATAATTGAGGCATTCCTATAAAATGATTCAAAAATAATAGTGGTGAAGTGAGGCAAACTAAGTCATTGACCAGAAGAATCTCTTTTTCCCCTGGGAAAGTAGAAATCAGAACTGAGCTTTCCGGTGAAGGTCAGCCAGCTCAGAATAGTTAGAATCCATGAGAAAATAACTCCTTTAGTGCTGGCAACTGGGATGAGATATGTATAGAATGACTTGCACCCCATGCCATGACCAATATTGCTTCTAAACTATAAGGCTTCTCACTCCATCAAGGTTATGTCTCATAATAAACATTGTTTGCTTTGTATCTTACACCCTATAAAATCTACTTTGAAATTTCAGTCCAGTGCAACTTTTACTAGGAAGGTTGCCCTGGCCAGTTAGGTATGTATTACCAATAAATAATATTTGTTCCATTAATTGAACTTCTGGGTGTCCAGACTCACTTTATGAAGTGCACCTCTTCAGTGGGTTTAGTGAACTATACACTCAATATAAATAACAATGTTATAGGATTTAAAAAGTTGAGTCTTCCATATTTTATGTTGACTGGAATAGTTCCAGAAAAGAGAGGTAGGCAATGCCACTATAATCTCCAGAATATGCCTATATGGTACAGTGGTAGAGCAATAAGCCTACAGTCAGGAAGGTCAAAGTTTATTTGCAGACAGATTCTATCTGCATGACCCTAAATAAATCATTTCACCCCTTGCTGCCTCAGTTTCCTCAAATATAAAATAAGGAAAATAGAAACTACCTACCAGAGTTGTTCAAATGATCAAATAAGATAATATCTGGCACATAATTTGCATTTAATAAATTCTTGTTTCTGCTCTTCCTACTCTGTCCTTAGCAGAATTTATTTGGATTATTGCTTTAATTTTGGGCATAATAGCTTTAGGACATTGACAAATTTCAGAGCGTCCAGAGAAAGACATCCAATATGGCGGCATATGTTGAAACGATGACATACAAAAATTGGTTGAAACATTAGGTACATTTAGCCTGGAGAAAAGACGACTCATGGGAGGCAGGATAGTTATCTTTTAAAACGTTAAGCCTCTCATGTGGAGTAGAGATTAGACTTGTTTTGTTTGGCCCCAAAGGGTCCTACCAGGAATAATCAGGAGAAGTAACAAAGAAGCAAATTTAGGCTTATTTTCAGGAAAACAATGTAAAAGAAAACTACAAAAATGACAAAAACTCAACAAACTTTCAAACCGTTTTTTTCTGTCCAGAAGTAGAAAGATTGGTTTCAAGAGTTTTTTTTTTTTTTTGGTATCCCCTTCCTGAAAGCCTTCAGACAAAATCTAGACAATTTCAGTTCTAGTATGTGCCCCATCTCTCCAGTGATACTACTTCCACCTTGGTGCAAGACTGCATAACTTTATGCATGTATGACTTCAATCGCCTCATGTTCAATCTCTTTTTCTCAAGTCTCTTCCCATTTCAGTCCAATCTGTACTCAGTTATCAAATTACTCTTTTAAAGCTGAAGTCTGGTCATGTAAACTCCATTCTCCTATCCCCATTCAACACACTTTGGTGGTAAACTATTACCTTCAGCATCAAGTATAAACTGTTTAACTTAAAAAAAAAAAACTTATCTTCTTTCTTAGCCTCAGTATTGTGTATTGTTTCTAACGTAGAAGAGTGGTAAAGGGGCAATGGGGGCTTAAAGTAATGGAGGTTAAGTGACTTGCCCAGGGTCATACAGCTAGGAAGTGTATGAGATCTGATTTGAATCTAGGACCTCCCATCTCTGGGATTGGCTCTCTATCCCCTGAGCCACCCAGCTGCCTCCTGTTTAAGTTTTAAAGTCTTTCATAACCTGGGTTTTTCTCACTATTATATTCTTCCTACATTTTACCAGTGACATTGGCCTCCTTATTGTTCCTTTCAAACTACACTCCATTTCTTGATCATACATTTTCACTGGCTATCCTCTATGCCCATTATACTCTGATTCTTTATTTATTGACTTGACTCATGTATATCATATATATATATATATATATATATATATATATATATATATATATATATAAATGGGTCTTCCTCTTGTGTATGAAAATGTTGGGGACTAGATAGTTTTAATAGATCTTTTTCAGCTCTCATATTTCTATGATTTTGTGATATCTGTGTGACCTTGGGTAAGTCATTTAGCTCTTCTTGTTTTCAGTTTCCTTTTGCATAAAATGAAGGAGTTTTATTTAATGGTCTCTTGGTTAATTTAATGATTCTACATAGAATAAAACATTAGTCTCAAAGAGTTAACAGCTTGCTCTAGAGAAAATTAAAGAAAAATGAATGGCTCCTATTCATTTGGCTTCATAAGGAACAGTCATTCTGCCAGGTATTGCTTATTTATGCACAAAATGTTCCTTTCAGAGAGTCTTAATCATTATACTAGAAATATTAATATGCTAAATAAATCACTCTAGTAAATACAGTTTGTTAGCTCTTGTGTTCCTGGTTCAGCCATCCATAATTTACTTATAACCAAAGATTTTTCTTTTAACCTTCCTGTCAATGGATTTAGAGGGTGACTCTCTTTTCCTTTATGGTCCACCCATATTCCCTACCCATCCTTTGTTTCTTCCAGCTGGTTACTGGCCACAAGCCACCACAAGCAAATTGACTCATTACTCACAACTCAGGAGGCATTGAAGACTTTCCAAAGGGTTGCCCATTGACCTCTTCATTCCCTAATCAAAGGCAGCTGGATGAAATTTTCCCAGGAGACATTAACTTCTAAATTTTCCAAAGGAGCACCTGGAGACTTACCCAATTAGCCCCTACATTTTTCAAGTGTTGAACTGTTTTTAATCACATCTGCCATTTAAGCTTCTGAAAGCTTCATGCCCTTGCTTTGAAAATTTAGGGGAACTGAAAGGTGACACAAGATCAAATCAAAGAAGTTCAGTTTTAGAGTTGAAACCAGAATTAGCCCTTGGAGGACCCATTTGTCTTCAAGTGATGCCCATTATCTCAGAGAGTAATTCTCTGTTCTACAATCACATATCTATTCCATCACCTCTAGACAGATGACTCCCAAATTTAAGACTCCATCCCTTACTTCTCTTTAAAAAAATAAGAAATTTGTTGAGGTCTTTTTTTTTCTACATTATATAAATTTTCCTCTTATTTCAACTCCCACAAAGCCATATCATGAAACAAAGAATATTTTACAAAGAAAAAAGAAAAAGTCAACAAAACAAATATACACTACACACACACACACACACACACACACACACACACAGATCTAATTCTATACAGTGAATTCCGTTTCTACAAATAGTCGGGAAAGGTATCTTCTATTTCTTCCTTGGAGTTATTCATACTCTTATAATTTTTGCAGCATTAACTTTCTATGATTTTTGGTAATTGAAATTTCCATTTATGATGTTATAACCAATGTTTATGCTATTTTCTTGAGTCTACTTAGTTCAGTATGCATCACTATATTTAAATCTTCCATGACTCTTTTTTTTAAATCACATTTGTTGTTCTTAACAGCATTCAATAAACATTTATTAAATGCTTGCTATATGACTGCCAAAGGTTATGGATGAAAAGACAGTTTCAGACTCAAGTTGCTTATGGTACTATTCCCTTTGATTTAGCACCATGACTGATACACAGTAAGAACTTGGGAAGTGTTTCTTGATTCAGCTTTATTCAGTGCTCCACAATTTGTTTATTTGTTCCCTAATGGACATCTACTTTGTTGTTGTTTTTTTTTTACTACTGCAAAAAAGTGTTGCTACGAGTATTTTACTAATCTTATTACTGCTAAAAGTTGTATTTAATCTTTAAAACAAACCTTCAAGTTAAATATTAAAATTATCATTATGCATATTTTATATGGAAATCTGAGTTAAAAACTTTAAGTTGATTTCTCAAGGTTCTCAGGTAGTAATTTTCTGAGACTGGTTGTAAATTCAGGTCTTATTTATAATTTCACCAAGATCATCAGTATGGCCAATACATATGTCCAGTTTTATAAGATACATCAAGGAAGGTACAAAGTTTCAATGACATGGCCTCTAACTTCATGGGGTTTATATAGTCTGGGAACAAAATAAACAGACACGAATAACCCCATTCTCTTAACACATTACACATATAATAATAATGTTTTACTTTTTCTTGCTTAGGCTAAAGCCTCTACATGCATCCTGAATCCCATCTCTTCCTATTCTTTCCAGAATATTGACCTTTTTTTATCATTTCCATGATCTCTCACTCTAATATGCAATCTTTCTCTAGTTCTTGGCTCTCTCACTGCTGGATAGAAACACAAGCATACCCACTCCCCCACAAAATCTCCTTAGATCTTCCTATCCATCCATCCATCCATCCATCCATCCATCCATCCATCCATCCATCTATCTATCTCTATCCCTCTCTCTCTCTCTCTCTCTCTCTCTCTCTCTCTCTCTCTCTCTAACTATCTATCTATCTATCTATCTATCTATCTATCTATCTGTCTGTCTGTCTGTCTGTCTGTCTGTCTGTCTTTCTGTCTGTCTATCTATCTATCCATCCATCTATCTATCTATCTATCTATCTATCTATCTATCTATCTATCTATCATCTTTCTCTCTACCTATTTCTCTATCCAGGTTTCTCAAGGAGTTTTCCTGGAATATATGTGTACAAATATATATGCATGTATATAAATATAGGTATATGCAAATATGCATGCATGTAAACATATATGTATATATAAATATATGTATACATACATTTCAGGAAAACTCCTTGAGAAAATAATCATTGTTTCTATTTCATTTCCTCTTACTTGTTTAATTCAAAACGTTTTTCCATCAGCCTTCCAACCTCATCATTCAACTGAAACTACTTTCTCTAAAAGTACCAGTGATCTGTCATTTGCTACATCTAAGGGTCTCTTCTCAATTCTCATCCCTTTTTACCTCTTTTCAGGTTTTGATACTTTTGAACAGCCTCTTCTTATAGACAGTCTTATTTGTGTTTTCAATATACTGTTTTCTCCTGGTTCATATCTGACCTATATGACTTCTTAGCATCCTTTGCTGGATCTGCTCCTGGTCAGGTCTACTAACCACGTATCTTCTTTTTCCTGCTACTTTTCCTATTATTGGAAAGGGCACCACCATCCTTCTGATCATCCAAGCTCACATATTTGTGTCATCTTCAATCTCTTATTTGGGATCATTATACATATCAATTCTGCTGTCAAGTCTTCTCATTCCTCCTTTTAAAATGTCTAATATATATATACACTCTCCACTCACATAGATGCCACTCTTCTGGACGCATAGTAAGTACTTGATAATTGCTTTTGTTTTTCTTTTGCTTCTTGACTGACATATGGCTTCCTTTTACATATTTTATAATTCAACTATTCTGTCCAATTTATTTTTTCTTATGCACAGCCCTCCATGTTTTATCTCCATGTATTTGATCTCCTTCCTATTCCTAGAATACAATTTCCCATTTCTGCTTCCTCCTGAAATTTTTAACTTCTTTTAAGATTATACTCAAGCATCATCTTCTATAAGAATCCTTTTTTGGCTCTATCCAAATGGTGCCCCCCCACCCCCATTCAAGATTTTTTTCATCTATATTATTTGTATGTGTTTTTATATGTTTAAATATACACATATATAATATTGTAGAATACAAACTTCTTGAAGTCACTGTTTCATTTCTGGTCTTCATATATCCAGTACTTTGCATATTACATTTAGTAGATACTTTAATAAGTGCTTGTTGGATTGATTCAATATTCCACTGGAAATACATTAGAGTGCTAACAAAATAAAACAAAAAAAAAACAGATCAGGAAGGGCATTTTTTCTTGCTGCTATGAGTTCACAGAGTAGAGTCTAGATAAAATAGAAAATCAAATCAAATATCAAAGAGGATGTTTTGTTATTATATTCTTTTCTTACCTTGAGAAAAAATATTTAATCTAAGAAGGTCAAAATTTGTAATCCAGCTACAATAAATATCTCAAAGCCTATGATCTTATAACAAAATCCTCACATACTTATACTTACTATAATTATATATGACCAATATACTTTATAAATTTTAATAAGCATTTAATTTTTAATTTTCAACAATTCTGCTTTTAGACAGAGAGACTTTTATCCTAAGGTTTTGTCACATTCACATATAGCCCTTGAAATGTCCTGGGGAAAAACAAAAGATCAATTCTATCAATATTTCAAGTTTGCAAATAATAATTCTTTCTAAGTTTGAAATTCAGTCAAAAAGGAAACAAAAAGAGTGTCGTTAGCAATTTATCCTCACCTATTAAGAAATAACATTCCATTAGCTTTCATCTGAGGCTCAATTTGCATGCATAGTGACTAATATGCTGTTAGATAAATTATTGTTAATTATATAATACATCAAATCCTTGGGATTCAGGTATGTGTGAAAAAGACAATTCGAATTTGGAAGTTGGCCAACCTCCACCACCAACAGCAATAAAACTCTTCTTTTTTTATAACTTATGAGTTTGCAATGTCAGTTCTAGCTAGGAATAAATAAGATCCAGCTAGGTGTCTTTCTTATGGCATATTCTGAATGCTTATTTGTTGGCCAAATGGAGAAAGATGTTTTGACCAAAATGACCATTATTATCATAGAACGCAGAATGTATCATTTCCATTGGTATCAACCATTCTTCCTCTTTTGGTCAAGATGATTTGTGCTTGTGATCTTTGTAGTCTGGTTAATTGATGTTCACATTATAAGACCAAGGGATAAAAGAGTCTGGGCAAACCTAGTGTAATAGCAGAATTCTCCATGCAAGCAATGATTGTTCACAACTAATGTTATTTTCGCTATTAATAATAATGATGACCTTAATGAAAACTTCACATTGAAATGACTTTGATCATTAATATTTGTATTTACATTTATACTCTGTATATACTTATGTACATACTTGTTTACATACTTGTCTTCTCCTTTAAATTAGGAAGGGATAGTTTCATGCTCTGTATCTGCATGCCCCAAACCTAGCCTGGAACAAAATATGGAGATTAAGGAATACTTTTGATTGGCTGAATATGATTTTTTCCCTATATGATCAGTGATTTCGTGGCTTTTATTGTAATGATAGTCTCCAAAGATCTAAAAGAACTGGCCTTTGTTTTGTGCATTTAAAAATACTTTGTTGGTTTTCTTTGTGTGTGTGTTTGAGAGGAAGAAAATAGTACAGAAGGAGCCCTGACACCAGTTGTAGCACTTTGATTACTACCTTGTTAATTGCATATTATGTATATATAAATACCAAAGATTCCTAAGCTTTTTATGTTTCATCTATACTTTTGGAAGTCTAGTAAAGGGTAAGGTATACTGCTTAAAATAATATAAAATAATTAAAGAAACAAGTGCATTTCAGTTGAAGGTTAATAAAAATAAAGATATATATTTTTGCCTCCAAAGCACAGGGACTTTCTCTCTCTCTCTCTCTCTCTCTCTCTCTCTCTCTCTCTCTCTCTCTCTCTCTCTCTCTCTCTCTCTCTCTCTCTCTCTCTCTCTCTCTCTCTCCCTCTCTCTCTCTCTCTCTCTCTCTCTCTCTCTCTCTCTCTCTCTCTCTCTCTCTCTCCCTCTCTCTATCTCTCTCTCTGTGTCTGTGTGTGTGTGTCTCTCTCTCTCCATCCCCTGTCTCTCTGTCTGTCTGTCTGTCTATCTCTGCCTCTGTCTCTCTCTCTCTCCATCCCCTGTCTCTCTCTCTCCATCCTCTGTCTCTCTGTCTGTCTGTCTGCTATCTGTTTCTCTCTCTCCATCCCCTGTCTCTCTGTCTTTCTGTCTGTCTGTCTCTCTCTGCCTCTGTCTCTCTCTCTCCATCCCCTGTCTCTCTCTCTCCATCCTCTGTCTCTCTGTCTGTCTGCTGTCTGTTTCTCTCTGTTTCTCTCTCTCCATCCCCTGTCTCTCTGTCTTTCTGTCTCTGTCACTCAATGGAAGTAGGATGAATTCAAATCCAGCCTCTGATACTTATTAACTCTGTGACTCTGGGGAAGTCCACTTTTCCCCCTGGGTTGTTATAAGAATGAAATGAAAGTAGGTGCTTTACAAAAAATAAAATACTCTACTATTGCCATCAAAACTCATTTATCCATTCTTTCCTTCCTTCTTTCCTTCATTCATCTATATCTATCCATCTATTTATTTGCCTTTTTATCTGTTTACATTTCTATTTGCTTAGGTATTTAAGAATCAACCAAAGTCCTAGAAATATACATTGAGTTGAGGCTCATATCCTTAAAGAGATTCCAGTATTTATGGGTGAGTGACAGAATTCTCGCAGGCTGGAGAACAATAATAAGTCAGAAGAAACATGATGTTGATTTTCAGTCTGCCCTGTGGAAATGTGCCCTCCAGACAAAGGTTGTCATTTGCAGAGCTGGGAAAATGCTGCTGAATTTTCCTCTCCAAGTTGTATACTTTCTATGATTAGAAAGGGTAAGGCTGAACCTAGGAAAACTGGGAAGTAGATGCAAATTATCTTGAGTCTGTAGCATGTCTGGCCTTTGGTGGTAGAGAATTCCCAAGTGACCAGAGTATTCTTGCCTTTTCTACACTGTTGTGCAGTTAGAATTTTCATTCACATTGCAAGGGAAGCTAGTACTGAGATTGCTGTCAGAAGACTCGGGTTTGAATCCTTCCTTTGTGACTCAAGAGATCTGTGGTCATGGGCTGGTTGGATTCTTTCTATGAATCTTCAGTGAAATTGGAATGATGATTCTTTCCTTGTCTACCTTACGGTTCTGCTGTGAGGGGAAATCAATGAAATAATATATGTAAAACATTTTGTAAGCTAGGGAAAATATAAATACTAATTTCATTATCATGGAGAGAGAATATGGCTTATTGGATAGATCTCCAGGCTGAGTCAAGAAGCTTTGCAACTTTTATTCCTTTACTTTGCTAAATTTTTATAGTTCAGTTGGTTTTACCTGAATGATTCATGTTTAGGGGGGGAACTTATTTGTTTTATTCCTTCAGCAAATAAAGAAAAGAAGTACTAAAAATATTTACTACATTACAGGAACTACATTAAATACTGGGGATACAAATATGAGGAGGTTCTTGCCTTCAAACTCTGCATTCCTCATTCCAATGAAGCAAGAGAAAACTGTAAGAGCAGTAAAGCAGGCAAGTGACAGAGAAAGTGCCCATGTGGAGGTCTGACGATGAAATGGGGATAATCATGAGTCTGGCTAGGAGAGGAATGGAGCATGGAAAAGGGGGGTCTATTCCCCAAATGGAATTCTCTAGAAAGAACTGACAAATCAAATAGAGAACTTCTCTGATGGAGGAAATTCCAACATGAGACAGACCCAGGCACTGAGAGAAGGTCAAGAGTGAGAAGAAATCTAAATCAGGGTGGTGAAGTCCAAGAGACATAGAAATACAATCAAGAAGGAAATAAGCAGGGTGGTCAAGTAAGCAGATTCTTGTTAACTTACCATTGCCTCAATGAATATATGGAAGGCATTAGAATTTATTTTCCACAATCAGGCATAGATTTGGGCTTCTGATAGATAAATATTTGGGGGGGGGGAATAGAGAATCCAAAGTAATATGCAACCTTGAGAAATAAGTTGTATATTTGTGAATGCAATCTATACTTGCAAGTGCTACTCACTAAAGAAGAAATGTGGTTCTTTGGAGAGAGCTTTGATTTTAGGAGTCAAAAATCCCTGGGTTCAAGTTCCTCACTTGACCACCAGAGAGTCATTTAAATTCATTCATCCTCAGTTCTCTCAGATATAAAATTGCCTCACTAAATCCATGGTGCAAGTATTACTTCCTTGCATTAAATTGAGGATTAAATAAGATAAGGACTAGACAGAATTTGATTTGTATAGGGAAATCCTACTGATGAGACTTCCTCTAAAAATACAGATCATATTGCCTGAGAAAGTTGGCACTTAGAGGCAAGTGACTTGCTCAGGATCCCACAGTCAATATTTTTCTGAATCTGATTCTGAGTCTTTTTCATTTTGAAAGTGGTTTTCTATCCATCCCGCCATGTTTTGTTTCATTATCTCCTACAGTGTCATAGAATGAGCTCTGAATCAGGAGGAACCAGGTCCAAAACTTACTTCCAATATTTATAACTATGGGTCAATCATGCCAATTCTCTGATCCTTTTCCAAAGGTATAAATGATATCAAGAACCCCAAGTGGTACAAGTACTACCTACCAAGGACATTGAGAGATATAATGGTAGAAAAACCACCTGACAAATAGTAAAGCCATACTTCAATGTTAGGAAAAGTAAATGAGATGCCTTTGATGATCCCACATTTCTGCCTGAAACAAAAGCCAGTATTTTTTCCCCAGCTAATATCCATCTGCAGAGTTTGTATAGCTGTGAGTTAGAAACCCCTAATGGATTGGGAGAACAGAAAGTGAGGATCATGAAAAGGCTCTGGAGGGATTCATCATTAGGGTGAGGCAGTTTTAATACATTAAAAATGGAATTGACCAGGAGTGTGTGAGACACACACAAAAAAAACACACAACTATACATTCAATAATATTCAATTTGGCCCCTTTTATAATTTTATTCATTCTTTTACTTTCTTTCTTTAAAAATGCTTTAATATTCTTTTTTTTAATTTTAAGTTCTAAATTTTCTATCACTCCCACTCACTGAGAAGGCAAGCAATAAGCATGCAGCTTCTTTCAATCTTTCTTCCCAAATGAATTGTAAGATCATTGTAATCATCATTAGAAAAATATTCCATTATAAAATCCATACTGTGTATTGGTTTTAAGGCAAAAGAATTGTAAGGGCTAAGCACTGAAGGTTAAGTGACTGGCTGTAGGTCACAGCTAGAAGTGTCTAAAGTCAGATTTGAACCCAGGACTTCTCCTCTCTAGGTCAGGCTCACAAAACACTGAGCCACTTACTTTTCCCCAGAGATTACCATTTACATATTTTATATTTCTGACAGCATCTGACACAGCATTTATTATGCCCATTTTACTGACCAAAAAAGTAAAAAAAAAAACTCTTAGATAATTTACATAAGGTAATTGACATTACACAGCTAGGTCTAGAATTAGAACCCATTTCTTCTCTCCATATCTGTGACCTATCAACTCTAACCTATGGCTAGATAATTATTTTAAATTATGCATTCAGTCAAACATTATTTTTGGATTGAATTGACCTCCTTAGTCATCACCCAGCTCAGTCTCCAAAAATGTAATTTATTCATTTATTCCATTAAGTAATTTTTTCCCACTTAACTTTTATTATCCTTCATTTTTATCCCAATCTTTTAGTAACCCAAGATCAGTAATTTGTAGTATAAGTGAACTTGCATTTTCACATAGTGGAGGCGAGGTTTACCATTATTACTCCACCTCCATATGAACCCTTGGGTAAGGGTAGGAAAATCAATTTCCTTCAGGACTATATGATTAAAGACATTATTGAAGATTCCTGATCAGCTCTATAATAAAAAAAAGTGGAAAGTTGTCAAAGGGAAGGAGGAAGAGCAATGCACTCAGAAGTAAGTCAAAGCCTCCCAGCTACTGTTGGGATTTTCTTTGTCCTGTAAAGGAATCCAGATATGGGATTATTTATTTACACAGTAGTACAAATTCATCAAGATATCATGAATTCCATTAATATTCATTTAGAATACTTAGTATGTTTATATATTAATATATTCAGACACATATACACATATTATATATATGTATCCTGATTACATTTTAAATGCACATTTACCATTTAACCTCTATGAAAAATAGTTTTGATAAAGTTTAAAATGATTTACATGTTTGGTGTCTTTTGTATATATGTATACCTATATCTATCTATACATATATGTATAAAATATTGATAATAAAATTAGCTATCATCTATTTAATTTAATTTATTTAATATTTATTTTATTCAAATATATTTTCCCTATTACACATAATAATAATTTTAACACAAATTTTACAAAATTATAAGATCCAATTGTCTCCCTCCATTTCTTCCCTCCCTCTAAGAGATGGTGAGCCATTTGATCTGGATTATACATGTATTATAATAAAAAATATAATTCTGTTTTGGCTATTGTGGCAAGAGAATACTCATATAAAACCAAAACCCCCATATGAAATCATAAATAATCTGATGTGAAAGATTGTATGCTTGGATCTTTATCTGATTCCAATACTTCTTCCTCTGGAGGTGGATAGCATTCTTTGTCATAAGTCTTTCAGAATCCTCTCAGATCATTGTATTGCTGAGAATCACTAAGTCGTTCACAGTTTTCATCATAAAAAATTGCCGTAACTATGTAGTGTTCCCTGGTTCTGCTGATTTCATTCTGCATCAGACCTTTCCAGCCTTTTCTGAAATAATCATGCTCATCATTTCTTATAACACAACAGAATTCCTTCACCATTGTATACCACAATTTGTTCAGCCATTATCCAATTGATGAACATTACCTCAATTTCCAATTCTTTCCCACCACAAAAAGAGCTGCTCCAAATATTTTTTGCAGAAGTAGCTCCTTTCCCCCCTTTTATTATCTCTTTGGTATACAGACACAGTATGGGATTAGAGGATAAAAGAGTATGCACAGTTTTATTGCCCTTTGGGCATAGTTCCAAATTTCCCCCCAGAATGGTTAGATCAGTTCACAACTCAACCAACAATGCATTAGTGTCTATAACCATGAAAAAGTGGTTTCTAAGACTGTGAATTGTCAAAACTGTAACGGTTTTGGCCAAACTGTAAAGATAATTTTTAGTGTCTTGATTTAAATAAGAAATAAGTGGTCGCCATAGGAAAATTCTCAAATATTAAAATACCTAAGTCAGCTGGGTTTTATGGAGATTCGAATTAATATAAATGAAGGAATTAAGGGAAGGAGGGAGAGAGAGCGAGAAAGAAAAAATAGTAGAAAGGTCCTAGTTCAAATGGCCTAATTCTGAGACTAAGGGAGAGTGAGTCAGTCTTTATCACTTACCACAAGATCGTCTCAAGCAAGCTCCAGTCCTCCACTGAACTCTTGAACTCCTCAACTGAGTTCAATCCTTCTCCCTTTAAAGAAATTTTCTCTTATGTCACCTCCCCTAAATTTTTACATCTACCAATCACAGTAGACACCTTTTTCCCAGGACTGCCCATTCCTAGTTCTTATATTCTTTTGTTCTCACCTTCTCTGGTTAGACGAAAACTTTACACCTCTTTTGTTAAGCTTGACTTTTGTAAGTTGCTTGATCTCTTAGTGATTAATTTAACCTTTATAGGTACTTAACACCCTTTTGTATTAGATCTAAAAATAGTCCTAGCTTAAGGTTCTAGCTTTACTATAAGATATGAGTTAGGGTCTTTTCATTGTTCAGTCAGGAGTTTGCAACTTTATCTTCCCCTAAGGCACTGTCTGAGTAGGGTGGAGTAATTTTAAAAGTTCTCAATACATTCCTGATCAAGTACCTCCATTGTTAAAAATGGGGAATAGCTTAATCAAATCTTCTGAAAGAGTCTGGGCAGTTTTAAGATTCACATATCCCAATTTTGTCACATTCCCTCCAAAACTTATTTCTTTCCTTTATTGTCATAGTGGTCAGTCTGTTAAGTGTGAGGCGGTACTTCAGAGTTATTTTAATTATTTTTCTCTAATTGAGAATGATTTTGGATATCTTTTCATATGAATATTGATAGCTTTGATTTCTTCATTGGAAAACTACCTAATCATATTCTTTGACCATTTGTCCATTGGAGAAGACATGGATTCTTAGAAATTTCATTTAGTTCTTTATATATTTGAGAAATGTGACCTTTGTCAGAGAAATTTACTATAAGAATTTTCCTCCAGTTTGTTCTTTCCCTTCTAATCTTGGTTAAATTGGCTTGGTTTGTATGAAAAATTTAAATTTAATTAATATAGTCAATGTTATTAATTTTATGTCTTATACTGTTCCCTATCTTTTGTTTGGTCATATATTCTTCCCTTCTCCAGAGATGTGTCTGGTAAAGTTTTCTAAATTACCCTAATTTAATTATGGTGTCATTTTTTATATCTAAATTGTATGAACCTTTTCTTTATATGAGGTATGAGATACTGGTCTATACCTAGTTTTCTCATGATGTTTTCCAGATTACCCAGCAATTTTTGTTAAAATAGCAAGTTCTTATCCCAAAAGGTAGGCTCTTTGGGTACAATGAATCCTGGATTGCTAATGTTATTTACCCCTGTATATTGTGTATTGTGACATGGAAATCACTTTAAAAGACTGATATATATTAATTTAAGGTCGCCAAGGAATTCAGCTATGTAATTCCTAAATGAAAACTCAAGTCAGCAGTCAACCTTTTGGAATTTTTAATTACAAACAGGAGGAAGAAAGGTAAGAGAGAGAGAGAGAGAGAGAGAGAGAGAGAGAGAGAGAGAGAGAGAGAGAGAGAGAGAGAGAGAGAGAGAGAGAGAGAGAAAGGGGAGAGAAGGGAATAGGACTTAAATACCCCCTCTCCTTAGGTTGGGCCAAAGGCCCAAGCCCTTAGATAGCTGAGGCAAAGAAAAGAGATCAGTCCCTATCACTCACGTGACCAAAATGGAGAAACAGTCTCAGGGGCCTCCACCTCCAGACTCCTTCAGAGCCAAACCTCTCAGAGCAAAACCTCCTCAGAGCAAAACCTCCTCAGAGCAAAACCTCTCAGAGCAAAAAATTCTCCCTCCCTCTGTCCTCAGACCCCGCCATCTTTAAGGAAACCATCTAAGTTCCCTCCCCTCAGTTCTCACATCTACCAATCACTATCAATGTCTCCCCTGTGCCAATGGTGGCTCTAGTTTAACCCAGGACCGCTCAGAGGTCTGTGGCTTTGCACATGTCTGTTGAAGGTCATATTCTCAAATAATTAAATTTTGATCTTTGCTGCAGCCCTTCCTAAATCCTGTTACTCTAAGTAGGGTGGAGATTGTATTTTCCAAGACCTGGTTCTGTCATTCCAAGTATCTCTATTTTATCAATTCTAAAATCAATCATGACTCAAAGAACTTCCTGTTCTATGCTTAAGCATAGGTCAAAACCCTTTCCATTGTTTAGCAAAAGGTTTCTGTCCTAAAGTAGTCTTAAGTAGGGAGGAGAAGGATCCTCCCATGCCAAGGGGTTTCACATAACAATAGAGTTCTTACTATCAGTAGGAAATTTTTTCCAGTATGAAATTTCCCAATGGGGAAATTTCCAACATTCATAAGACTAAGAAATTTTAAGGTTTACAGTATCTAATCTCTTGCAATAATCAACCAGTCTATTTCTTAGGCAGTACAAGTCTGTTTTGATGCTTTATCGTTGATTTTGAGATATGTTACAACTAGTAGGCCACCATTCTTCACATTTTTTCATTAATTTCCTTGATATTCTTGACCTTTTTAGATTAATTTTTAAATTATTTTTTCTACTTCTACAAAATAATTATTTGGTAGTTGGGTATAGCACTGAATAAGCAATTAATTTTAGGAGAATTAAGGTTTTTATTCTATTAGATTAACATCCCCATGACCAATTAATATTTTTCTAATTATTTAGGTCTGACTTGTCTTGGCAAGTAGGTTCCAAATTATTTTATATTGTTTAGACTGATTTTAAATGGAATTTTTCTTTCTATCTCTTGCTGCTCAACTTTATTTGTAATATAAAGAATTATAGCTGATTAGTTGAGTTTATTTTGTATCCCTCAAATTTACTAAAATTATTAATTATTTTAGCTAGTTTATTTAGTGGGTTCTTTAAGATTCTCTAAATATAACTTCATGTCATCTGCAAGGAGTGATTCTCTAGTATACTTATTGCCTAATTTGATTCCTTTGATTTATTTTTCTTTTCTTGTTGGTAAAGCTAGCATTTCTAGTATAATATTAAATAGTGGTGGCATTAATGAGCATCCTTCCTTCACCTCTGATCTTAGGAAGACTTCTAACATTGCTATTAAAGATGATACTTGTTGATGATTTTAGATAGAATTATTTATTTATTCCTTAGCTTTCTAGTGTTTTTAGTAGGAATGAATGTTATATTTTGTGTTGAAGGGTTTTTTGCACCTATTGAGATATGCCAACTGATTTATGTTACTTTGATTAAAGATGTGATCAATTATATCAATATTTTTCCTAATATGAAACCAGCCTTACATTCCTGGTATAAATTTCACCTGATGATCCTTGTGATATAATGCTATAGTCTCCTTGCTAGTATTTTATTAAAAAATTTACATCTATATTCTATAATGAAATTTACCTATAGTTTTCTATCTTTGTTTTTTCTCTTCCTAACTTAGATAACAGTATATTTGGGTCATAAAAATAATTTTGTATGATTTCTTCTCTGCCTATTTTCCAAAATAGTTTATAAAATATTAGAATTAATTATTCCTTAAACATTTATTAGTATTCACTGGTGAATCCATCTGGCCTTTGGGATTTTTTCTTAGGGAGTTCATTGTTGATTTGGTCATTTTCTTTTTCTGAGATGAGGTTAAGTATTCAATTTCCTCTTTTTTTTTAAGCTGGGCAATTAATATTTTTATATATGTTCATCCATTTGACTTAGATGTGATAGGGGAAAATTGAAGTTACTCACTAGTATTCTTTTATTATTTCCTCCTGAAGATAATTTAATTTATCATTTAAAAATTGGGGGGCTACACCTTTTTATACATATATATTTAGTATTGATATTATTTGGGGTGTATGGGGTGCTCAGGGAGGGGTAGTATCTCTGGTGTGGAGGGCCTGTCGTGCCCTCCTAGGGCAGCTCTCCAGCCTCTGACCCCCACCTGACACCCAGCTCTCACTTGTGGCTCCCAGTAGCTGCTAGCATGTGGCAGCGGCCATACCCCGGGCAACGGCTTCCACAGGCTGGCCAAACCTTGTGAGGGTAGCCATCTGGTCGCCGTCAACCCATGGTGAACCAGGGTTTTGCTCACCTAGCCTGTGAAGACTGCTTCGGCAGAACAGACAGAAGAAACCAACAAGAAGGTTCAAGGGTTGAGAGGGCGAAGCAGCGAAGCACTGTGGAGTGCTTAGGGCGAGTTGGAGCACAAAAGACAACACGGCCATCCAATGAAGCTGAGGAAGTCTCCAGACATAATAATTTTTTCGTGCCACTGGACCCAGGCTTCCAACGCCGAGAGAGTGGGACTGTCTCTGTGCTTCGACTTTTCCACTTAAATCTCTTTCACGCACAAGTATCTTTGTGCACACTCATCTATCCTAACCCTGTCCACCCTCTTCAAGACCTGCAGTGATGGGGGAGTGACGACGCCACAGGTGGAGGTGACCACTGGCAGTTGTAGTCACGATCCTTCACATAGGCGGCCCACAGACCAGTGGTCGCTCGGCCCTGTGGGCAGCAGGGACATTCGGCAGCATCCTGGGCGACTGAGCAGCCCTCTCTAGGACAGCACTGCTCACCCTAATCTAGGGAGGGGACTAGAAAAGGTGTCCCAAACATTGCCTGCCCTACAAACACCTGGTCAGAACACCGCGGCTGGTGGGTTATTCCCTTTAAGCAGTTGAAACCAAAGAAAAAATACAAAGAAACTCCTACTAGGAGCATGGAACATCAGGACATTACTTGATAGAGAGAATACCCCAAGACCTGAGAGAAGAACAGCTCTAATCGGTAAAGAACTGGCACGATATAACATCGACATCGCAGCCTTAAGCGAAACACACTTACCAGAAGAGGGATCACTCAGGGAACCCATCACTGGATACACCTTCTTCTGGAAAGGTAGAGCCTCAAATGAAGACAGAATCCACGGTGTTGGCCTGTCCATCAAGACCAGTTTGCTCAAACAGCTGCCAGACTTGCCTGTGGGCATCAGCAAGAGGCTCATGAAGATCCGTTTGCCTCTCAGCAAAGACTGGTATGCCACAATCATCAGCGCATATGCCCCAACACTGACCAGCACAGAGGAGACCATCGAGCAGTTCTACTCTGACCTGAGTGCCGTCCTGCACTCAGTGCCACAAATGACAAGCTGATACTACTGGGAGACTTCAATGCCCGCGTTGGCCAGGACCATGAAAGATGGAAAGGAGTGCTCGGCAAACACGGCGTGGGCAAAATGAACAACAATGACCTACTGCTACTCAGCAAATGCTCACCATCACAAACACTGTGTTCAGAAGGGCGAACAAATATAAAACAACGTGGATGCACCCAAGATCAAAACAGTGGCATCTCATTGACTATATCATTGTACACCAGAGACATCCAGGATATACAGATCACCAGAGCCATGAGAGGAGCTGAATTCTGGACAGACCATGGATTGGTTAGAGAGACTCTTCAAATGCGCATTGCGCCTCTCCATCCAAAACAAGCCCAGACAGTTTGCGCATTTTACAATGTGAGTCATCTTAGAGACCCATCTTTTTTGCAAACATTCCAGTTCTGCCTGGACAACAACCTGTCTGCCAAGGGACCACTCACTGGAAGGTCAAACGAGAAATGGAACCAGTTCAGAGATGCCGTTAAGGAAACATCAAAGGCAGTCCTGGGCCCCAAACAATGCAACCATTAGGACTGGTTCCACGAGAACAACACTGCTATTGAAGACCTGTTGAGCAAGAAGAACAAAGCCTTTATGGAGTGGCAAAATAACCCAAACTCTGCTCCTAAAAAAGACAGATTCAAGTCTCTCCAAGCCATGCCGCAGCATGAGATCAGGAAGATGAAAGACTGATGGTGGGAAAAAAAGGCAGAAGAAATCCAGTGGTTTGCTGATATGAAAAACTACAAACAAATTTTCAATGACCTCAAGACTGTCTATGGGCCATCAAAACCCACCACCACTCCCTTGCTATCCTCTGACGGCGATACTCTCATAAAAGATAAAAAAGGCATCAGCAACAGGTAGAAAGAACACTTCAGTCAGCTTCTCAATCGATCCTCTTCAGTCTACCAAAGTGCCCTTGACCAGATCCCCCAAAACCGCTCCATTGAACAACTTGATGTCCCTCCTTCAATAGAGGAAGTCCAAAAAGCCATTAAACAAATGAATACAGGCAAGGCACCCGGTAAAGACTGGATCCCAACCGAGGTGTACAAGGCCTTAAATGGAAAGGCGCTCCAGGCATTCCACATAGTGCTGACCAGCATATGGGAAGAGGAAGACATGCCCTCAGAACTCAGAGATGACTCCATCCTATCCCTATACAAGAACAAAGGCTCACGAGCAGCCTGTGACAACTACAGAGGCTTCTCACTACTCTCCACTACTGGAAAGATCCTCGCCCTTGTTATACTCAACAGACTCCTGTCTTCTGTTTCAGAGCAGAACCTGCCTGAATCACAATGTGGCTTCCAACCAGATCGCAGCACCATCGACATGGTCTTCACAGTGAGGCAAATGCAGGAAAAATGCCTTGAGCAGAACCTGAGTCTCTACATTGTCTTCATAGACCTGACAAAGGCTTTCAACACAGTGAACAGGGATGCATTGTGGGTGATCCTCAGCAAGCTCGGTTGCCCAGCAAAATCCATCAAACTGATCCAGCTCTTTCATGTCGACATGACAGGCGAAGTCCTATCTGGTGGAGAGACTTCTGATCGCTTCAACATCTCCAATGGCATGAAACAAGGCTGTGTCCTCGCTCTGGTACTATTCAAACTATTTTTCACCCAAGTATTACGACATGCTGTGATGGATCTAGACCTGGGCGTCTACATCAAATACCGACTGGATGGCTCACTATTTGACCTTTGCCGCCTGACTGCAAAAACAAAGACAACAGAGAGACTCATCCTGGAAGCTCTCTTTGCAGATGACTGTGCTCTCATGGCCCACCAAGAAAATCATCTCCAAACCATTGTGGACAGGTTCTCCACTGCAACAAAACTGTTTGGCCTGACGATCAGCCTCAGCAAATCAGAGGTGCTGTTCCAACCTGCACCAGGGAGGCCAACGAACCAGCCTTTACAATCGATGGCACACAGCTTTCTAACATCAACACTTTCAAGTACCTGGGCAGCACCATCGCCAGCGATGGGTCCCTAGACCACGAGATCAATACCAGGATCCAAAAGGCCAGCCAGGCACTCGGGCGGCTGCGCTGCAAAGTCCTCCAACACAGAGGTGTAAGCACTGCGACGAAGCTCAAAGTGTACAACGCAGTGGTCCTCAGCTCGCTCCTGTATGGTGTGAGACATGGACACTGTACCGGAAGCACATGAAGCAGCTGGAGCAATTCCACCAACGCTCCCTCCGGTCAATCATGAGGATCCGATGGCAGGACCGAATCACCAACCAGGAAGTCCTCGACAGAGCCAACTCCACCAGCATCGAAGTCATGGTCCTCCGAACCGAGCTACGATGGTCTGGACACGTCATCCGCATGGACCCACCGCGAATACCAAGACAGGTATTCTATGGGGAACTGTCAGCTGGACTCAGGAAACAAGGCCGACCAAAGAAAAGATTCCAGGATCAGCTAAAGTCCAACTTGAAGTGGGCTGGCATGACACCAAAGCCACTAGAACTCGCTGCCTCTGTCAGAAGCAGCTGGCGAACCCACATTCACCAGGCCGCCACCACCTTTGAAGATGAGCGACGTCGACGTCTTGCCGCTGCGCGTGAACGCCGACAGCAGGCCAAAACCACACCTCCTGTAACAACTGGCGTCCCAGGCCCCATGTGCCACAAATTGTGCACCTCAGCCTTTGGACTCCAAAGCCACATGAGGGTACGCCGTAGATGAACCTGCACAAAGACAATCGTCATTCTCGGTCACCGAGAGACTACCACTATGATATTATTTCATTATCAATGTTATCTTTTAGCAAGATTTCTCTTTTAATTAAATCTGTTCATGTCTGAGGTGATGATTTCTCCTCCTGAATTTTTTTTTTTACTTCAGATAATGCACAATGAATTCTGTTCTGCCTGCTTATCTTTACTGTGTGTGTCTTCCTTCCTCATTGTTGTTTCTTGAAAAAACATATTGTAGGGTACTGTGCTATATGCTTCCATTTGTGGGAGAATTTATCCCATTCACATTCACAGTTATGATTACTTTCTGTGTATTCCTTTTCATCTTATTTTCCCCTTTTGATCCTTCTTTTTCTCTGTCCTTTCACACTGTCCCTCCCCACAAATATTTTGCTTTTAATAATTATGCCTTACTTCCTCCTCTTTTCTCTTGACCCCTCCCATATGTCATTCCCCTCCTATTTCTATATAAGGCAATTTAGGATTCTATACCTGAATGAGCATGTTTATTATTCCTACTCTGAGTCAATTACAAAGAATTAAAATTTAAGCATTACCTATCACCACCCTCATCCTCTTTACTATTTTTCTGTGCCTCTTTAGGTGAGATAATTTACTCCATTATACCTCCCCCTTTCTTTTTCTCTCAGTTCAATCTTTTTTTTTTCCAACACTAGATTTTTTTTTTTGCATATCATATCATCATATTCAACTTACTCCCACACATTATATTTATACTCCTTCTAACTGCTCTAAAACTGATAAAAAAATTTAAGGATTACAAGTATCATCTTTCCACCTAGGAATGTAAAAATTTAACCTTATTTAATCCCTTACATTTTCTCTTATTTACCTTTTTATGCTTCTCTTGAGTCTTGTATTTAGACATCAAATTTTCTGTTTAGGTTTGGTGTTTTCATCAGGAATGCTTGGAAAGTTTCTATTTTACTGAGACAATTTTTCTCCCAAAAGAATATACTAAATTTTTCTTGGTGGGTAATAATCTAGTCCTTTTGGCTTTCAGAAGATCATAGTCTAAGCCTTCTGATCCTTTTGTGTGGAGGCTGCTAAGTCCTGTGCAATCCTGACTATAGCTCCATAGTATTTGAATTATTTTTTCTGGCTTCTTGACATATTTTTATCGTTGGTTTATGGGCTCTTGAATTTGGCTATAATATCCTTGGCAGTGGTAATTTTAGTATTTATTTAAGGTGGTTACCTATGAATTTTTTCAATTTCTATTTTACCCTCTTTTTCAGGGATATCAGGACAATTTTCTTTGATAATTTCATGTAATATGATTTCTAGGGGTTTTTTTTTTTGTTTTTTTTTCATCATGACTTTCTTGTAGTTCAATAATTCTTAAATTGTCTCTCCAAAATCTATTTTCCAGCTCAATTTTTTTTAATTTTGCCCAATTATATGGCAACAAATATCTAAGTGATATGGATGAATTTTACAAAAATATAAAATTGCTTAGATTAACAGAGGAAATAGAATTCTTAAATAATCACATATTAGAAAAAGAAATTGAACAAGCCATCAAAGAAATCCCTAAGAAAAAATCCCCAGAACCAGATGGCTTTTGTAGTGAATTCTATCAAACATTCAAAGAACAACGAATCCCAATATTATACAAACTATCTGACATAATAATGAAATTGACATAATAAGTAAATTCTTTTTAAGACATAAATATTGTGCTGATTCCAAAACCATGCAGGTCAAAAACAGAGAAAGAAAACTATAGACCAATCTCCTTAATGAACATAGAGGCAAAAAATCTTCCAAGACAAACACAGGAACCAAATGAACACAACTATAAAACACTTTCCACACAATTAAAACTAGATCTAAATAATTGGAAAAACATTAATTGCTCATGGGTAGGATGAGCTAACATAATAAAAATGACAATCCTACCCAAATTAATTTGCTTAGTCAGTGCCATGTCCATTGAATTGCCAAAAACTTTTTACTGAATTAGAAAAAAAAAAAAACATAACAAAGTTCATTTGGAAGAATAAACGATCAAGGATATCCAGGGAAAATGAAAAAAAAATATGAAGGAAGGTGACCTAGCAGTATCAGATCTCAAACTATACTATAAAGCAGTGGTCATCAAAACAATATGGTACTGGTTAAGAGAGAGAAAGGAAGATCAGTGGAATATACGTGGGTTAAGTGACCTCAGCAATACTGTCTATGATAAACTCAAAGATCCCAGCTTTTGGGAGAAAAATCCACTATTTGACAAAAATGGTTGGGAAGAATGGAAGACAATATAGCATAGATTGTGTTTGGATCAACATCTCATGTCCTATACCAAGATAAGTTCAGAATGGGTTAATGGCTTGAATATAAAGAAGGAAACTATAAGTAAATTAGGTGAACACAGAAGAGTATGCTTGTCAGATCTTTGGGAAACAAGGAGTTTAAGACCAAGCAAAAGTTAGAAAAAATTAAAAAATGTAAAATAAATAATTTTGATTACATTAAATTAAAAAGGTTTTGTACAAACAAAACCAAATGCAACCAAAATAAGAAGGGAAGGAACAAATTGGGAAATAATCTTCATAACAAAAACTTCTGACAAAGGTCTAATTACTCAAATTCATAAAGAGCTAAACCAATTGTACAAAAAAATCAAGCCATTCCCCAATTGATAAATGGGCAAGGGACATGAATAGGCAATTTTCAGATGAAGAAATCAAAACTAGTAATAAGCATATGAAAAAGTGTTCTAAATCTCATATAATCAGAGAAATGAAAATCAAAACAACTCTGAGGTACTACCTCACACCTAGCAGATTGGCTAACATAACAGCAAAGGAAAGTAATGAATGACGGAGGGGATGTGGCAAAGTAGGAACATTAATTCATTGCTGGTGGAGTTGTGAACTGATCCAACCATTCTGGAGGGCAATTTGGAACTATGCCCAAAGGGTGATAAAAGACTGTCTGCCCTTTGATCCAACCCTAGCACTGCTGGGTTTATACCCCAAAGAGATAATAAGGAAAAAGATATGTACCAGAATATTTATAGCTGCCCTCTTTGTGGAGGTAAAAAAAAATTGGAAAATGAAGGGATGCCCTTCAATTGGGGAATGGATGAACAAATTGTGGTATATGTTGGTGATGGAATACTATTGTGCTCAAAGGAATAATAAAGTGGAGGAATTCCATGGATACTGGAGCAACCTCCAGGAAGTGATGCAGAGTGAGAGGAGCAGAACCAGGAGAACATTGTACATAGAGACTGATACACTGTGGTACAATCGAATGCAATGGACTTCTCCATTAGTGGCAATGCAGTGATCCTGAACAATTCAGAGGGATTTATGAAAAAGAACACTATCCATATTCAGAGAAAGAACTGTGGAGTAGAAACACGAAAGGAAAATCACTGCTTGATCATATGGGTCGATGGGGATATGATTGGGGATGTAGACTCTAAATGATAACCCTGGTGCAAACATCAAACATATGGAAATAAGTTTTGATCAAGGATACATGTAAAACTCAGTGGAATTGCGTGTCAACTATGGGAGGGGAGAGGGGGAAGGGAGGGAAAGAACATGACTTGTAATCAAGGAAATATATTCTAAATTGACTAATTATGTAAAATTTTCAAAAATTTTTAAAAAGATTGGAGAGGATTCTTAGAGTGGTCCAAGCTTCCTCTGCTTCTACTCTGCCATTTTAGCTCTCCCCCCTCTCTTTGGTTTTTATTCATTAATTAAAGTATTATTTGCACTAATTTATTTGAATGCTAAGATTGTTGAGAACTTTACAATATTCTCTCATTTGTTTTGTTCAACACCCCTCAGAAAGAGGTGCTATTATCATTCTCATTTTACACATTAAGATCCTGAAACAGAAGGACACTAAGTGCAGGGTTATATAGTCAAGATATGTCTGAGGGGGAATTTGAACTCAGAAATTCTTATAGCTCTCTGTCTATATCTGTCCATCTATCTATCCCTCTATCTATCTATCTATCTATCTATCTATCTATCTATCTATCTATCTATCTATCTATCTGTAATGGAAGGGGAGAAATGGAGTCTCCCACCACTTAATTCAGGACTAGCATGTAGTAGAGATGGAATGGAGCTAAAGGGTGAAGAGAGTGGATAGATAGTTTCTCCCCTCTCTTTCCTCAGTAAACCGACACTAGCTGTCTTCAGGGTTACAAACTAGAATTCTTCAGAGACTGGGTTGAAGTAAAATCTAGGACTGAACTGCTTCTTCTTCCTTGGGGAGGAAATATAGTTCTCCTTCTCAAAGCTTCATCTCCATCTTCCTGAATATTATGAGCAGGCTCTTAATCTATAAAACAGCTATTTAGTCTTAAGGAACACCCAAAAGGTAGGGTAAGGGAGATGGTGGGATAAGGTAATGGGAAAATGGGAGATAGGAATTCCCTAAAGATTAACATTTGGACCCCTTCTCCCAAATCCTGCAGGGTCACGCTTTGCCTGCCTGACCCTCAGTCACTCAATTGTGAGTGCTTTCCTGACTTCTAACTGTCCTACCATTTCTCTAGAATTACGAGTGGTCATTAAGTTGATCAGAATTCTTAAGTCTAAAATGGGTTATAATGATCCTTGTAGCTCTTTCTTATGAGGAGCAAATTAATGTAGACAATATGTTTTGTATGTCATAGAGCCCTTTGGCAAAGCTATGGTTTTTCCAGTAGCAATATATGATTGTAAGAGTTGGAATATGAGGAAAGCTGAGCACTGCAGAATCGATGTTTTGAATTATGATGTTCAAGAAGACTTTTGAGAGTCTCTGGGATAGCAAAGAGATCAAATTGGTCAATACTTAAAGGAATTAATTCTGACTCTTCACTGGAAGGTCAAATATTTAAGCTGAAGTTTAAATACTTTGTCCAGAATGAAGAGATGGAACCCAGTGGAAAAGACACCAATGTTGGAAAAGATTGAATGCTATGAGAAGCAGGAACCTATAAAATGGTGGACTACTCTCATAAAGAAGCAAAATGGTGCCAAAGTAGGAATAAGTAAAGCCATGTCACCTAAGCTTTGATCAAAACAAGTTAAATTTCATATTCCCAACTTAAGCCCCATTTCAGACAGATTGAATTAAAGCAGTTCTTGTTTTGATTGGTTAAACCCTGCTTGAATTATTAGGATAATTTATTTTCTAATTTGAGTGTTCTTATTAGCTAGCTTTCTGGAAAAGATTGTAACTCTCAAGTACAATGTAACTCAAGTAACTTAGCCAATGGTAAAGGAAGGGAGGGACCATCTTTACATCAGGGACTAGGATAAAAGAAGCCTGCCTGCTCCCACTT
Source organism: Monodelphis domestica (assembly GCF_027887165.1). Classification (NCBI taxonomy): domain Eukaryota; kingdom Metazoa; phylum Chordata; class Mammalia; order Didelphimorphia; family Didelphidae; genus Monodelphis; species Monodelphis domestica. The sequence continues at coordinate 36,154,689 of NC_077232.1, forward strand.
TTTGTACTTGCTTGCTGGCTTTAACACTTATAACAATGGCTCATGATTGTCCATTCTGACAGGGATGAAATAAAAGAGCCTTTGACACACTGATGCTGAGTTCAAAATTCTTTTAAGTAGGTGATCATTCCTCTCAAAGGCCAAAAGAAAAGGGTCTGTCAGAGGAAAAAGGATAGATAGAGTCATGGAAATAATGAACATATATTTGGTCAGACTTCAGGAGAAAGTTGAATCATCAAAGGGCCAGGCAAGGCATAGTCCATGAGGTCATGAAGTATTGGACAAGACTGAACCACTAAACAATGACAACAAGAGAATTTTGTAAATGATGTCTGTTATCAATACTGATGGTACTTTTTAATCTGTGACACCTTGGACAAATTCTCCAAACTCTCTAAGACTGGGTTTCTTCACCTGGAAATTGAGGGAATTGTGCTAGATGACCCTGGAGATTAAATCTCTCAATTAACAGGCCATTATTAAGTACTGACTCTGTTTCAGGCTACATGATGTTCAGGGATAAGTTTCAGTTAATAATTTTCATATTTCTGTTTCTTATGAGACTGACTCTCTTGGGAAACTGGCAATATATTCCCATGGTTATTTGATACCCTTCATTTGGGCATTTTCTCAAATAATAAAGACCCTAACCTATTCAAAATGGTCTACAATGTATAATTTTATTCCCTTTCTTTACACAAATACTCCATAGAGGGGTTTTACCAAAGTGTTGGGGCTTTGCTTGGATATTTTGATGATGGGTATGTCCACCAGTTATGTATGTATTGTTGTTATGATTCAATCATTTGATTCACCACTGACTCTTCATGACCCCAATTGGGGTATTCTTGGCAGAGATACTGGAATGGGTTGCCATTTACTTCTTCAGCTCACTTTGCAGATGAGCATACTAAGGCCAACAGGGTTAAGTGACTTGCCCAGGGTGTAAGGATAATTTTGGGGTTGTGACCTAAACTAAATTAATTTTGGTTGCCAGGGTATATCCCAAATAAAATACCCAAGTCAGCTGGAAATTTATGGTGATTTAATTAATATAGAGGAAAGAAATAAGGATAAGGGAGAGGGAAAAGGTGTAGGGTTTTTCCCGCCTGGCCTGTGCCAGGGGGAGTTAAAATTAGTGGCTTTTTAAGAGGATAGTGTTGGAAGGTAAAGGAGAAAGTATCAGCCTAAACTCCAAGAGGGCTCAGCTAAGATTCCTGAACCTGAACTAGCTACTTAGCTTCTCTCAGTATAATATCAAGGAAAACTCACTGCCAAACTGGACAATAGCTGCCACCATGCCATGATGTCGGAATGCTTAGCACACTGCCAGCCAGAGCCACCTCTCTGGGGAAAGACCCAGAAAGATGAAGTGATGCCAAATATATAGATGGTTTTACATCACTTTCCTGCATCTCATCTGTACCGATGGTAGCTTAAGATTGACTTAGGACAGCCCAGGGGTCTGTCAGCTGTTTCTGATTTGTCATTTGCTAGCACATATTAATCAAAGTCCATCCTCCTAGATACTTAATCCTTAAGTATGGGTGTAGACATTCCCAATTTTATTATACTAAGTAGGGTGGAGTAACCTAAAGTCCACAAGACATTCCTGATTTTGTTAGACTAAACAAGATGGAGAAATTCTAAAAATCACAAGGGTCACACAGCTTGTAAGTGTCTAAGCCTACATTTGAACCCAGGTTTTCCCAACTTCAAGTTTGTTGCTCTATGCACCATCATTTCTCACTCTTTTTCTGTTTCTGTTTCTCTGTCTTAACTTATCTATCTCTGCTCTGTACCCCCATCTAGAAGATCATATGTCTTTTAAATGGCATCAGTGGTCTCACTTCTCATGTGTATAATTCTTGATGTATAATAACCTCACAACCTACTTCTACTTATATGTCTCTTTATTGCACTTTGGGTGACCCTTAGCTTTAATTCTTTAGGTATTGTTTCATTTGATGAGTTATAAGCTTATAATATCCCTGGGAGCATGTTTAAAAAAATAAGGCATTTGTTTAAAAAAGAGTTTGGTTCATTAAAAACACATTTGAAAAATAATTGTAAATGATATCTACTCCCACCTTCTACCATAATCTTAAACCTGACTTTTTTGGGGGGGGTCGGTTTGGAGGATCCATTTTCCAAATCAGAATGGACCAGTATTCTGTGGTATTTAAAACATAAGTGCAAGATAACATCATAACAATCATTCATGCAATGTCCTTCTTACGTGATCCCAGACATTTTTGTAGAAGTCTAAATAGTCCAGAGAAGCACCTGCCTTTGTAAGGATTATAGCTTATTCAAACCCAACATTCAAATTATTTTCGACTTCTCTAGCCCTCCCTCTGATAGAGGTTAAACAGTTAACATGCATTTAAAATGTAATCAGGCTCAACACTGATTCATTATCTGGTTCAATGGTTCATCGGTTCATTCACTAGCTCATTACTGCAAAACAGAAAGTACAGATACAGGTCTTGGCTATATTTCTCTTATAGAGTCAACTATTCCCCAAGAGCAAATCTGACTTCTCCCTCATCACAGCTTCCTACCAGGGAACCCCTTTAACCAGGCGTTTTTGGCCTCCATTGAATGGGATAGAGATTGTCCCCCAAAATCCACTGCCCATCCTACTGCCCCCAGACCTGTGATTTCCTAAATGTTGGCACAACTACCTCAATCATTGTACATTAACTTCATCTTTGCAACTTACATTCCTTTTTTTTTTCAATCTTTACCTTCTATCTTAGAATCAGTATACTGTATTGGCTCCAAGGCTGAAAAGTGGCAAGGGTTAGGCAATGGGGGTCAAGTGACTTGTCCAGGGTCACCCAACTAGGAAGTGTCTGACGATAGATTTGAACTCAGGACCTCCCATCTCTAGTTCTGACTCTCTATCCACTTAGTCAATTAGCTACCCTCTCAACTTACATTCTTTCTGTGTTTCATTTGATGAGCTATAGGCTTATAATATACCTGGAAGCATATTTAGAGAATTTAGATTAGACAGAATGTAGACCACATAGAGGTTGGACAACTTGTCTAGTGTCATGGAGGCAATATCTGATAGAAGTAGGAATTGGGTTCCAGTTCCTGTTCATTGTACCACATTGACACAACATACATTAGCCAAATAAGACAATCTACAAGGCATGTGAGTTGGAGATCCAGTTAATTCAGTGATAAAGCCTAGTTGATAGTTCATTGACAATATCATTTATTAAACACAATTGACAATATTTTTTAATTTAAATTTTTTTCCAGATTATGTTAATACATTTTAATATTTTTCTGCAATATTTGAACCCATGGTCTCTCCCTCCCTTCCACCCCTCATGCCTCCCCAAGATGACATGATATGGGTTGTACATACATTTTCATATGATACATATTTCCATATTCATCATTTGTGAAAGACATATTATTACATGAGAAAAATTTATGGAAGACGCAATATTATTTTATAATGTTTTATAAAATGTTTTATCAAACAAATCTTTAAAGTACAAAAAAAGCAATTTAAGTCTGTAAGTCTTAAAGGATTACTGCAGCTATAGATGATAGGATTATATACCGTTTTCATTATAAAGTTAATTTTTTTAAATGTAGCTTGAATTTTTCAGCAATCTATTCTTATAATGTAAAAAGTAAAGTAAGTAACGTGGTCATTTTTCCATAATACACTCATCATAGTCCCTATAAGTAGGGATATTGAGCAGCACCCAGAGTTTAAAAAGCAGGAAAAAGGCTAAGAAAGGGCTTAATCTTCTAATTTTGATTTGTCCAGTATGGATAAAATCCTATTGTGAAAATGTCAGTATGGTACTTTCAAAGGATAAAAACCATGAAAACCTTTCCTGAGTGGCATAAAGTTGGCCTGAAATAATTTGTGTTTTCTCCAGATTCAATTCAGGAAATAAGCAAAGACTGTACCTTGGCAGAAACTAATTCTTAGGATCATAGATAAAAAGAGCCAGAAAAATCATAGGGTTGTAGACTGAGGGCTGGAAGGGTCCTCCAAGGCCATCAAGTTCCACCCCATCATTTTATAAATGAGGAAACAGTCCCAGCCAGATAAAGTGATATATCATTTTAGAGGCAGTTAGGTGGAACAATGGAGAGAATACTGGGCCTAAATTCAGAAATACTTGAATATAAATCCAGCTTTAGACACTCACTAGCTCTGTGACTTTGGGCAAATCACAACCTCTGTTTGCCTTAGTTTCTAAAACTTTAAAGTGGCGATAATCAAAGCACCTACCTCCCAGGGTTGATGTGAGGATCAGAGTTAATACATGAATGTGCTTAGCTTACTGCCAGGCACATAGAAGGTTCTTAATAAATTTTTTTTCTTCTTTCCTTTTTTTTTCTCAAAAATGGCATAGGCATTAGATATCAGAGGTAGGTTTTGAACTCAGATCCTTCATGAACTAGTGCCTCTTTAGTCCACCTCATCTCCCATTGTTATAGATAAAGAAACCCAGGATCAGAGATAGGAACTAACTTCCCCCAAATCACAGAGAAAATGGCAGATTTCAAATTTGAACTCAGATCTTGTGATTTCTAATATTTGCTTTTTTTGGTACTACACTGTGTAGAGCAGCAAGATGGCAGGGTGGTTTGAATGCCAAGTCTGGGAGTTCAAATCTACCCTCTGATACTTACTAACTGTGTGACCCTGGACAAGTCATTTAATCCTATTTGCCTCCATTTCCTTATTTGTAATATGAATTGGAAAAGTTAATGACAAAACCACTCCAGTATCTTTGCCAAGAAAACCCTACTGGGAGCATGTAGAATTAGACACAACTGAAACAACCCAACAATAGACACCACCACCACAACAGGCAGCTACACAATTTCCTTGAAGTCTAGATTCTAGATGGGCTTATTTCCAGTCAATCATAATCATGCAAGATTGTTCAAGGAGTTTGCCACTTCAGGATAGACCAAAAGACATTTGCCAAAATCTCTTTTTTCCCCCTTCATTTGCCATCACCTGCCACTCTGTTAGATTTTATTCCATCATGGCGTCAGGAAACCTCATTATCAGGAAAATTATCATCCTGCGAGATCTTATCGGATGTGGTACTCATATCTCCAGTCCTGCTAGTATTCTCTATCCATCTTATTGGAGGATTAGAAAGCAGAGTAGCTAACCCATCCCAAAGTGTTCTTTTAAAAAGGGAAATAAGTCAGCCATTTCTTCATTTCCAAAAGCTGAACTCTTTTGAGCTGGATTCCATGATTCCCTACATCTGATAACTTCTCCCTGTTTTTTTTTTTAATTCATCCCCCTCTTTTTTACTTCCTTTTGTATATTCTCTTCTTCTACTAAAATGTAAGCTCCTTGAAGGCAGGATCCATCTTTCTTTTTTGTATCTATAAAACCAACTCTTGGGACAGCACCTAACCCATTTGAAAGGGTTTTAAATATGTTTTCTTACCATTGACTATTATTGACAAAAACAAACCATGTCAATTCATGTAATTACCTTGCCATCCAATCTCAAATAGTATTATTATCAGAAATAAGCCTGGAAGTCTATCAGTGATAGATTTAGATTATAATAGAAAGCAGTAATAATTTTGTATTGGTACAAATATAGAGAGGTTGATCAGTGGAACAAATTAGGCACACAACATATAGAAGTAAATGAACACTAGCATAGTTTTAGATAAATCCAAACCCCTCAATTACTAGGGTAAGAAATAAATATTTGATAAAAACTTCTCTAAAAACTGGAAAGTTGTTTGGCAGAAATTGTGTTTTGGCCAACATTACATGCCACAAAGCAAGCAAAACTCCAAATGGATTTATTTCATAGTCATAAAGGGTAAAGAAAGAAATATAAAGAATATATATATATAATATATGTATATATTATATATATATATCTATAAAGAAAGAAGAAATTTATTTCAGTTCCATGCAAAAGGGTAAAAGTTCATGATTAAAGAAATTAAAAAAAAAGGATGGCAAAAAATCAAATGGACAGTTTTGTTTATATTCAACTGAAATGCTTTTGCTCAAAAAAGTCAACTCATTTAAAATTAGGTGGGAAACCTAACTGGGAAAAATCTTTGTAATGAATTTCTCTGATAAAGATCTCATATTTTTACAGTATATGTATGTATGTATGTACATAAACATATATAGATATAGGTATACAACTATTCTAGATACACACATGGTATTCAAATGTCTAAATCTAAAAAAAACTTCACTAATCTGAATAAATAATTTTCAAAGGAAGAAAACCAAGCTACCAAAAGTCATATGATAATGTGTTCCAAATCACTAATAGAAATATAAATTAAAGCAACTTTGAGGTTCTACCTCATCCCTTAAGGATTATCAAAAATGACAAAAAAAAAAAGAAAAATGGAAAAGGTTGAGGGCACTGCAAGAAAACAGATTCACAAATACCCTATAGGTGTAGCTTTAAAATGTTCCAACAATTTGGGGAAGCAATTTGGAACTACACTGTCAAAGTTAGCAAATTGTATGTGTAATCTGATCAATCTATACTATTACTAGGCATATATTCCAAAGAGATCACTGAAAGAGTAACATTTAGAACTCATGTACAAAATTATTTATTACAACTTTTCATGGTAATAAAAAGTTGGAAATTAACCAGGTATCTACCTACTGTGAAATGGTCACACAAACTTTGGGATATGAACATAATAGAATAGTCTTGTGTCATAATATGTAAAGAAATATTCAATATCAGAAGTCTTTGAGTGAGAAGACCTCAATGAGCATAAAGTGATGTGAGCAAATCTAGAACAATCTCCACAAAGACAGCATTATAAAGAAAAAACAACTTTTAAAGATTAAGATTTTAGAACTTAAAGCAATGATAGTCCATGAATCATTCTACTCACTTTCTGCCAAAGAGGACATATTCATGCATGTGAAAATCTATCAATCTATCTATCGATCTGATTGTCTGTCTGTCTCTATATCTATTTATCCAGAGAGAAAGAAGGAGGGAGAGGGGGAGATAGGGAAAGAAAGAGAGAGGGAGAAAGACAGACAGACAGAGAGAGACAGAGACCGAGAGGAGAGAGGGAATGAGAGAGACACAGAGAGAGAGAGAGAGAAAGACAGACAGAGAGAGAGAGAGAGAGAGAGAGAGAGAGAGAAAGAGAGAGAGAGAGAGAGAGAGAGAGAGAGAGAGAGAGAGAGAGAAGAGAGAGAGAGAGAGAGAGAGAGAGAGAGAGAGAGAGAGAGAGAGAGAGAGAGAGAGAGAGAGAGAGAGAGTGATGGAGGGAGAAAAGGAGAGAATGAGGGAAACAGGAATCAGAAGTCCGGAGCTTGGCAATTCATTTAAAAGACCAGAGATTCAGTTTGAAGATATCTAAGGTGAATAAATTTTAAACTGGCTTTTAAAGTCACTCATATTCCTAAAGCTATCTTATTTATTGCCAGTGTGACTTTGGGTGTGACTTACCCAGTCTGGATCACAGTTTCCCATTTTGTAAAATGTGGAGATTGGATTACTTTATCTTCCAACTCTAAATCCTATACTCCTAAGGCAACTATCCACACTAATCAATAAAATGTTTTTTTTTGTTTTTTATCAATATGTGCTTCATAATAGCCTCAAGAATTCCAGAATATATGTAAGATAGGAAAAGAATAGTTGACACAACAGTGATAATAACAGGCATTTTGTACCTCTTAACTAAATTTATTTTTAAAGAAAAGGCATTTTATTGGTGTCTTTCATTGGTAGACAATACCCATTATACATTTATAAATTTGAATATTTTCTTTAAGATGAAGTATGTATCTTTAGAAATTGCATATATATGCATATACAGAAAACTTTATTCCCAATGTTCATTTTCTATTATTAATTTGTGTCTTCTCCTTGATGTTACTGCACTTGGAAAATTTGCTTTCATGTAAAACAACTTATTATATGTTTTCCCCCAGGAAAATATGTGACATTTTTTAACAATTTAGTTAAATGATTTCTAGCTGTTATCTCAGAGTAGTAGGTTTTTTCCCCCTATATGAGAAATGTAAGCATTTCAACATCACAGAATTGTTGATCTCATTAGTGCCTAAGGTCACATTCTTAGAGACAGTTGTTTAAAATAAATGCCAGAAAAAAATATTTTTCTGCTTAAGTAGTCAGGGACAGCATAGTAGTGAATGAAAAGAGTTAGAGAGGGTCATGAAAAATATCATAGTACAAAGGAAATAGCATAGGTCTAGGATAGTTAAGTAGCTAAGTATATGAGTTTTAATAAATGCTTTAATTTGTGGAAACCTCAGTTTCTTCATCTGTAGGATGAGGCAGTTGGACCAGATCATCTCCTAAAAGTCATTCCAGCTCAAAAAATGTCAGGCATAATTTTGTAAAGTCAAGACAAAAAGGTCACACTTTGGAGTTATCTTCAAAATTGATTTACAACTTTAGCTAAAACATATTCCTAGCTATGAGAGTCATCTTCTCTCTCTCTTGCAGTCTTGAGAAGAAACGTTTGGTATATTTTTGAAACTATTATTTGGAATTCTACAGAAAGGACAATGGAGAATTTTAATTGATGCGATTGTAGATGGTTAGGGGTGGGAGGGGGGAGACATGAAATTGACACATTGTCCCTGTATTTATATCAGATTATTTAGGAACTGATAAAATAGCTTTTCCAGAGCTTATTTATCACTTTTCTTAATAAGGAGGAGAACATTCAAAGGAGGATATCCAATATAATGGAATGTTTTGAGCACAGGTTATGCATATATCATTTGAAAGAACTGAAGTTGTTTATGCTAAGGACACATATTGCACAAAATACACATTTCAAGTATTTAAAGGCCTCTCCTATGGAAAGTGAATTAGAATTGTTCAGTTTGGGCCAAAATGGTATCATAGGGAATGATAGGTAGAATTTTTTTTGTGGGGAATACCCCCAAAACTTTATCCTAATATTAAGGAAAAATGAAAAGGCATCTTTCTAATATTCAAAACTGTCCCAAAGTAGAGTTGGAAGTCTATAAAGGTGACTTTCCCTTTCTTGTATGTCTTTAAGCAGAAGCTAGCTCATCCATAAGTTAGGAACACTGTGTAAGATGTTCTTTTTGAATCTGGATTGGTTGTTGAAATCTTTTTTGGCTCTTAAACTCTATGACTTTTTGAAATCCTCAGTTTTGGATGAATAACTGAGTGCCCAACATTATAACATCCTTTGAGTATTTTATTCTTCATCTGTAAAATGGGAATAATTAAAATATTCACTACCTAACTCACAAAGGTGCTATAAGGAACATATTGTATATATTTCAAAGTACTATAGATATTGGACTTCTACTGTACCAAACAGAAACTACTCTGCTTTCCCATCAAATGGTGTGTTATTATTGAGAGAGACACAACCATGAGCCTGTGGTTAGAGGCAGTCAGGGAAGAGAGCAACTGCAAATGCGTCTTAGATGAGAAACGGAGTGGTGACATCATTATTAGAACTAGAAATCAATATTTGGAATTAATTTCCTGCATACAACAGATGGTGCTTGTTGATGCTCTTCCTAGAGACCATTCTTGCCTTACTTTTAGTGTAGTTTACAAAATGTGTACAGAATTATGTTTCTGAATGATACATCCATGAAAAAAGAATTTGTGAAAAACGATTTCTTCCTTGCTTACCACCAAAGATGTGTGTGTGTGTGTGTGTGGAGCGTGTTTCAAAAAGAATAATTTATGATGAATTTTAAAGTTTTTTTAATGTACTGCATTTAATATGTATATATACTTATGAATGATGTGATCATCTACTCATCATCTACTTACTACTCTTCCTGCCCCAACCCCATGCAATGTAGTAGTCAATTATTAAGTGTATTAGTTGGAAAGAAGAAATTGCTGGGAATCAGAAAATATGAGGATTAAACCTATCTTTGATATTTGCTGGATAATTTTCTACTCAGGGAAAATAACATTATAATATTAACAATAAAAGTGATAATTTTCACATCACTTTACAATTTATAAAGCATATACATTATCTCATTTGATCTTACAATAATCCTTTGAGGTAGGTGATATTATTATTTTGCTGATGAAGAAATTGAGGTAGTTGCTGTTAAGTAACTTGCCCAGGATCACAGAGTTAATACATGTCCAAGACTGGATCCAAACTCAGGTCTTCCTGACTCTCCAAATCCAATATTCTCCAATATACTCCCAAGATGCTTCTCTTTTCAATTTCCTCACCTGTAAAATGGGGGTAACACTTTTAGTAAAGTGGTATAGAAATGGAAGTTGCTATCAGCTCTTCATGCAACATTCAGAGGAACACAGAATCCCAGTTTGAGCCCTGAAAGGGATGTTGGAGGCAATCAAGCCCAAATCTCTCAATTGAGAGTTGAGAATTAAAGCCTCATCATTGTTGCATATTTGAACCCACTCATATAGATAGTAAAGAAAAGAGTAAAGATGGAATTTGGGTTGTCTGACCCCCAGTTCAGGTCTCTTACCACTTCAAAACAATTTAGTAGAATCCTAATAAATGCAAAGAGACCTGGCAGGTACTTTGTTGGGCAGTAAAAAGCAAATGATAATTTAAACAAGGATGGACCTTTCCTTATGAAGCTAATAATAAAAAGGCAGGATATAATATTTGTATGAATATGAAATATTACATAATAAATATGTTAATGATAGTACAGGATTTAGTTTGGTTAAAAACACAGGAGCACTATGGATTAACAGGGGAGAAGAGTTAAAGGCAATGTTTTTCTACTTGCTTTTGTGAACAAGTGAAATTTTGTAGAGGATGTCACAATTGCTCTGTATTTAATAGATAAACAACATTCCCCAAAGCATAAATGGCAGGATGTTGGGAGCCTTCCTGCCGTAGATATCCTATAAGTAAGTCATAAAAGCTAGAATTCCTTGAATGCTAGTTATCTTATCTGCAACTCTGTTAAAAGGAATGGCAGAATCTTTCATTTTCATTCAAATATTTACTAACTGCTGATCACCCAAAGGTCATATGGTCAGATGATCAACCTAGTCTGGTCACTTGAAAAGGTAAAATAGTTTCTAGAATGGTTTTTAACCATTTCAGTCAAGAGTTGGGTGAAGTTGATCTTTCCCTAGTCTGATCAGTTGTTGGCAATTGTTAATAATGTCATTAGTATGGTGGAGATCATAGTACTGAGAGTTTGGAATGGCAGGTGGACCAGCATTTTTTGTATAGGGAAAGCTTTAACTCAAGATTTCTTTATTGTGGTCCATGAATTTAAATATGGATTTAGATTATGCATATATGTATTAAACATATATATATATATATAACTCAATACCTTTATCTCTATATGTAAGCAAATAGAGATAAAGGCATTGAGTTATAGATAAATGAAGAAAAATTTAGACATAGGCAACTATTTCATGATTACTTTATTTTTCAATCTTGAGCATTTTATTTTATACATTTAAATATACCATTCTTAGAAAGGGTCCATGGATTTCATTAGTCTGTCATGGCACACATCAATATTAAGAACTATTTAAAAACTCTCCAGCAGAGTCATAATGCCATAGAATCATTGTTTGAGGAAATGTCAGACATCGTTGGTTAATGTATAGATCAAGAAATCCATTGGTTGTAGTCCTGGTGAACAGTGGATGATGGATGATTTCACTACTGGAAATGACATTCTAGTTCCTTCGGAATGGATGGAGAGATCATTCTCCATTAAGTGAGGCAGAGTCATAGGATCCTTCAGCTAGAACCAGATGGGCTTAAGATCTAGAACTTGAAGGAACCTAACTATCCAATTATTGTTGAGTTTTTTTCAGTCATGTCCAACCCTTTGTGACTGACTCCATTCTGGTGTTTTCTTGGCAAAAATATGGAAGTGGTTTATCATTTCCTTCTCTAGTTCATTTTACAGATGAGGAAACTGAGGCAGACAGGGTTAAATGACTTGCCCAGTATTAAATAGCGAGTATGGGTTTGAGGCTAGATGTGAATTCATGAAGATGAGTCTTCTTGATGCCAAGTGCAATGAGTTATCCACTCCACCATCTAACTGCTGTGGCCAGCTAATAATATATAACTCATTATGTAGTTAAGGAAATTGAAAAGTATAGTTAGCGATTGGCCCAAGGTCACAAGAAACAGGACGTGAATTCAGGTCTTCTGATACCCAAACCAGGCAGCCTGCTTTCCACTATACCATGCTATCTCCTTTGGTCTCAAAACATCCATTTTTCTTTTACTTTATCCTCCCTCCCCAGAACATTACAGAGTACCCTTCAGACTCAGACATTTTGTCCTTTGCAAAAAAAATAAATAAATATTCATGGAGGCAAGCCAGCATCAGTACCAGTTTCATCAACTTGGGCAAACATGCAATGTTCTGGTTCATGATCAATCAACACAAAAGGAAATGATTGTCTACAGTGACCAGATCTCAGTTCAAAACCTGCCTTCTTCCTTCCCCCACCTGCAAGCAATCGCATAAAGCTTTGGGTCAAAATCTGAAGGCAAGCTATCATCTCACCACTGGCTGCTTTTTGACAACTTTTCCATTTGTGTATGCATTTCAATCAATTTTAAATCAGAGAGACAATAAAGCAAGCCTCTTTCAGCATTCAATTTGCCTCTGCAGTGATGAGTGCCCTGTCTGATGTTTACAGTTCACAGTCTCATAATAATGGATGGTTTTAGCACCTTGCAGCTTTCTCTCTATTTTTTCCCAAAGCTTTCAGCAATTTCATTAGAGTTATTTTTTAAGATGACAATTAGAATAAAATGAAAAGCTCAAGAAGCAGTTTGAACCGTAACCAAAAAAAAAAAGGAAATGTAATCTAACTTTGGAAAGAAATGTTGTGTTTTGCTTTGTTCATTTGTGTTTTTTTTTTAATTTTGTTCCCCCATTGCTTTTTTTTTGACATCTTCATCTATTTTCTATACTTTACAAATACCATTTCCCCCTCTCCCCCTTGGCCTTCTAGGTTTTCTGCATCCACTCTACCACAGGTAAATGTTTCAATATATTTCTCAGGAATAAGATTCCTGGTTTGACTGTTGGTTTTTTTTATTGTTGTTTGTTTTGTTTTGTTTCCTCCTTTCATCTGGGTTGATAAGAGTATTAAAGAAAAAAGAAAACACTTTTTTATTTTATAATGCCTAAAACTTACTAGGTTCCTACAAATGGATTGTAAGTTTTACTGATGACTTTATTCTTGTAGTCACTACTAGGTACAGTCCCTTCCCTCACAGCACCCTCCAGTGTAACAATGAAAGATAAATAAACAAAATGAATCCCCAAATAATGTAATTCTAAAATCATGAAATAATTTACATCCATATTCTTCCACCTCTTTAATGAGTGAAACAAAGTATATTTCATCCTTTTCTCTCAAGGACCATGATGGCTTTAAATCTGAGTTCGACTTCCCTTTATAGTTGTTTTCAGATACAGTATTGTAATGACTTAATGGACAAGCATTTGTCAAGTATTTATTAAATATCAGATTTTGTGCTAGGGACAAATGTTTCAAAGTAAGAAAAAATGTAACAGGCCCTGCTATAAAGATGTTATACCCAGATGACTTGGATGTATGTAAATGGATATGAAATATCTACACAGAAAATACAAAATCATGAAAAGGGGAGGGAGCACTAACAACTGGGGAGGGAGTCAAAAATGCCTGAAGAGGAGGTGGAATTGAGCTGCCCTTGGAAGGGAGTGAAGGATTATAAGAATCAGAAGTGAGGATAGAGAGTATTCCAGGCATAAGAGATGACTTGATCAAAGGCCCAGAGAAGTGAGGTTGACTATGGTCAAGAAGGCTATATTTTTGGAACAAAATTATGGGAAGGGGATTGATGTATAATGAGCTAGGGTCTAACTATGTCACTTTAATGCTTCTTCATTTCCTCTGACATAAGGCAAGAACCCTGGTGCTTGACATGACCATACCTTGTCTTTGCAGACTAATTTCCCTATATCTCTCCCCACAATATCTACTTTGCCACCAAAATGGCCCCCTTTTCTCTAGTACTCATCACCATCTCCCATTTCTGGGTCTTTGGAGGTCAGGAGCACTTCTCCTCCTCAGTATTTTAGAGGAATGTATGGAGGGTTCCAGGAGAACCAGTCCTTCTGGTGTGAGGGCTTATAGAGCCCTTTTCAGGGCTGCTCATCCACCTTTGGTGTTTGTGTCCCACTCAACTCTCACTTGGGGCTCCAAAAAGATGAAAAATGCCTAGAGGCCATACCCCAATAAAACTGGTTCAGCAGATGAGCTAATCTAAATTGAGGGTAATTAATAAATCTCAGATCAGTCAGTGAGTCAGGAGGATGTCTACCTGAAACATGTGAAGACAACCCCAGTTGGAATGGGCAAATGAGAACAAATGGTTCAAGTGTGCCTGAAAACAACTGAAGTATGGAACACCTAAAGCTTGGTCAGACATGGAAAATGCAAGTCTTTCACTGCATCCTGACCATTGCCAGTCATCTTGACTTTGGCCATCACCAATCATCTTGAATTTTGTCTTGCCACTGGACTTTCATGACTACAGAAGAGAGAATAAAATTGATGATTTGGACAAATCTGAATCACTTAAATCCAATTCACACACAAGTCAAGATATTACTCTTGATGTCATTTAATCCTCTTTCAAAAATAAAGGATGAATAATACATGTAGGAATTAATTCCTCACTTCCGAAAAGGTTCCATTTGGATATCTTCCACTAAAGGAGAAGTCCCTAACATTCCTTTCCCTTGAAACAAACAAACATCATATTGCTTTTAGGGTATGTGTATGTCTTATGTTTACATACCTTAAACATCTATAGTAGAATAAAATTTTATTGAGGTTAGGAAAAATTTCATTTCTGTCTTTCTGATCCCATTGTCTATTATAGTGCTTCATATATTCCAGCTTCTTACTGAGTAGTTGTTGAATGAGTCTAGTCCAATCCTTTCTTTATACATATGAAGATCCAGAACTACTTGGAATGTGGTGATTTAGTAGTAGATGAAGGACAAAGTCTCAGGCCTCCTGATTCTTAGTACATTGGACCTTCTATTTTGTCTCTTTTTCTTCTCTCTTCCATGAAATCATAGATCCACCTTTCTGTTACTAATTTATAAGTAATTGGTAATAAAGGATGGATTTCTAAGTAGTTATCTAATCTGATTGTCAAAATGGGGATTTGCAAAGTGAGTCCCAGAACTACGTGCTACATCAATATTTCAAAACCCAAGGAGACTTTTTCAGCTTTCTAGAACCTTTTTTTTTACAGTGCTCATGTCTTGTACATGGTCTTGCTATTTAAAGCTCTTAAAATGTTCATTGAATTTCAATTGAACTTTGGAAGATCTCTCTCTCTCTCTCTCTCTCTCTCTCTCTCTCTCTCTCTCTCTGTCTCTCTCTCCCTTTCTCTCTCTCTCTCTGTCTCTCTCTCCCTTCTCTCTCTCTCTCTCTCTCTCTCTCTCTCTCTCTCTCTCTCTCTCTCTCTCTCTCTGTATGTGTGTGTATGTGTGTGTAGGGGAGTTATTCATTAGAAATTTTTTTTTTGTGACAAAACATACTTTTAAAGGAAGCAAAACATTCAAATATATGATTTTGGCCAAAAAGGTAGTAATTACCTTTATGTTTTCTGAAAAGAGATATAATGATTACATTATTAAATGTTATCATTTACAAATTCTTTGCAAATCAGTTGTCTTTCTTTAGCATTCACTTCTTGGTCCCCCACTACTGCAGCCAAGTTATCTGCATAATTCTGATATTTGTGTGGCTGTAAATGAGCACACATTTGGTGAGTCAGGCTGTTCTTCCCTTTTCTGCTCTTCTCCATTGCCTAGCACTATACTAGGTTAATTAAACAGCTGTCTTGTTTCAACTCAAAGGCAGTAGAACTTGTGGGATAACTAGAGTCATCCTTGCTTAAGAAGCTTGTAACCAGTGTGGCAAAAAAAGAAAAACATCTTGAATTTCCAAGGTATTTGTAAGGAAGCCCCTGCTAGAGTGAGCCTGGAGGCAAAGACTTGGTACCAGACCCCAGGATCCTTTGCCTGCGGGAGATGTGATTGGGGGCATTCCCTTTCAGCAGTAGGAATTTAACTGCAGGGAGCTTGTTGACACAGCTGTATTTTAAGACAACACTACTCAAATTGTCAATCACCATTAATTATTTTTATGATGATTGTCATTTTCAATCTATGCTTATTTTTTCACTGCTTTGAGATAAAAAGAGAATTCTTTAACATATATTCACACACATATAATATATATATATATTTTTTTTTAATTTAAATTTTGGAAAATATGATGGAGATATCATGTGTGTACATGAGACTCTGGGGATAACTTGGTTCTGTGGTAAAGTTAAAAGATTACCAGACCTGAGTCTATATCCTGTCTCTGCTATTTGTGGGATCTTGAATAAGACATTACTTCTCTGGGTCTTAGTTGTCTCTTCTCTAAAAGGAAGGGTTATATATACATACATATATATATATATATATATATATCCTTAAATGTGTAGACATATCATTGTGCTTTCTACTTTTTTCTCATTAATACTGATATTATTAAGCACATTAAAAATAGAATCCCAGAGTAAGAATATAAACTCCTTGAAGATGGGTTCCATTTTTTTATCCCAATTGTTTTGCAAAATGAATGACACAGATTAGATACTTTATAAATGTTGTTTGAATTAAAATGAGTTGAGGTAAAAGGAGCTTTGCACTAAGCACAGTGCCCAGCACAGAATAGGTTTTTAATAAATACTAGTTCACTTGAATTGGGGGGTCATTTTATTTTAGTCCTAAAAGCTGATTATCTAATGTTCATTTTGAAGAGGAAGAGACAAGAGGAATTTAAATCAAGTCCTAGATGCTGTAGATGGCAACATTATATCTGGAACCAAAGATTTGTTGCTTCCAATCCATCTCTCAGTCCAATAATCCACCATCTGTTCCATTCCTTTACCTTGATGCTCCACTATCTCACCCCATATAGGAATCTGTTCTATAAAAGATGGTATTCAGATTTTGCTTGTTTACTAATTAGAATCTAGAGACTACATTTCCCACAATTCCCTTTTCCCTTTCCTGTATGTGAGTCAAATTACTTTGATTGAAGTTTTTAGTTCCTGTTCTTGCCACACAAGCTCTCTCTGGATCCATGTGGAGGAGGGAGAAGTGCTCTTGGTTTTTTGCTAGTCTTATTTCCTTTTACTTCAAGGTAAATATTTACTAAGTATTGTTAAATATAATACTTGGAGTATTGGATATTAATTTTAATCTTTACACTTGAAAGCTTCCCATACTATGAATTCAAGAAAATCAGAATGCTATTTGTAGATTTCATTTGCCCCCTTTGTAATAGACAAAGACTTAGGGACATTTTGCTTTCTAAACACTTTAAGGACATTTTAATGTTATTTTTATCTCTAGTTTTTAGTGCTATACATATGGTGAATGCTCAATCAAAATTTGTTTAGATTGGATTACAAAACTCAACCTGTACAAGGTTTAGATATGCTTTTGTAACTCTTAGAAGTCATGTTGATCTGAGAAATAATAATAAAATATAGTTATTGCAACCATATCTATGGTACTTACAATGTACTGAGCACTGTTCTAAGCACTTTACAATTGTTAAGTTATTTGATCCTCACAGCTGCCTTGGGAGATGGAGGCTACCACATTCCCCATTTTACAGATGAGGAAACTGAAGCAAATAGAAGTTGGGATTTGCCCAGGGTTATACATTTAGGAGGTTTTTGAAGCCAGATTTTAATCCAGGTCTTCCTCGCTTATAAGCACAGTATTCTATCTACCACACCATTTAGTTGAAAAGAATGTTACAGTATTTTTAAAAGAACAAAATGTATGCTTTCAAATGTATATAAAATTACTCAATAGATTACACAATTTTAAAATATACTGTGGCTAAAATTCTTTAATTATCATGTTTATATCCTTTTTCTTGTGAAAACAGCACAGAAACAAAATCAGTATTTTATTTCTTATTGCTCAGAGGTGTGACATGCAATGTTTCAGGGTGCTCTAATATTTGGAATTGCTACATGGCTGATATTGTGCATCATTTCCTGCCTCTTCATGTTATCATTTGCCAACGTCCATTAAGGATTGTCCATAATTAGTTTGCAAGCTAAGAGGGAATCCCAAAGCCAGGTGGTTTGGCAGCATACACTGTGACTTGTGCCCAACTGTATGCTGATTGTTTAGGAAAGAACCAAAGGAAAATCAAATGAACTCTCCAAACACATTTTCGTTTCCTGCTTGATCTGGGTTGAAAAATGAAATGCTTTCCTTTCTTACCATCCAAGATATTCTGCAGTGCCAAGAGCACAGGATTCTCCAGTCATCCCATAATGGGTGCTAATGAGTGTCCCCTAATGAGTGAGAAATGAGTTCTTTACTTCCATTGGTTCCTGTAACGTTGGGCTTCTGGGATAATACTACTTTCAGTGTCATTTGACAACTAACAATGGGACTAACAAATTACTTCTACAATACTAGTCAGCATTGGAAAAAATAATGGATGAAAAGTTGTTGTTTTTTTTTTTAAAGTAGGTTCAAATCTGGTAGTGATCTATACTACCTTGGGTAAATAATTTAACTTCTCTAGGACTTATTACTTTTACCTATAAAGTGAAAGACTTGGAATAGATAATCGCTTAGGAAACTTCTGATTTGAAATTTTAGAAATTTTTTTTCTTAAGAAATGGTGGCATTTTTTTCACTTCTTTGTTTTTCAAAACTTTGTCTTCCTACCCTATACATGCCCTTTCTTTTCTTTTCTCTTTTCTCTTTTCTCTTTTCTCTTTTCTTCCTTCCTTCCTTCCTTCCTTCCTTCCTTCCTTCCTTCCTTCCTTCCTTCCTTCCTTCCTTCCTTCCTTCCTTCCTTCCTTCCTTCCTTCCTTCCTTCCTTCTTGCTCCCTCCCTCCTTATTTTCTGTCTTAGAATAAATACTGGGTGTTGGTTCCAAGGCAGAAGAACAGTATGGACTAGACAAAAGGGGTTAAGTGACTTACTCAGGGTCACACAGCCACAAAGTGTCTAAGACCAAATTTGAACCCAGGACCTCCCATTTAGGTCAAGCTCTCTTATCTACTGAGGCACCTAGCTGCCCCTCTGTACATGCCATTTCTAAGATTAGCCAGGACCTTCATTCTTTTATCATTGGGATTAAAATATCATAGTAGCATAGATTTCTAAGAATGAAAGCTATCTAATAATATTTCTCCCCTAATTCCTTCCTCATTCCTACTAATTTAGTAATATTAATTTAGTAGATTAAACACTCTACCACAGAGTTGGCCAAGAGCACAAAACTTGTAATTGATATAAATGGGATTTGAACCCAGACTCTCAGATTCCAAACCCAACCATCTATTTGGGAAGGGAGACAAATAAAAGTACAGTGGGAGAGTACTTTAGAAGGTATCTCTGGAAGTACCTAAAAGTAGAGAGGAGAGTAAAATGGCAATTGCTAAAGGAATAAAAATATGCTACTTTATATTGAAGTGTTGGAGTCTTACACTCCCTTTTATACATTGTATGCTATAGTTGGTATGGGAGAAAGAATGGGATTTGCAGATGGGGTCAAAAGACCTTGAGCCAAATACTTTTTCTCTCTGTTAATACTAGCAGGATCTGAACAAATAATTTCCCCTCTATGAGTCAGTTTCCTCATCTGTGCAATTAAGGGTTTGGACAGATTTAAAAACTAAGATCCAATTGACTACTCCAGGTATTACTGACATAAAAGGAATATAAAGTGTAACTAATCAAGATTCACTGGAAATAATCAAAATAAAGAATTCTCATGCAAATCTCCTCCTACCTGTTATATGAGCAACACCATTAGTCCCATTAAATCCCTTATTATTTGGTAATTTATATTAAACATCATAATTCCCTGAATTCCCTGAGAGGGCTTGGCTCATTCCCTATATGCTTTGCTCCTCAGCTAAACAAAACAAAAGCAAGAGCAGAAACACAAGCACAAATAAACAAAAACAGGTAAAAAACTTCACTGGAACTAGTGTTCTTAGTGAGGTACTGTTGCAACAGTTTGGGGGCTCAGTCAAGTTTTGACTATTTTTATTTCTAATGGAAAGATTTTGGATTAGCTCTAAATGAGCATTTGGAATCCTTGAGAAATAATTTCAGCATTTATAGAAGGGGTAACTAGCCATTGTGCACCTCTAGGTGAGGGACACAGAAGGTGTACTCAACTCAGATTTGTAATTCATGATGTGAAAAGAATATAAGAAGCAATTAAGACAAATTCAGGTGAGTGGGAAGTTGAATTAATTACTATAGGTTCCTGTTTTAAATATTTATTCTGGCTAACTAGATGTGAATCTCAGTTGTTTCTAAGCTATTGTGTTTAATTTTTGTGCCCTCTCAATTTTGATACCCTTTGTAAAAATCCTAGTCACCCAAGTTTAGTTATATCTACGAAGAACAGTGATCAATATGGACTAGTCAATGATGGCCTTCATTTTAACAAATAATTATAGATTTTAAATCAATATCAAATACTCTAAGTATTATATTTATGATATTTACTGATAATAAACTTGAAGCAAGGGAAGAAAAGCCTCTGTAAAGAAAAACCACTTTCCTAGTCACACACGAGGGAAAAAAAAATAGAGAGGGAAATCGAGGGAGAAGTTACAAAAACTTACATACAAAGTGAACACTCATCCTGGTGGAGAAAGGAAAGGGATGTTGGGCGATGAAAAAGAATTCTGGGAGATGGAGTTCAAACGTACAAGATTTTCCAATTACACATACCTTAGTGGTCATTATAGCCCTGATTTTGTTCTTCTAGTGTTTGGTGAAGAAAAATTGCACTTATAGGTGAAATATTTAGATTATCTTGAAATATAAATATATTTAATAATTATTCACAACCCAATTTATATTATCTAGGTATATTCTAAAGCTTCCCATCCCTATCATCTTTGTAAATGGAAGTAAAATGGAAAGAATTAGCTCTTTAAAGGTCATCTTTCCAGGAAGGTGCCCACACTACTCTGCAATAAGAATTAAGGACAACCAATTGATTAAATGAAGATATCTCAGCTAGGTGGCATAGTTCATAGAGAGTTGCATTTTGGAGTCAGGAGACTTGAGTTTCAATATTTAATCATACACACACCAGTTATATGATCTTTGCTTGGCAAGCCACTAAACCTATCTCAGGCTCAGTTTCCTTATCTGCAAAATGGAGCACCTAGGTGGTAGAGTAGCTAGAGTATGGTGTCTGGAGTCTGGAAGACTCATCATCCTGAATTCAAATGTGGCTTCAGAGAGTAGCTCTGTGCTCCTGGACAAGTCACTAAACCATGTTTGCCTTAGTTTCCTCATCTGTCAAATGAGATGGAAAGGGTTACAAAGAGTTGGACACATCTGAATAGCAACACCTCACAGGGTTGTTAGAATCAAATGAGTTAATAGGTTTGGTTTTACCAACCTTAGCATACTTAACTACTTGATATTATGATTATCATTATCATTATATCATGAAGCTTGATGATTTGATATTGCCATGGAGCTCTCCTTCAGAGCATGTCACTTTGAGTAAACCACTATCTTGCCTGTTCTGTTTTTCCATTTGTCTGAAGGAAATTATTGTCTCTCTCTTCTGAAATGCAGATTTACCTTACAATAAATATCTAATTCCCATATAAAATCAATTGAATATTATTAACAAAAAAACCCACAGTTATTTCAATACACTGATTCTCTCCTTACTTGTTTACTTGTACAAAATGATTTATAAAAAATGCAGCTTTAGATTATAACTTTGATGTTCCCTGTTTCCACACCAGAAAAGCAGTTACTAAAATATTACTATTTTTCCTGCTGACCATCAGATTGAAAAATAGGGACATGAAGTCTGCTGGAATTTCAATCTCCTACAAACCAATCTGTGTTGTGGGATTGTCTTGAAAACTAGATTAAAATATCTGTTCAAAACTCTTTGTTTGGGGAAAATGTTCCAGGGCTGGACAGAATTTTGAAAATAATTTCTGAGACTCTCTTTTGCCTGTCAGATTCTTTGTAAAAGTTACAAGTTGTTTAGAGAACTTTTGTTTAATTTATGTTTTAGATTACACTTGGTTAGCAGCTATCATCTGAAAAAAAGAAATCTATCTGAAGAGAGAAGTATCACAGAATTTGATATCCTAGTGATGATGAGTTAGGAGTCATTACTATATGTATTGGGTAAAGGAGTGCAGAAAGGGGTAGGAGCTGGGGGTGACATACTCTTATTTTTGTGAAAAAGGGTGGAAAAATTCCTTTTTTCAAACATCATTAGTTGTTTAATTTATTGGGTTTTTAAACTATTCTTATCATAAATACTTCCTCTTTTGCCCCCTCTTTTATTCTTCCATTACATTGAGAAGCAGAAAGATAAGACTTGGTCAGGACCGTGTATTGAAGGACGTGGGAAAGAAATGAACTATGAGGATATGTTTTAAAATCTGAAAGCCTGATTAATGAGTATCAGAAACTAAACCTTCACAGTGGAGAAGTTGACATCAATTAGCTCACAAGGGTTTCTGTTACCAAGTTTCTCTACTAAAAATATATTTTTAGAGGTTTATTAACATTATTAGAAATCAAGGAAATAAGAAAATACAAAATAAGAAAAGCAAGTGCCTAGGGCTGAATAGCCCATTCACAGCCACTTACTCTACATCTTGCATGCCACATAGAGAGACACATATGCTTAGAAGAGGAAGAAGAGCATCTTGGGAGACAGAGAGCCCTTTAAATAAAAATCGTGTTCTCGCACTCAGGTTAGGACTCAGGTGAGATTATAGGGAATTCTGGGAAGTACCAAGGACTTCTGGGGATTGAAGTCTAGGGTTCAAATCTCCATTTTTACACCAAGCCAGCCAGTGGAACCATGTATCTCTCCTAGAAAATAAATTTGAAGTGAGAAAAAAAATTTGCAACCTGATAAATGTTCATCCTTGGGGTCGTAAAGTTGGACATGATTAAATATGACTCAACAATAATAGTAGTTGGAACCATGTGATAAATTTGCCAGGTGCTGGTTAAAAATAACAAGAACATTCTCTATTGATGATTCACTTCTTTGAAAGGTTAAAAAAATTAAAAATCAATCTCTGGACATTTGAAGTCATGAAGTTACAAAGTCCTGAAAGCAATGTTGCAAATGCAATTTGGGTCAAATTAGCTAACAAATATTTCTTTAGCACTTTTATGTTTCCAAATGTCAACCCGTCATCTCTCCTTTGGCCTTTGAGGAAAGTGTCATTATTATTATATTCTTTTTAAAGATAAAGAAACTGAGGCTAAGAGAGAGAAAATGACTCACTGAGTATCAGATACTTAATGAGGGACCAACTCCAGATTTGGGCTTTATTCTCCTTAACTCCAAGTCCAGCATTTAATCCACAATATTATTCCTCTGCCTATAAAAGTAGAGGAGATGCCGAGTTGAAAAGTTCCCCAATATGTTATGAAGGGAGGGAAAAAAAAAGATATTAAGATATTTCACACATAAAACGTTGACACTAATTAAAGTTTTGGATTTATTTTTTTTCTCTAAAACAGATAATATAGCCTATTAAATCAAAATGTTTGCTATCAAAATTAAAATCTTCTGGAATTGTCCTGGAGTTGTCATTGCTAAACTGTTATGCTTTTAGCTTCCATTAACTGGAATTTAGGGATTTTCCAAAGTCTGTGAATTTTCCCCCCATCTTCCTTTTGAAGCAACAGATCTCTGTCATTTACATGGATTATCTTGTGTTTGTTTAGCTAAAGGGCTCTCTCCATTTTAAGTGGCTCTGTATTTTCAATGATTCCAGGTGTTTAGATAAGGTCAGTCTAACTTCCATCTTCTTCCCTCTTGTGGAAATAGAAGCTGCAAAGTGTTTTTCTTGAAGCATTTTTGTCATTGAATATAAGCCTACTCTTTTCCTTCTTTTCTCTTTCCTTCTCTTATTTTTTTCCTTCTTTTTCTCTACTCAAAAGGAAAAAAAGAATGACTGGACCAGTTTGTAATATCTACAGGAATGTGTACATATACATATATGTAAAGAGACACGTATTTATAAAATATTTTGAATTATGAGGGAATTTTCTTTTTTTGTGGGGATCAAAGGATATGTTTTTTTAATTTTTTAATTTTATATAATTAATTGATTTAGAATATTTTTCCATGGTTACATGAATCATGCATGTTCCTTCCCTTATGAGGGATTTTTCCATCTGCTTGTCTATTTTTTTCACTGAGTAAACCTGTTTTTACCCATATCTGTTGTCTTTGTCCCATCTTTTAAAAAATAAATAATTAATTTCTTTGGTACATTAAAAGTTCCATCTTCAGCCTTACCTCAAAACTGACTCTGTTTGGATTCCACTATGTAAATTTAAATTTTAAATGGACTCATTTTTTTCAGTTTGAAAAGTGGATTTTTGATACCAGCCCCAGCATAGTGATCTTGAGGAAACCTCGGCTGGGCCTGGATGACTGAGGCCAGTGTGACTCGGGAACCTGGAGGAAAAGAGGCTCAGAAGTGCTTGGAGACTTTTAATTAGAATCCTCTTGCTTTCTCTCTCTCTCTCTCTCTCACTTATACTAATAAATAAATATAATTCAATATACCAACTCCAAGATTAGTTTTAGTCATTACACCACAGTCCTACGTCCTTGGGTGAGTGTGCAATCTTTTTACTTCCATCACTGATAGTATGGAGCATGAATCATGATATTCCTTATGTTAAGTAGCATTAATTTATTCACTTATCTATTTATCTATTTATCTATTTATTTATTCATTCATTTATTTATTTTAAGAATTTAATTAATTTATTTTTTCAGAATACATTTCCAGGGTTACATGATTTTTCCCTCCCCTCTTTCATCCCCCCTCCCATAGCCAATGAGCAATTCTACTGGGTTATACATGTATCATTGTTCAAAACCTATTTATATATTCTCAATAATACATATAACCAAGTATTAATTATATTAATTATGTAATACTACTACTACATAATTAATATCAACAATACAGCATATACCCTCTTAGGGCAGCTCTCCAGGTTCTGACACCCAGCTCTCACTTGTGGCTCCCAGTAGCTGCTAGCATGTGGCAGCGGCCACACCCCGGGCAAAGGCTTCCACAGGCTGGCCAAACCTTGTGAGGGTAGCCATCCGGTTGTCGTCAACCCCTGGTGAACCAGAGCTTTGCTCACCCAGCATGTGAAGACTGCTTAGGCTGAATAGACGGAAGAAACCAATAGGAAGGTTCAGTGGCTGAGATGGCGATGCAGCAAAGCACTGTGGAGTGCTTAGGGTGTGTTGGAGCACAAAAGACAACATGGCCATCCAATGCAGCTGAGGAAGTCTCCAGGTGTAACGACTTTTAGTGCCACTGGACCCAGGCTTCCAACGCCGAGAGAGTGGGACTGTCTCTGTGCATCGACTTTTCCACTTAAATCTCCTTCACACACAAGTATCTTTGTGCACACTCATCTATCCTAACCCCGTCCACTCTCTTCAAGACCTGCGGCGATAGGGGAGTGATGACGCAACAGGTGGAGGTGACCACTGGCAGTTGTAGTCACGATCCTGCATGTAGGCGGCCCACAGACCAGTGGTCGCTCGGCCCTGTGGGCAGCAGGGACGTTCGGCAGCATCCTGGGTTACTGAGCAGCCCTCTCTAGGACAGCACTGCTCACCCTAATCAAGGGAGGGGACTAGAAAAGGTGTCCCAAACATTGCCTGCCCTACAAACACCCAGTCAGCACACTGCGGCTGGCAGGTCATCCCTTTAAGCAGTCGAAATCAAAGAAAACAAAATACAAAGAAACTCCTACTAGGAGCATGGAACATCAGGACATTACTTGATAGAGAGAATACCCCAAGATCAAGAAGAACAGCTCTAATCGGTAAAGAACTGGTGCGATATAACATCAACATCACAGCATTTTGCGAAACACGCTTACCAGAAGAGGGATCACTCAGTGAACCCACCACTGGATACACCTTCTTCTGGAAAGGTAGAGCCTCAAATGAAGACAGAATCCACGGCGTTGTCCTGGCCATCAAGACCAGTTTGCTCAAACAGCTGCCAGACTTGACTGTGGGCATCAGGAAAGGCTCATGAAGATCCATTTACCTCTCAGCAAAGACCAGTATGCCACAATCATCAGCGCATATGCCCCAACACTGACCAGCACAGAGGAGACCATCGAGCAGTTCTACTCTGACCTGAGTGCTGTCCTGCACTCAGTGCCCACCAATGACAAGCTGATACTACTGGGAGACTTCAGCGCCCACGTTGGCCAGGACCATGAAAGATGGAAAGGAGTGCTTGGCAAACACGGCATGGGCAAAATGAACAACAATGACCTACTGCTACTCAGCAAATGCTCAGAGTTCAACTCACCACCACGAACACTGTGTTCAGAATGGCGAACAAATATAAAACAATGTGGATGCACCCAAGATCAAAACAGTGGCATCTCATTGACTATATTATTGTACGCCGGCAAGACATCCAGGATGTAAAGATCACCAGAGCCATGAGAGGAGCTGAATGCTGGACAGACCACGGATTGCTTAGAGCGACTCTTCCAATGTGCATTGTGCCTCGCCATCCAAAACAAGCCCAGACAGTTCGCGCATTTTACAACGTGAGTTGTCTTAGAGATCCATCTTATTTGCAAACATTCCAGACCTGCCTGGACAACAAGCTGTCTGCCAAGGGACCACTCACTGGAAGCTCAACTGAGAAATAGAACCAGTTCAGAGACCCAGTGAAGGAAACATCAAAGGCAGTCCTAGGCCCCAAACAACACAACCACCAGGACTAGTTCGAGGAGAACAACACTGCTATTGAAGACCTATTGAGCAAATAGAACAAAGCGTTTATGGAGTAGCAAAATAACCCATACTCTGCTCCTAAAAAGGACAGATTCAAGTCTCTCCAAGCCACAGTGCAGCATGAGATCAGGAAGATGCAAGACTGATTGTGGGAAAAAAAGGCAGAAGAAATCCAGTGGTTTGCTGATATGAAAAACTACAAACAATTTTTCAGTGCCCTCAAGACTGTCTATGGGCCATTAAAACCCACCACCACTCCCTTGCTATCCTCTGATGGTGACACTTTCATAAAATATAAAAAAGGCATCAGCAACAGGTGGAAAGACCACTTCAGTCAGCTTCTCAACCGACCCTCTTCAGTCAACCAAAGCTCCCTTGACCAGATCCCCCAAAACCACACCATTGGACAACTTGACGTCCCTCCTTCAATAGAGGAAGTCCAAAAAGCCATTAAACAAATGAGTGCAGGCAAGGCACCCGGTAAAGACGGGATCCCAACCGAGGTGTACAAGGCCTTAAATGGAAAGGCGCTCCAGGCATTCCACCTAGTGCTAACCAGCATATGGGAAGAGGAAGACATGCCCCCAGAACTCAGAGATGCCTCCATCGTAGCCCTATAAAAGAACAAAGGCTCACGAGCAGCCTGTGACAACTACAGAGGCATCTCACTACTCTCCACTGCTGGAAAGATCCTCGCCCTTGTTATACTCAACAGACTCCTGTCATCTGTTTCAGAGCAGAACCTGCCTGAATCACAATGTGGCTCCCAACCAGATTGCAGCACCATCGACATGGTCTTCAAGGTGAGGCAAATGCAGGAAAAATGCCTTGAGCAGAACCTGAGTCTCTACATTGTCTTCATAGACCTGACAAAGGCTTTCAACACAGTGAACAGGGATGCATTGTGGGTGATCCTCAGCAAGCTCGGTTGCCCAGCAAAATCCATCAAACTGATCCAGCTCTTTCATGTCGACATGACAGGCGAAGTCCTATCTGGTGGAGAGACTTCTGATCGCTTCAACATCTCCAATGGCGTGAAACAAGGCTGTGTCCTCGCTCTGGTACTATTCAACCTATCCTTCACCCAAATATTACGACTTGCTGTGATGGATCTAGACCTGGGTGTCTACATCAAATACCGACTGGATGGCTCACTATTCGACCTTCGCCGCCTGACTGCAAAAACAAAGACAACAGAGAGACTCATCCTGGAAGCTCTCTTCGCAGATGACTGTGCTCTCCTGGCCCACCAAGAAAATCATCTCCAAACCATTGTGGGCAGGTTCTCCACTGCAACAAAACTGTTTGGCCTGACTATCAGCCTCAGCAAAACAGAGGTGCTGTTCCAACCTGCACCAGGGAGGCCAACGAACCAGCCGTGCATTACAATCGAGGGCACGCAGCTTTCTAACGTCAACACTTTCAAGTACCTGGGCAGCACCATCGCCAACGACGGGTCCCTAGACCATGAGATCAATGCCAGGATCCAAAAGGCCAGCCAGGCACTCGGGCGGCTGCAAAGTCCTCCAACACAGCGGTGTAAGCACTGCGACGAAGCTCAACGTGTACAACGGAGTGGTCCTCAGCTCGCTCCTGTACGGCTGTGAGACACGGACACTATCCCGGAAGCACATGAAGCAGCTGGAGCAATTCCACCAACGCTCCCTCCGGTCAATCATGAGGATCCGATGGCAGGACCGAATCACCAACCAGGAAGTCCTCGACAGAGCCAACTCGACCAGCATCGAAGTCCTGGTCCTCAAAGCCCAGCTAGGATGGTCTGGACACGTCATCCGCATGGACCCACCGCGAATACCAAGACAGGTATTCTATGGGGAACTGTCAGCTGGACTCAGGAAACAAGGCTGACCAAAGAAAAGATTCAAGGATCAGCTAAAGTCCAACTTGAAGTGGGCTGGCATGACACCAAAGCAACTAGAACTCGCTGCCTCTGTCAGAAGCAGCTGGCGAGCCCACATTCACCATGTCGCCACCACCTTTGAAGATGAGCGACGTCGATGTCTTGCCACTGTGCGGGAACGCCAACACCAGGCCAGGACTGCACCTCCTGTAACAACTGGCGTCCCAGGCCCCGTGTGCCACCAACTGTGCGCCTCAGCCTTTGGACTCCAAAGCCACATGAGGGTACACCGTAGATGAAACTGCACAAAAACAATTGTCATTCTCGGTCACTGAGAGACTACCACTATATAATACGGCACAAAGAAATTATATTATTTAAGATAGATATATTGTGCAATATTAATATTATGCAATAATATGCATACACAATAGTCAACTTTTAATAGCAATAATTGATGCATAATATTAATAATTAAAACAAAAATAATAATAATAACCTATTACACAATAGAATCAACATTTAAAGTCAAAATCCCCAATCATATACATTAGGTAGCATTTAGGTAGTGTTTCATGGCTTGCAAAGTGCTTTACGTATATTATTTCATCTTCATCCTAGTCACTCTGGGAAGAACTCATCTATAAAATGGGAATAAAGCAAACAAAAGTTAAGAGACTTTTCTAAGGTCTGAGTGTGAGGCAGGATTTGAACTCATATCTTCCTCTCATCTCCATCACACTATATGCTGTGTCAACTATTTCTTTTGATGTAGGATCTGATTAAAACTTCAGAATAGAATGCAAGTCATTCAGTTTATATCTCTGGAACTGAACGGCTTGCAATTTATTGAGAAGTTCTGTGTCTTCAATAGCTCTTAGTCACTCTTTCTAGTTGGACAGGACTTCATCTGGGGCTTATAATTTTATTTTGGAATGCTGTTTTTTTCCTCCTGTTCTCTCCCATTAAACAAAACCAATAAGAAATCAATATGCCACTACTTCATGGTTATCACATTAATCATTTCTTTCTTCTGGATCTTTTATTAATTGTTAGAATACCTATAATTTGGCTTCCCTACATGTGATTTCTGGAATCTTGAATTTTCTGGAATTTTCTGGAATCTTGTGTATAGTTGGCAAATATTAAATATCAATAAATATTATTAATTATAATACTTTTAGTATTGAATATTAATTTTTAAAATTGACACTTGACTTTGCATTTGAAAGTTTACCAAACATTTTCCTCCCAATGGCTCTATGGAAATAAATGATAAAATTATTACCACATTCTCTTCCCTGTTCTCCAAGTTAGGAAACTGAGGCCCAGAGGGTAGAACTGACTTTCCCAAAGGCAACTCAGACTTTCTCTCTCTGAGACCCTTTCTATAAGCCAATGCTGCCTCTTTGAAAGATCTGTGAAAGAGACATACTTTTTAAATGAAAGGAATTACAAGATGTCCACAATAATGTCACAGAGAGAAAATGGAGCTAAATTAGGTTTTCAGCACATCCATAGGAAATATAATTTGAGATTTAAGAAATATGTACCATTTGTAAAATTATTTCCTTGTTTTATGGTATTTTCTCATTATAACAACTGAAGTGGATGGTAGAAATGTTATCATTCCCATTTGACAGATGAAAAAATAGGGATTCACAAGGAAAAAGCAGATAATTCAGAGCCACACAACCATTAAGTGGCAGAGCCAGAAATACAAGAATATTCTTGATAGTAAGTTCCAGTGCCTTTCCCATTCCAATATATATATATATATATATCAGTTCTATAGCATTGCCTTTGATTTACTTCTGAGATGATTAGAAATCAATTCTCTTCATAAAGGTCAGACTCTATTGCCAGAAATTATTCTACCCACCTCTGTATTTTTACTGCAATCTCATGTCCAGTTTCTTTATTGCTTCTGATATTCCCTTCCTTGGACTATAAATACAAGTCAGTAAAAAAGAAAACAA
This sequence comes from Monodelphis domestica, assembly GCF_027887165.1. Taxonomy (NCBI): domain Eukaryota; kingdom Metazoa; phylum Chordata; class Mammalia; order Didelphimorphia; family Didelphidae; genus Monodelphis; species Monodelphis domestica. The sequence goes on from NC_077232.1 coordinate 36,185,456, forward strand.
AAACAAACAAAACATTTCATTTCATTGCCAAATGCAATTTGTTTACTATTGAAACATTCCATTGTTCAAGAAAATATATTGTCAAGTCTTTCTAAAGCAATTGTTAGCAAACTCTACTTTGATGTTTATTTCTAAGCATTCTACTCTTTTTATATGAATTTGGAGGGTAGAAAGGAATGGATTTGGAGCCAAAGGATCTTCATTAGAACCCCAGCTTATTGTTTTTCAGTGGAACCAATCATTTCTGACTCTACCCTTATTTTCAGTTTTATTGGTAGAAACACAAGTGGTTTTCCATTTCCTTCTCCAGCTCATTTTATAGATGAGGAAACTGAGGCACACAAGATCAAGAGATTGCCCAAGATTATACAACTACTATGTCTCAGCCCAGATCTGAACTCAGGAAAATAAGACTTCTTGACCCCAGTCCCAGCACTTTATCCACTCCACCACCTACCTGCCCAATCAATCTCTTTAGCATGTTACTATAAATTGTCCTTTGATATTGAGGATGCCATTTTATTCCCTATTTACCTTGGTATTGTTTGTGCATCTTATCTTTTATTAATCACTATTTGAATTACATTATGGTTTGCAGAGAATGTGTTTATTATTTCTTCCTTTTTATATTTATGATTTTTTTACATTCTAGTACATGATCAGTTTTTATAATGGCTTTACATTGTTAAGAAATATGTATACTGAGGTAGTTAGATGAACCAGTGGACAGAGAGCCAGACCCAGAGACAGGAGGTCCTGGTTTCAAATCTGTCCTCAGACACCTCATAGATGTGTGGTCCTGGACAAGTCATTTAACCTCAATAGCCTAGCCCTTACTGCTCTTCTACCTTGGAACCAATACCCAGTATTGATTCTAAGACAGAAGGTAAGGCTTATAAAAAAGAAATATATGTATTCTATTGATATATTAATATGTACAATGTGCTTGTCGTACTTACTGCTGAAGAGGCTGAAGCTCGATCCAAAGCAGAGCACATACAAAAATGAAGAGATCAAAGTTCATATGTTGACCAGTGGTTGGATCAGGAGAATAATTAACTCTTTCACTACCAACTTAGGTGAGATAGAAAATCCTAGTCTAACATAAAATAAAGTAAGATACATAAAAAATGAGGGAAATAAAATTTAAAATCTCTAATAAATATTTAGCAATTAACTTTGTTATATACTGCCCTCAGTAATAAAACAAGAGAAAGTTAAAATAAATATAGATTCACCAGTGCTCTAGCAGTTTCTTGAAGAAGTAAATAATTCAGTCACTGCCCACTATATTCTCTTTACCTGAACTGCAAGCTTGGGAAAGGAAAGGACTCCAGACTCTAAAAGTCTGAGTCAGTCTCTTGGAAAGCATCTTCCATCTGTTTCTACTGATGCTCCTGGTGCCTCCTCTCAATCTCCATCCCTGCCTCTCACCTCCATCTCTGTCTGTTTCTGCCTCCGTCTCTTTTTCTGTCTCTCTGCCTCTCCAGTTCTCTCTATTGCTTATGTTCCTCTCCAGAAAGTCGTTGAAAAACAACAGCAACCGTTCTACAGTGACCTCCCCTCCAGAGTTCCAACCCCATTATCACTTTTCTTCCCTCTCTAGGATGATGACAGCTATGATGTTTTTTGAAGACTTAGACCTCTCCCTCCCCCACCCCCCACAAGACAGCCAGTTCAAACCCACCAGAAGAGTTGTTAACAGAAGGATCACTAGAAAGAATGAGGATTGTTCAGCCCAGAAAAGTGATTTAGGGAAAGAAATGTTTGCTATCTGTAAAAGTTTGAATAGCTGTCATATGGAAAAGAGATTAAACTAGAACAGTGAATAAAAGTAACAGAGGCAGCTTTTAAAAGAAAACAAAGAAAACAAACAAAAAAATACCACCATCAATACCATGTTTTGTTTCCAAGGCAGAGGATTAGCAAGGGCTAGGCAGTAGGGTTAAGTGACTTGTCCAGGGTCACACAGCTAAGTGTGCATATCAAAATTTGATACACCTGAACTACATTTACCCAGTATCCTTTTAAGTTATGTCCTTACTTTGCATCCTGATGTTTGAGAGATAAATTTTACTAAAACCCATGCTGCAGGGATCTTTTTGGCTTTTGCATCAGTAAAGTGCTGCAGGTTTTGGTCTCGGGCTCGGTGCTCTGCTCACTTGGCTGAAGGAACCTCTTTCTCTCTCACTTTGTTGTTATTAAATCCTATAAATTTAAAATCTTGGAGTATTTATTTTTTTCCTCTCACATAAAAAAATATTTGAGGTCAGATTTTGATGCAGGAACTCCCTGGCTCTGCATTAACTAAGCTGTCTAGCTGCCATGAAGAGGGAGCTTTTAAATGTGAAGAAATAATTCTTACAAAAAAAGTGACATGTGCTAAAACAGAAAGAAGTGTTTTAATAATGAGATTCACCAGCATTAGTGGACTTTAATTAACATTTGGAATTCTATTCATCTGATTCGTGGTCCAGGACATTCCCGTTCATCGAAGAATCAATGTTTGTTCATTTCATGGTGTTCATTTCAATGTCAAGCTTCCTTGATTTGATCAAAGTGCCCATTTCAGATTTCAGAAATCTTTACTTTGGGTGAACCTAAGCTTTGGAACTCTACTTGGAAGCATGGTACGGTGGTAAGAGCACTGGGCTTTCTTTCGGAGTCCTGGGATCGAGTTCTACTTTGGGTACCCATTAGCTATGTTATTCTGAGACAATGTCATAGAGAAACCACTTCAGCATTCTGAACCAAAGATTCTTCATGTACATAACAGAGTACTGCCTGTCTCCCTGGCTGAGAAGAAAGTACTTTGTAAACCTTAAACATCTCTAGGACTTCTTGTTATTGTTTCTATCTTTGAAGTTCCTTCAACCACAGGAATAACTTTTGATTTTCAATGTTTCAAGTGGGAATTGCCAGTGTATGTGTTGGGCCATTGCTTTCTTGGCGTACATGAACTTTCTTTTAAATAGAAAAGAATCTCTGCTTATGTTCAACCTTTCTAAGTTCTTCTAGTGCTATACTGGCAGTCAGGAACAGTTAAAGTACGGTCAGGGCTCAGGTCTGGCTGAAAGAAATTTATAAGTTTTAATTACAATTTTAGGTAAAAATATTCATTGGAGAGATTTAAATATTTAAAAATCATCACAATAATTGCTTACATTTCCCACTGGTATGAGTCTATGCTTGTTGTCACAGATAATTTAATGCATAATACGTTCTTGTCTCTTCTATGTATTCTGGCACTGTGACCTTGCAGTTGTCATTTTTGCTCTCTAGGGCCATTTTTTTTCATCTGTGAAATGAGAGATTTTCACTAGATCAAAACTCTAAATTTCTTCTAACTAATTTTCTATATCTTTATATCTTTCCTAGCACTAACATTATACTCTATGGTAATAATAATTGTAATAATGATTTATTACCCTTATATAGACATTGAATTTTAGAAAGTATCTTATTTAAGCCTTATTTATCTGAGGTAAGTTATATAAAACTTATTATACCCATTTTATAGATGAAGAAACTGAGGCATAGAGAGGTTAACTAACTTCCACAGGGTCACAATATTTATCAGAGACAGATGAGAAATATGAACTCAGCTCTAACTTGACTCCAAAGACTCCAAAGTTTCTCTAACATCCTTTGATATAATACCCTTTCTAATTTTAACAGCCTGTCTTCATGTACTTTTTCAGTCATTTTGGTCCTGTGTGACTCTTCATGACTCTATTTGGTGTTTTCTTTGCAAAAAAAGGAGGGGGGTAATTTGCCATTTCCTTCTAACCTGCATTTTCTAAAAGAGGAAACCAAGGCAAACAATGTTAAATGACTTGATCAGGGTCACACAGCTGGTAAAGGTCTGAGGTTGGATTTGAACTCATGTCTTCCAGACTCCACACTCTATCCACTGTGCCATCTAACTTCTTTATCTTCTTGTGCAAATGGTCACAAAATAGAGTATTACCTTATCCAATTCCTTTCATTTTCCAATGAGAAAACCAAGATTCAGAGGGCACAAGTGATTTGACTTTTTTTTTAAGTAAGTTATGTCAGAATTCAAAGCCAAGTCCATGGTCCAAGATTCCTTCATATTCTGACAGTCTGTGATTCTGATGTTAATAAAGAAAGAAAGGGTAGGTGCTTTTAATGTATAAATGGACTGAAGAATGATCAATAAAAATAAGATTTAAATATTGGAAAAGATTGGTCATGATTTATTAAATAGAGAACACATGTAATACAGTAGTGATAAACCACAGAATCTTGAATCACAGTAATAGAAGAAATTTCAAATTCAATTCAGTCTAATGAACACAATTTCTCTCTATAGCATATCTGACAAATGGTAATAAGCTTTTCCTTGAAGACCCCAAGCAAGGGAGAAATCGCCACCTCCCAAGGAATGCTACATTCCTCACTCTGGTATTGCTTTCATTGTTAATTTAGCAATACATTATATCATATATTGATATAATAAGTAATATAATATTAAATTAATATCACAATTAAAAATCAAGAATGAATAACTCTTTGAAATCTTCCAAGTCAGAAAGAGGAAAATCATTATGATTGTAAATCAGATGGAAACACATACATAGAATTATAGAAATTAGATGAAGACAGACTCTAGAGTCATAGACACTGTTTTGTGACCTTGACCAGGTAACATTCTCCAAAAACTCCATTGTTCCTTTAAAAGTGAATGTGAAGCTTAGCCATGGGATTACAGACTTAGTTGGAAAACAACTTTACAGAACACCCAACTCAGTTCTTTCATTTTATAGATACAAAAACAGTGTGCAGAAGGGAATTGGACCCAAGATCACAAAGATAGGAGAGAATATAATCACAATTCAAATTTGAGGTCATTTAACTTCAATATCAGTGTTCCATACCTTTTATCACATTTCTCCTAAATACTCCTCAATCTATGGCATACCTTTTCCGAAGTGAAGATTCTTTGGTTGGGTGGGTAGAAGGTACTGCTTCAATATCCTTCTATCACCTGGAAAGTTACAAATGCCTCTGTCAAAGCATCAAATAAAGATTAGATGTAGAGATAGAAGGAATCTCAGATGCCATCTAATACACCCCACTCATTTCAAAGATAAGAAACTTCAGACCCATAAAGACCAAATGATTTACCCCCAAACATGAAAAAAGTAATCAACCAAGATAAAATTTGAACCTATGTTCTCAAGTTCTGAATCCTATGCTATCTACTGAAAAAAAAAATTCCCGATCTACATTTTTCTAACAAAAGAAAAGCTACATTATGGATCTGAAGGGATTAAGGGTGAGAGGCTATTGTCATTGAATACAAGAAATGTGGCATTTGAAAATGACTTAAGAAAATAATTTTCAAGTAACTTAATTAATGATAAAAATAATTCATTTTTATAATGCTTTACATGTTTAATTCATTTTCACCCCAAAATTTCACAACAGGCAATGGAAATGTTTTATTTATTTAAAACAAATTTTTTGTTTGGTTTGCTTTAAGCCATCTGAGATATGATATCATCTGTGGGAGGGAACCTCTAGTAAAGAAACTCTCCCCACTAAAACCGAGTCATTTGTAATTTAATCTTAATACATTGAGAGATGAAATGATATGCCCATGCTCACACACTATGTGTCAGAGTAGGCTTCAAACTCAAATCTTGTGGCCTCCAAGCCTGGCCTCTGGCCTCTCCATCTTGTAGCCTTTCAGTCTCCAAGTATCATGTTGGGTATTTTATGGAGGAAGAAGCTGATGTTCAGAAAGTTTAGGTGACTTGCGAATCACACAGTTAATGCTGGAGATAGTATTTGAATTCACATTTCCTGACTTCATTTCTAGACTTCTGTCCACTATATATACTACCTGGCCTCTAAAACCTGATGTTTTGTTTTGTACATGGATATTTAGACTCTCTCTATTTCACTTTTGAATTTTTATTCTACTGTATTAAAGTATAATATAAAAAATAAAAATAATGGATTAAGAAAATAATGGGAAGCTCTATGAAATCAGGGCATAGAAAATTTGTTTTTATTTATGCATGGACCTAGATAACCAATCAAAATATCTTTGCAAATATTACTTTGTGCCTCAAAGTATAGGAATTGAAATAGTGAATAGAGTAAACGGAGTCATGCTTAAGTAGATTAGATGACAAAGAATAGCATTTGTATATAAGCCCGATTCAGGGAAGAAATGTATTAAAAAGAGTTTATTGCTAGGATGAGGAAAACCCAAATCCAGAGCTCAGAAAATATTTCATTTGGTATCTTGTCCTCTCTCTCTCTCTTTGTTTTTAAATTCACAGATTTATCTTGGGGTATTTGAAAAATGATTCATATTAAATGTAAGCTTGGATTTTAACTATCCAATTAACTTTGAATGCAAGGTGAGCCATTGCCAATGGATTCTATTTAACATCATTTAAGCAGCTTTCTGTTCTAAAACCAGAGATTCAAAGAATCCTATTGTGTTTCTGAGTCAAAGATGACACACCATTGACAGTGCAATTATCTGCATGTATGAGAATGACTGTTAAGCAGAAGACATGATGCAGCCCTTTCTTGTATTGATCACATGGTTAGTTAATGAGGTAGCTGTTTTATCAGGGCATATGTAGGGTCTCTTGTCACATTGTGGAATCAGAGATGTGTAGATGCATAGTACTTTAGAGATTATCCAATCCAATCTCAGCAGAAGTAAACTGGCAAAGTGAAAGGAGTGCTGGACTTCAAAGCCTTCCTCAAAACTTTGGTCATTATGACCTTGGACAAGTCATTTAAACTCTTTGGGCTTTAGGTTCCTTCTCCAACAAGTGGGAATAATAATAGCATCAACTTCAAGGGGTTATTATGAGAAACAAATTAAGTGATGCATATAAAACACTTTGTAGTCCAATATACCATGCAAGCTATTATTATTTTATAAAGAAATGAACTGAGACCCCGAGAGTTGAGATTATTTGTCTGAGGTTTCTTTAGGTAACAAATAACAAAGTTGAATTGTGACCCCAGGAATTCTGACTCCAAATCCATTACTCTTATGAATGTGTTGTACTTCATCTGCTCTCCCTGTGGGTTACCTGTAACCAGTTCACAAAATAACCCTACAAGGTTTCCAACTTCATTGGATTAGGACATACCCAACATCTCAAATTGCTACTTCCCTTTCTTAATGTCCATCCAAAAATATACTTGTCCATCAATATAAACCCAATATAAACTACTTCAGCCCAATTCCTTACCCAGGTCAATGGAGTCTGCCATAGCTGTAGGACACATCAAAATTCCCCCAGCACCTATTGACTGTAGCACACTTCATTGGAATATTATTGTACCAATTTTTTAAATGGCTTATAACACCAATAATGACAATTTCATGTCTTTTTTAATCTTCAAAATACTTTATGAATAGAAACTCCTTGTAGCCTTTGGAGGTAAGCACTATAAGGCTTCTTTTTTATATATATTTTAAGGATTACTTCTTTTTTATTTCTACTTTCCAGATGAGGATACTATAACTCAGAAAGGTTACATGAAATGTCCATGCTTGTGAGCCCAGTGAATAAGTTCAAGAGATGGGATTTTAACCCAGGTTTCTCTTAAAATCTATATAAAGTACTCTGCTAGATCTTTCCCAATTTGATCTTAAATTATAATAGAATATAATCATTTTTCTGTCTTTATATCTCCCAAATCTAATGAAGCTATCCATGCAGTGCATGTTTCATAATATTTGTGGAATTTGATTGAAAATTTCTGAATACCACACTTTGTTAGAAGAAGAACATGATTTCTTTGCTGATGAGCACCTAGAAAAAATGGCCCTGGAGAGGAAGAGGGACAGCAAGGAAATGATGTAAAGGTGAGATATGTACTACCCAGAGGAGAGAGAAGAGAGATAAGGAAACAACAATAAGTCATCCCCAGTCTTATAGTCTCAATTTTTGCCTTTGCTCTCACAATGCCCTTTCTTTCCTGGAAATACTACTTATTTAGTCTTCATGTTTCAGTTACTTCTCCAAAATTTTTCCCTAATAATGGGTGCTTGAGAGACCATTAAGATATGTATCTGAGTACAGTGAAATTCCCCCAAGTTTAGCAGTATCTATTACATAATTAATACTTAAAATTTGTTCACCTACTGACTAACTTCAGGATTTGGGGAGTTATCTGACCTCCAATAATTTTAGCATCCTTAGCAGTGAAGGCAAAGACTTTATCTATCCTTTGATCAATTTCATGTAAGTGATCAATTTCTAGTCTCTTCCAGGCACCTGGCATCCCCCATCACTGAACAGGAATGTACCCTGGGGAGTTTCCATGGTAACCTTTAGATCTCACCTTTAACATGTTCCAGGTTTGTAGAGCCCCAGCTGTGTTAAATAACACATCAGCAAGGGAAGGTGAACCCAGGGAAGAAATGCAGGGCCTCTGTACTTTCACCCTAACTAGGAGAAATTGGTCTGCCTATTTCCACTTCATTTATTTATTTATTTATTTATTTATTTTTCCCCTTTTAGAAAAATTGCAACCTAATTTGCATACTCTCAGATATTTACATTACAAAAGGAGGCAGATGAGCAGCCTTAGAAAGCACAATGCTCTCTCCTCTGTATGGCACTTAATTTATGACCAGCCTCTTCATCTAGCCCTGAATAGTAAGTTCTCAGTTCATACAGGAAGGTGGGTCATCTCTCTCCACCAGCTGAGGTTGACACACCACTCACAATTAATGGAACTAAACAAACCAAAGCAGATACGTACTTGCAGCTTCATAAAAGACTCTCACTGATATTTCCTTTTATTTTCCTGTTATTTGTCGCTCCAAGGCAGGATCCAATTCTAAACCACCTACTGACAGCTCAGGCCTCAGAACCAAGTGCTGGTGGGCTCTTTGATGACTTTCAATCGACGTGGCTCCATTAGCTGGAAAGTTAAGTGAAGAGTTTTTTGATTTTTTTTGACTATTTTTTATTCCTGAAAGTATTTTTCTCCCCTTGTCTTTGGGTGAAAAGAATGCTCTTCTGATGAAAGACCTTTTTAACAAGCCCAATGACTGTCAAGTAGTATCAAGAGCCTATTTGTAGCAGCTGGATATTTGACTAATTTTAGCAATGGCAGAATATCTCATAATTTTGTTCTCTTGGATTACAAGATTGTAGATCTAGAGCCAGAAGAGGCCTTGGAAGCTCTCCGGTTGATTCTCCATTTTACAGGTAAGGAATTAAATTCAAGGGAGGATAGATCACTTGATCTATGTCATACAGGAGTATCAGGGATGGAATTTGAATCAGAGTCCTCTAACTTTATTTTTAAAATTCATCTAGTATAAATTCTAAGACACAAGAGCAGCAAGGACTAAGCAATCAGTGTTAAATGACTTGTCCAGGCTCACATAGCTAGAAAATGTCTGAGATCAGTATTGAACCCAGGTCTGGTATTTTATCCATTGTTCTACTTAGTTGCCCTTTAGGTTCTCTAAATTTAGAGACAGTACTCTTTCCACTGTTCCATGTAGGGGATGAACTTCTACTTTCCAGCTATGATCAAATAAAGATGAGTCTGGAATAGACTCCATACTTACTAATGATCCCATTTGTTACGGATCATAGATTTATTAAATATCAGATGGCAGCTAGGTGACACAATGAATAAAGTAATTGGCCTAGAGTCAGGAATATCTGAGTTCAAATTTGGCTTCAGACAATTATTAGCTATATGACTCTGGGCAAATCACTTAATCCCATTTGCCTCAGTTTCTTCATCTGTAAAATGAGCCGGAGAAGGAAATGGCTAAAACACTCCAGTATTTCCCCAAGAATACTTCAAATGGAATCACAGAGTCAGACATTACCTGAAATGACTGAACAACAAAGGTATAAGACACTGGGCTAAGCACTGAGAATTCAAAGAAGAAACAAAACAGATGCCATTGTCAGATGAAGTTGCTAGTGTTATATTGATTTCTGGGCACATTAGAGAAAGGGATGTTGTGAAGTGGAGAGTGTCTGTAGGATTATGACCAACATGGTCAAATGTTCATATTATATGAAGGTTAAAAATAATAAAAAAACCAACTTGAGATTCTCAGCCTTGAAGTTAGAAGACGTGAATGTAATAACTGTTGTACACATTTGAAGACTTTAATGTAGAGATTAAAAACCAATTTTTCTTGGTACCATTAGGTAAGACAAAGAAGGATGAATTGAAACTACATAGAGAATCAGAACTTAAAGCAGTTAGAAATATCTGTAAGTAGAATGACTTCCTCAAGAGGTAAACAGGTTTTCCTTTAGTCTAGGTCTTCAAGAAGAGAATTATTGTTGACTTTTCAAGGATGTTGATTTGTGTTCAGGTATAGGTTGGCTTATGTAGACAGTGAGGTCTCTTTTAATATTTAGTTTTTTAATTTCTTTTTTAAATTTCATGATCTTGAATTCTCTGAACCTAGTGGTTAACTATTGCTATAGTAAAGGGCTATCCAGGAATAAAGTGGAAGGTCAAATTTAAAACAAGAGGTGGTTGAATTACTATTTTTTATATTTTTCATTTTTTCCCCAGATTACACATTGATACATTTTAAAATACTTGTTTTCTGACATTTTGCAATCCATGTCTTTCCTCTCTCTCCCACCCCTTTGTCATCCCCAAGATGACAGGTAAGATATTATAATTTGTACAAGTGTTATCATACAATACATATCTACATGTTCATCATGTGAATCAAGACACATATTGCTTCCATTAGAAATAAAACATGGAGGAAATAAAGTGAAAAATGGTATGCTTCCATCTGCCTTCAGACTTTGTTAGTTCTTTCTATGGATGTGGATAGCCATTTCCTTCATGAGGTGCTTGGAGTTGTCCTGGATCCTTGGCTTGTTGAAAATAGTCACATCCTTCACAGTTCATCAATGTCCAGTGTGTGGTGCTTGAATTACACATAAGGGTCGATTAGTTTACTATAAAGGTTAAACTCTAGACTGTTTCTTTATCCCTAGAATTGCAGGTATGCTTTTTTGCATATAAGTCTGAAAAGATTTAAAGTACATATTTGTCTACGACTCGTTAAGAGGAGATTAGATGTCATGTTGAAAATGTTCCTTCTATTTCTGTCGCTAAAAGAAATTCACATTTCCTATAAGAATCACTGACTGGTAACACATTGTCAACACATTGATACTCATTTGTCTATAATTATATCCATTGGTGAATGTGGGATAGGGGAGGAGGGCTGAACTGATTAAGAATCAAGTATCACCTCTACTAACAACTGATTTTTCCTTCTCCTGAAACTCTTATCTTCCTTCCAAATCACTAATACACTCTTCATATCAGTTAGAATCAATGTTCAGTACTGACATTCTGACCATGCTACAGATTTTCTACTTAAAGGAATGTCTGTACTTCATCTTCAAATCTTTCTACCAACTGATTCCATCTGGTTTTCTCACTCAACTCTTGAAATGAGGTGTGGTCTATTAATTGGAGTGCTTGACATGCAGAAAAGAATTTAAAATCTGTCTCAGACTTTAGTTTCCTAATCATGAGCAAATCACTACATCTCTCTGAGTGTCAGTTACTTCATTTGTAAAATGGAATACAGGCATCGTCTGAGGCTCTAATGAGATAAAAATCTAAAAACCCTTTGCAAAATTTAAAGTATTACAATATATATGATATCATTTTTTTCATAAGGTGACACTCTCTTTTACACTTTTTTGAGATCCAATTATGCCTTTTTGTGATGCCTAGCATAGGGTCTTTCTTTTGTTTCTGAGACTTGGCCCATTTAAACCATACCCTTATTAACATTGTCAAACACTGAGATCTAAAATGAATTTTCAGGTAAAACTCTTTTCCTCCAGATATTATTATTGTGCTCAGAGCTTAATTCTACTTATAATCCAGCTCAAGTGTATACCGACTAAGGCATTCTTATATTGCAAAATATTAATCAGTCTTGCCTTCCAATCAATATTTCTTAAGTGCCTTCTCTGTTCCAGTAACTGTGTTCTCTGCTTAGTACTGGGGACAGACAGATAGGTAGATAGATAGACAGACAGTTGGATGGATGGACAGACAGACAGACAGATAGATAGATAGATAGATAGATAGATAGATAGATAGATAGATGGATGGATCAATGGATGGATGGATGAATAGGTAAATAAATAGGTAGATAGATAGGTAGATAGATAGATAGATAGATAGATAGATAGATAGATAGATAGATAGATAGAAAGTAAAAGACAGTTCTTGACTTCAATGATCTCATATTCTAATGAGGAAAACTATAAATATATATAAGCTATATGCAATATAAGTGGAAACAATTCATTTAAGGAAGTCACTAGAATTAAGAGGAATTAAGAAAAGATTCTTGTAAAAGATTGGATTTTAATTGGAACTTCTAAAGGAAGCCAAGTAAAACAATAGGTGGAGTTGAGAAAGGAAAGCATTCCAGATACATGCTTAAGGATAAGAAACAGGCAAACAGGGACTGTCACAGCCTGTTGGGTATTCATTATATACTTCTAAATTGAAAAAAAAAAAAGGTCAAATGAATAATGAAGTGTTGACGGGTGGTCCTTCCTCCCACAGGGACTGGAAATGGGACTGTGTTGGCAGAATAATGAATGGGACACAACTTTCATATTCAACCTGCAGCACAGGTTTCACAGGAAAGGCTGTTCCACCTTGGCTGAGGCTTGGGTTTATTTTATACCCTCATAGTTACATATCTACTTGGCCCACAGTTTCATTTTCAATATACATGTTTCCATATTTGCTAACAATAGACATGTAGACTAAGAAGATAGTCAACAAAAACACTGTTGTTAAGTGTGGGGTGTGACAGAGGCTGGCACATAAGAAAAGTGCCAGGCTGAAGAGTGGAGACCTCCATTCTCAAAGCAGGGTTCAGGGGAGACAATTGATTTTTAGAGTTGGCTCAGAGAGAGGAAAGGGGGTTTGAAGATTTTCCCCCTTCTGCCTCCCCTCCTTAGCTATGGCTGCTTTGCCAGATTCACTCTTTTCCCTCTTGTCCCCCCATTCACTACTTGAGACCAGAGTCTCCCCTTGATCTATTCACTCACACTTGATTCACAGCTTGTGGAAAAGATAACTATTTTGATGTCAATTAAATCAGGGTAATACAAAGTAATAACTGGCAGGGGAAAATGGGAAAGAAAGTGGGGAAAAGGGGGTCCCTGTCTTTATCTAAAACCCATTTCCCTCCCTCCTTGAGTTTGGGGGGAGCTCAGGCTGCCTGAGAGATAGTCAGGTTGACTGATCCTGAATTTGGCCCCTTGGCCACAGTTCAGACCCAGGACATCAGGTAAACAGGTAAAGTTTGACAGAGATTCAAAATGTCTTTTCTCAGGTTTCTCTTCCATGAGTCTTTCCAATTGGGGAATGTTGAGGGGGGAGGATTTCCAGGCTCAAGCAAGAAAAAGTTGGGAAACCCTCAGGAGAAAGTCTTATTCACCCTTTCCTCTCCAGACTCTCCAGACTGAGAGACCAACTTCTCTTCCAAAGGAACTTCATGCTCCTCCCTCAAGATTCCAAACTCCTGGGGCTCCTCCCCCATCAAGGTGATTAGATCCACACACTCTTCAGCCTGGCACTTTTCTTATGTGCCAGCCTCTGTCACAGAAGTCAGAGGGTAGAATCAACATGACCCGGTTGGGGAATTTTGAGCACAGATTTGGCAGAAGTTTTAAGCCTAGAAAAGAGGGTCCTATATAAGTGGGTACATAAGAATCCTTAGGTTTAATTTTGTAAGTAGAATCTCTTGGTGATATTCTGGGGGCACAGAGTGCGACATCTGTATTAACCTTGTAAGAATGTTGCTCTCATCTATTTTTCCTGTGTAATAATCATAGCAATTCCAATAATAAGGAGATTTTAATAAGGAAAATCATTCACGGGGGTTGAATGAGTATCTCATCTTTCAGTTTCCAGGTGTGACCATGTCAAACAGTGAGGTCTTTGATGGTCCCAGCAATGAAGCAATAATATCTTTTAATTTCCTTTGTTGAAGATCTTGAGGCAGCAGTGCAGGGTGGCAAGAGTGAAATTCAGAGATATAGAACCAGCAGGACCACTTCTCTAATCTCAGTTCCCTCCTCTATAACATGGTAGAGTCAAGAAGGTTGATTCCTGGCTCCTTCTACATCTAAGTTTATTATTGTATCATAAAAAGACTTTTGATTTTGATAATTCTTCAATCTCTCTTCAGTTATTCAGATAGAAACTAAGTCGTGCTAGATACCCCATGTGATGCTTGTCAAATTCCTTTTCCAAATTTATCTTTTCTCCCTCATTCTCTCTCTGCACACACACATACACATACACAAGGGTAAAATGCTAGAGATCTTTCTTTAATTCTCTTTATATTACATAGTTACCACTGAAATATCTTGATAATTATTCTTTTTTGCTATGTATTTTGCTCTTGCTCCTTTTTTTCACATGCCCATCTCTGATGGTATCCTTCTTTATTGTACTTCTCAAGTGAAAATTTTGATCTGAGATCAAATAAGATCAAATGTAAAACTGATTTAAATATTTTAAAGTGTTGAATAATCTTTAGATATTAGAATTATTATTGTTATTTTTTACATTTTACTGCTTTCTTTACTTGTATCATATACCTTTCTATTGCTTTTTTAGATAATTTTAAACTTTTATTCATTAGAAATTATTCATTCATTGACTTCTACTTCTATTATATTGCCAAAAATATTATTTAAAAGATAGTCCATTGTTTTAGTAAGAAGCTTGGGTTCATCAATTCATTGCATAGCTTCTCAATGAATATTTAGTCATCTCTTCTGTTCAACTCTGGCTTCAGTTCATTATCCACTTGTAACATCTTTCCAAGATATGTGTAATCATGATCCAATGTGCCTCCTCACTGAGTATCTTGGGCTAGTTTATACTCATAGGGGTAGACTAACTTGATATTGGTATTTCACCTAATCAAGGACTTGTTCATAGTAAGGAGCTTAGTAAATGCCTATTTATTAAATGGAAAATAATTAATTTTCCTGAATTATAAAATCTTTCACATCTCTGTCATTTTTAAGTATTCAGTGAATGAATTCCTACATATTCTTGGATGGTATTTTTTAAGGATGCTTACTACCACTTGGTAACAAAACCATGGAGATATCAAATCTATATATTAATTTAAATATTAATTAGGAAATTAGGTGAAAATATCAATCTTGTTAAAACTTTGACTATTTACTAAAATTTCGGATGTATTCAGGCTTTTACTTTAAAAGGATACTGGCATGCCTGTGTCCATAAGTCCTAATCCAGGGAATGAAATCAAATCAGCATATGAGATTGTCTGCTGAGAACTTTCATTGAATCACAGGTTATACATAAAAACCAAGAAGGAACTTTAGAGACCATCTAGTCCCACACCCTGATTTTATAGATAAGGAAACTTGGGTCAGAGAGGGTAAATGTCTATTTAGGGTCACACAGATAGTGTACATTAGAGGTAGATTTTGAATCCAGGTCCTCTGACTCATGAAGAAGTATTCTTTCCACAACAACTATGCTTTACCAAACTTTAGCTCTATTATGACGAACCCTACTCTTCTCCAGGACCACTCCTCCACAGTTCTCCTATTCTGTCTTAATCCTCTTGTTTCCCCACCCACACCTCAATAATCATTTGTTAGGGTTCTCTCATTCCTCAATTCCCTATGTTTATTTATATGTGTTCATGTTATATCTTCCCCCATAGAGTGTAAACTCTTTGAGAGTAGAGACCATTTTTCAACATTATCTTTGTACCTTCAGTGTTTATCATAGTTTTTTTTTAATTATCAAAGATTTATTAAACTAATGCTTAATTAAATTGAATTAACTGTGAATAGCCAATGCTGGTCATTTCAAAATGTAGCTTCACTTTTGAAAAAAGCTTCTTGATCCACTTCCCATCTGTAAACATAAAAGGATGAGAATAATTACCTTTAAGGAAAGTAGAATTGTGGGACTCAACTATACACCCTGGATTCATGCAGTTGGCTGAGTTTTCCAATGAAATGCTTAGGACTCCACTTTACCTGTCAACTTGGCCATAGATAACTAAGTTTATCTAATATATGTTTTTACACTAAAGAGGTAAGGATACATCAATACCTACTTATTGAAATGCTTGGAGCCATACTATGATTTAGTATGCAGTTCTATTGATTCTGTAGTTGACTCTCTCGGGAAGTAGTGGATACTCAATCATTCATGGTGTTTTTAAATGGTCTGGTGAAAATTCCACAGGATGCAATGTAGGAAGGGAGATAATCTGCCCCTGCAGGAGAATTGAATGAATGTTTATTTTGTTCTTAAGGTCTATGATCTATGAATTGCTTGTAATGGAATAAACAAACCAGTGTTTATTACTAAGGGAAATGACTATCCATATCTTTTCTAAAAGTCTCCAAAAGGGATTAAATATATATTATAGATAGACAGACAGACAGACAGATAGGTAGATAGATAAATAGACAGAAAGATAGATAGATAGATAGATAGATAGATAGATAGACAGACAGACAGATGATAAACAGATGTAAAATGGAGTATATTTGTGTTTTTATGTCTTTGCAGGCAAGATAAACCCTTAGATCAAAGACGATTTATCTCTCCATTGAAGTTATGTTGCTTATTCTAATTTCACCAGCACTATTATTATTTGAAGGAATATTTTCCCTCTTGACTCAGGTGATATTCATTATTATTAAATTCTTCCATGTTGAAATGATCCTGGGTTGATTACTTCATGGTTGGTTGTTGTAGAAATTACTGCTCAAGATAGAACATTATGACTGATTGGAAAACATATTCGTAGAGCCTTTGGTCTTACATTTTTGACAATTGTAAGAAATAGGTGTAATTTTTATCACATTGTTGATGTCTCTTGCACTTTAGAATAAAATAGATAGAAGGAGCCTTGAGAAATGATTTGTCTCAGTCTCAGGCCTTTGGGTAAGTATGTTTTTGTTTGTTTCTTTGTTTTCCTTAGTTTTTATTTAATTTTGAAAATTTTATTTAATTAGATGATTTGGAATATTTTTCAATGGTTACAAGACTCATGTTCTTTCCCCCATCCCCTCACTCCTTTCCTGTCTCTGACACATAATTCCAATGGGTTTAACACATGTCATTGATCAAGACCTATTTCCATTTTATTGATATTTGCACTAGAGTGATCATTTAGAGTCTATATCCCCAATCATATCCCCTTGACCCATGTGATCAAGCAGTTGTTTTTCTTCTGTGTTTCTTTTCCCACAGTTCTTCCTCTGGATGTGGATAGTGTACTCTCTTATGAGTCCCTCCAAATAGTTCTGGATCATTGCAGTGCTGCAAATAGAGAAGTCCATTACATTCGATTGCACCACAGTGTTTCAGTCTCTGTGTATAATGTTTTCCTGGTTCTGCTCCTCTCACTCTGCATCACTTCCTGGAGGTTGTTCCAGTCTCCATGGAATTCCTCCACTTTATTATTCCTTTGAGCACAATAGTATTCCATCACCAACATATACCACAATTTGTTCAGCCATTCCCCAATTGAAGGGCATCCCCTCATTTTCCAATTTTTGGCCACCACAAAGAGCGCAGCTATGAATATTTTTGTACAAGTCTTTTCCCTTATCTCTTTGGGGTACAAACCCATCAGTGCTATGGCTGAATCAAAGGGCAGACAGTTTTTTTTATCACCCTTTGGGCATAGTTCCAAATTGCCCTCCAGAATGGCTGGATCAATTCACAACTCCACCAGCAATGCACTAATGTCCCGACTTTGCCACATCCCCTCCAGCATTCATTACTTTCCTTTGCTGTCATGTTAGCCAATCTGCTAGGTCTGAGGTGATACCTCAGAGTTGTTTTAATGTTCATCTCTCTGATTATAAGAGATTTAGAGAACTTTTTCATGTGCTTATTAATAGTTTTGATTTCTTTGACTGAAAATTGCCTACTGATGTCCCTGGGCAAGTATGTTTTTTAACTTTTGTTTTAGATAGTTTAGTCTAACTGTCTCTTATCTTCTGCTTTATGAGTTGTCCTTGCTGAACTCTAATGAAATAGCCAAGAAAAATGCATACTTAATACTATTACCTTATATATGAGCACCTAAGTGGCACAGGGGATAGAGTGTTGTTCCTAAAGTTGGGGAGACCTTAGCTGAAATCCAAACTGAGATGCTGAGCAACTCTGTGGATTTCTTGTAACTGTTTCAATTTCCTTATCTGTAAAATAGGGGTAATAGTAGCACCTTCTTCAATAGGTTGATATGAGAATTAAATGAGATAATATTTGAAAGTCACTTAACAGTGCCTGGTACATAGTCAACACTGGACAATTTCCTGTTTCATGTTCCCCATCCCTTATCCAAACAAACGAAGACGTTCCTGATTCCCCTACCTATTTCTTTCTTCCCACTCTATAATTATTATTTATAATACATATGTTAATACATATATACATATTAATGGTGTATATTTTGTGTAAACCTATATATGGACAAGTGACCTCCTTTCTTAGGGAATAATCTTAAGCCCAGGGACTCCTTTTTTGGACCTCTTTTTAAATGAACAAAATTCATGTATTATATGTCTATATGTGTTTGGGTATACATACTCACAATCAAGGCAACCACTTATTCCTGATGAATTTAGGTGGCAGATCCATAATACCTGGAGTTATTAATAAAGATCTAGGAAAGTCTGACAATATAGTTAATTTTATGTAAAGTAAACATAGACCTTAATCTTTTTATCATCTTTATTATTCTTCTGAATGCTTTCCAGATTATTTCCATATTTTTAAAGCATTATAGTCATAAATGAATATTTTACTTTTAACACTAAAGCACTTGTGTAGACATGTTTTTTTTAATCTATCTCTAAAATAAGGATATGAATTAGTTGACTTCTCAAAGCCATTATTACAGTAAGCATTATTAGCTTCTGTATAGTACTTTTATTTTAAAGAATGACATTTTGGTGATGTTTTGTTAAGCTTATGGTAAACTCTTTCTCACCATCCCCACTTTCTCTTCTCACTTTAGCTAGTCATCTCACACACATAAGATCATCGATTTGTACAAGGAAGAAGACTTAGATGCTATCTAATGCAATCCCTTTGTTTCAAGGAATTGAGACTCATGATCACAGAGTAAATAAGCACCAAATTTGAGGCCATCCTCTTTCCAATATTCCATGTTGACTCTGTGTTTGATTTCTAATGTCTCGCCCATTTCCCCTAAAAATTACAGTTACTTTTCTTTTATTTTACTTATGTGTCTACACATAAGATCAAACTGTAGAATATAAACTCCTTCAGGAAAGAGATTTTATGATGTTTTTGTGAATCCAGAGAAAAAGCCTAGTGAGAGAGAGACAGAGAGAGACAGGGAGAGAAAGAGAGAAAGAGAGAGAGAGAGAGAGAGAGAGAGAGAGAGAAAGAGAGAGAGAGAGAGAGAGAGAGAGAAAGAGAGAGAGAGACACACACACAGAGAGAGAGACAGAGAGAGAGAGACAGAGAGAGACAGAGAGAGAGAAAGAGAGAGAGAGAGAGAGAGAAAGAGAGAGAGAGAGGAGAGAGAGAGACAGAGAGAGACACACACAGAGAGAGAGACAGAGAGACATAGAGACAGAGAGAGACAGAGAGGGAGACGGAGAGAGAGAGGGAGAGAGAGATGGAGAAAGAGAGAGGGAGAGGGAGAGATATATACAGAGAAATTTATAGATATAGACAGATATAAGCTTATTCTACTTGGTAAATGATTATTGATTGAATGAATCAGCTATCCAATGGGCTGTTAGTGATGCAAAACTAGAATTCAGAAATAAAAACAACAACCCAATTGTGAAAATACAGATTAAAAGTTATCAAGTAACTCATCAACTGCCCCAGTGGGAGTTGATGACATCTTGAATAGAGAGGGGCCCAGACAGAGGGCTGGGGTAAGACACTGTTAAAAGACAGAGTGTGGATGATGGTCAATTAAAGGAGATTGAGGTATGACTGGGTTATTGGAGAGCCAAGGAAGCCAGGGAGAAAAGAGTATCTTAAATCAGAGGATGGAAAACAATTTCAATTGCTGCTGAGAAGAAGAGAATTCAAAAAGAAATCATCTTCAGGTAAGACAGTCAAGATCATAAGTAAAAAGGTAAAGAGCAATGTCCGTGAAGTGATGAAATGAGGACAAATTACCCTTTTTCTCCCTCCTCATTGTGCTTTGTGGCCTAGTACTGTATTATTTTTTTTAAATCTAGTAAATGTTGAATTGTGATATAGTAATCTTTTTGAGGTATCAAAGTGGAGTCTCTATAAGTGACCACACTCTCACCAGTTCCATTTATATTATATGAGCACAATGTCTATGCAAAGGAATAGAGTTTGACTAGATATAATTTTTTTAGTTATTGTAGAATTTATGATTGTACACATGAGCTAATTTATTAATGAACTCATGCCAAATATAGATAAAAATATTTTCTAACAGTCTAATGGAACAAAAATAACATTTGAACATGCAAAGTATTTAAATCAACTAGATGCCCACTCATTGGAGAAGTGCCTGGATCAATTATGAATTATGGATATAATACTAGCTTTCTTAATCTTTGTGTATTTGTGTGTGTGCATGTGTTTATGTAAAATGGACTCCTTTGACATTCTGCTGCAACCTATGGTCTTCCCTCTCAGAATGTTTTTGTGTGAATAAAAATAAAATACATAAAATCAAAAAGGAAGAAAAAATACTTAAATATAATTATCTCTCTCTTTATCTATGTCTTTATGATTACTAAATGAATGAAATCATTGCCCAACTGCTATTAGTGATGCAAGGTTACAACTCAGGAAATAGTCTAGTTGTGGAAATCCAGAATGGCAACATAATTGTTTGTGTGTATATATATATATATATAGTTATCATTTATATATTACTATATATTATTACATATTAAAGGTAATATATAAACATAATAGTGTTTCCATTCTGGAATTCCATTCCATTCTCTCTCTCTCTCTCTCTCTCTCTCTCTCTCTCTCTCTCTCTCTCTCTCTCTCTCTCTGTCTCTGTCTCTCTGTCTCTCTGTCTCTCTCTGTCTCTCTCTGTCTCTGTCTCTCTCTGTCTCTCTCTCTCTGTCTCTGTCTCTCTGTCTCTGTCTCTGTCTCTGTCTCTCTCTCTCTCTCTCTCTGTCTCTGTCTCTCTGTCTCTCTCTGTCTCTGTCTCTCTCTGTCTCTGTCTCTCTCGAAATATATCTACAAATATACTTGTATGTATCGATATTGAAGTCAGCACAATAATATTCATATATATACTCATATGTATAGATGCAAATGTCTATTTATAATATGCACATGTATATGAATATTATAAATGGATATATGAATATTATTATATATGAATATTTATATATATGAATATATTTGAATATTATTGTGGCAGCTTCTAGGAACAGA
Source organism: Monodelphis domestica (assembly GCF_027887165.1). Taxonomy (NCBI): domain Eukaryota; kingdom Metazoa; phylum Chordata; class Mammalia; order Didelphimorphia; family Didelphidae; genus Monodelphis; species Monodelphis domestica. The sequence continues at coordinate 36,206,966 of NC_077232.1, forward strand.
CAGAATCTATTTTAATCAGGGCTAGAAGAAGAGTGTAAAATGATTACAATAATGATCTTGAACGACATATAAAACTGATGGTGATGCAGTGACTGCTCATGCTTAAGGAGGTGACCATTGTCAGTTGCTCACTGCTGCACACTGGATTTTCAATGTCTTTGTCAAACCTGGTTCCAAGAAATGAAGGTGATCAACCGAGTGATCTAACAATAACTAAAAATAGAAGAGAAGAGTAACCTTCATTGACCTGGATTTCATGGTGCTTAATGAAACTTAATTTAGAGGATTTTCCTTTTCATGTTTTGCTTTGGGATGGAGTGAAGTATAGATGGCTCTCATCTCCTGGCTGAGAGAGGGAGATCTTCAGCTACAGAGGGAGGCTTAGGTGGCCAGATAGGAACACTTCAATGATCTGTTTTACTTAAACTATAATTCCCTACAAATCAGGATGTAGAAATGGGGGCTTTTATTATGGGATGTATTAGAGGAGTCATTGGAAAGTGCAGTGATATAAAAAAAAGATCATGAATAAAACATTTATAATTATAGATATTTAAATCTGAGCATAAAACCTATTCTCCTCCAAGAAAGCATAATGACTATTTGTCCCAATCATTATGCTAATGAAATTGTAGGATCAGAACATTTAAATCTGAAAGGGACCTGAGAAGACAGCCAGTCAAATTCCTTCATTTTTTAGATAAAAACTGAAACCCCCAGCTACTAACTGACCAGCCAGAGGCTTATAAAGGAAGGAAATGGTTGAACTGGAATTTGAATCCAGTTCATTGATTATCTAATCCCTAGCTCTTTCTGTGGCCTTATTACCTTTAGTAGTTTTATTTTTATTTTTTTTTAAATCACCCTCCTGGTACATCAAAATACTTTATTTGAATTCTATCCTCAGAATAACCTACAGAGGAAGATTGCCAGGTTGATTTTTTGCTCCCTATTTTAAAGAAATCAATCAAGTTAGAAATGCCAGGAAATTTCTCCAAAATTGAGTAAGAAGTTAGAAGCAGAACCTGTCTATCATGGATCCCAGGCACAGCTTTATTGACATGGACAAAATTGTCTATTGCATCTTTCATAAAACAATCAATTCATTGATTTAATAAGAACAAATAATGTAAAACAATCTACATATATTTCAAAAGATCAGTGATTTCACTGATGTGGCCACACTCTTCATTGATATTCATCATGACTTTTGCATAGTTTAGTAAAGGATCTGTTAACAAGCATTTATTGATTATAATGTGGCAGACATTGTGCTAAGTACTGAGGATAAAAAGAAAGTTTAAAAAATAGAGACATTCTAAAGGAGCTGGCATTTTGATAAGGAAGAACTAACAAGCAAAAAGCCAAAAATGTACATAAAAGATATATCCAGTATAATTAGAGGAAAATCTCAAAGAGAAGACATTAAGAATGAGGTAAGGAGGAAGAAGAAAGTATACCTGCAGAAGGTAAAATTTGAGGATCTGCATGAGTTGTGGAGACCTGAAAAAAAAATCACCCATTGCCAGCATTATCAAAAGAGCCTTTTCAGCTTAAGGTCAACTTGTCTTTAAAATGTAAACACAGGGGAAAAGAAATCTCTGGAGACAGATGATGGCTCTCTTTAAGAACTTGAAAGATATTTATACGGAAGAAGGATTAGATTTGTCCTAAATGGTTTGAGAGGAAAGAGAGAGCAACAATAAGTGTTAGTTACAGGCATGGTTTTAAATTTGATATCAGAATAAACTACCTAAGAATTAGGACCCAATATCCTTACTAACCACCATGTGCTGACACAGATACTAAAGTGTTTCCATTTCCTTCTCCAAATCATTTTATAGATGAGGAAATGGAGGCAAACAGGGTTGAGTGACTTGCCCAGGGACACAGAGCTTGTAAGTGCCTGAGACCAGATTTGAATTCAGGAAGATGAGATTTCTAACTCCAGGTCCAGCACTGTATCCACTGTGCCATATAGTTGCCACTAAACCAACCATCCTTTACCAGTGAATATTTTATATCCTTGTATTATGGTGTTCAGATGTGTACCACTGGGGTTTGGGAAGGATACCTTTTGCAAGAATGCAAGACTCCAAAACTTAGCTTAAAAACAAAAAGAGAGATTTATTAATTTAGAGAGTAATGTTGAGAATGGCCAGGAGGATAGCAAGGTGGAACAGCAAGATGGGGAGCAGTTCCTGGGAGGACAGCATGAATGGAAAGGCTGTTCTTCCCTGTGGACAGCATGGATGGAGAGGCTATCCCCCAGAAGACATCAGTTCTGGGGTTTATATACACTTTAGATGCTATGTCCTGGGGTGGGCATGACTTGGAGAGTGCTAGTCCTTCAGGCATTTGGTGGAATGAGGTGGTCATCTGACTGGGGTCTGCCTGGAGGCATAAAGATTTATCTCTTTGTCCATCTTAAATCTAGAGGACTATCAAAGAGGATAAACATCTCAGGGTCATTGGGTGTTTCTAAGTTCAGAGTCAAGAGAATGCAAGGGCAGTGAGGGAGTTTTCCTGACAATAGTTTGCCTGGGTTTCTGGGGGTACAGTGCCCATGTCACTTGAGTCTTCCATCTGAGGATCACCTTCCTGGTTGGTGAACACTGAGCCCAGATCATCATTTCTTGAGAAAAACCAACCATTCTACCTTGACTCCTACCTTCTCTCACACTCCTGAATGTTCTACCTCTTCACCAGCTACCCAGTTACCTCATCTCCACCTGAGTACCCTCGCCTTTTTCCAGTTTCCCTTGATGTATTGTTTCCTATATTAGAATCTGAGCTGCTTAATTTTAGTCTCTCATCTATTTATCCATCATTTATTATGTATCTTTTATTTATATCTCTTTCCTTCAATTTTTTCTTCTTCCCACCCATTTCTTTCTTTCTTTCTTTCTTTCTTTCTTTCTTTCTTTCTTTCTTTCTTTCTTTCTTTCTTTCTTTCTTTCTTTCTTTCTTTCTTTCTTTCTTTCTTTCTTTCTTTCTTTCTTTCTTTCTTTCTTTCTTTCTTTCTTTCTTTCTTTCTTTCTTTCTTTCTTTCTTTCTTTCTTTCTTTCTTTCTTTCTTTCTTTCTTTCTTTCCCTTAGAGTCTGCCTCATAGTTTATGGCCCGTGGCTAAAATATTATATCCCTTCACCTTTATCTTCTAGGAAATCCACCTCCCATCAAAGATCCACCCAAATACTACCTATGACATGGAGCTTTTACTTATTGCACCCCCCCCCCAAGTTAGTGTCCTCACTTAAATACTTTTTTATTTATATAAGCTTTGTATTTATTTAACCTTGTATTTGTTGTTCCATACATAGAATGTATATTTCTTGAGAAGAGCAAAATTTCATTTTTGTCTTTGTGTCCCTGGAAATTAGGGCAAGGCCCAACATATAGTAGGTGCTTAATTGCTTATTGACTGATTAGTTGAAATATCTATCTGATACTTCATTTTCTTAGAATATGAGTTTTTGAACATGTTTTAATTGTTTCATGGGTCCCTTTGGAGTCTGGTGAAGTCTTTATGATTCCTTTTCAGAATTTAAGGAAATGCTGAATTTCATTTTGAGGGTCATGAGAATGATGATGTCTTTTTGGTACATCAAAGTTTCTTTATCTATGCATTCTAGGTTACAGACCCTTGCTTTAGAACAAAAATAAGAGTGGGATTGTAGGCAGATACATGTTTAAGGGCATAGGGTGACCAAAGATAGGCTAAAGGAAAAGAGAAAGTGTAAAGAAATTTATCTTAAGGGTTGTTTAATGATCTAGAAATAATAAAGGGGCTGAAATGGTTCCTTTCTATAGGTACCTGTTTAATCCATCCAAATGAGTTATTATACTATGATTATAAATTGGGAAAACATCTTTCCATTAAATAAACTTGAAACTCAGTCCCAATACTTTGTAGTCATAATGGGAATGATCCACTGGCAGACTTAGCAGCTGGGATGTGAAGCTTTCCCATGGAAACACCTTCATTAAATACAGCCTTTCAGCCATAGAAGCATAATGATTTCAGACCATATGACACATTTGGAAAGCATTAATTATTATTTTTTATAATTGCTGTGGATTAATTTATAGGTGGGAGCATTTAGACATTGGCATGCTGAATGATGGAGAGCAGCTAGAATCTTGATGAGCTGGTTTAATGGGGTGGAGGTCTTGGGAGGGGATGACCTGACATGTCAGACAAAAACAGCATTATCCACCGTAATAAAATCAACTGGATCACTTGAATGGTGTCAAACGTTAAGTCAGCAAAAATGTATATTGCACAGTGTGTGTCTGGAAATTACTGTGTTTTTTTTTTAATCAGTAAAATTATAACTTCTAAGAGATTCTAATCCATGGAAGAAAATATACAATAGAAGTTTTGGGCATCTAGGAGACAACAAAGTCCTATTTCGTTTAGTAAAAGATTAGTTGAAACTAAAACAGTTTAATAAATATATTCTATCTATCTATCTATCTATCTATCTATCTATCTATCTATCTATCTATCTATCTATCTATCTTTCTATCTGTCTGTCTGTCTTTCTGTCTTTCAATCACATCTATATTCGCCTTTATATCCCTAATCCTAAATCTCACAAATTGCAATTTAACTCTGCTTTAAATCTTAGGTAACTTTCATGTTTTTTCCTATTTTCATATCAGAACCTCAAATTCAGTTTATTGGCCTGTTTGAGATAAAGTCCTCTTATATGCTTAAACTCTGATTAAAATAAAATGAAAATAGAGTGGTAAAGGTAGAACAAAGGAACCTTTCACAATTCCAGCAATTGTTAGCATCCTTCCCATAATCCTTACTTAGTGTTACTTTTGAATTAATTTCATGGATTTTTTTTCTCTTAGAGTGGAATCCTAGCTCCTTGAGATGAGGGAATGTCATCTGTTTAATAATTAATTGTTAAATGGAAATAAAATAGCTTTCTCTTTTTTGTTAGGTCCTTAGATTGATTTAGCTTGAATTGTACAATTCTATAATGTTAGAGTTATCATAGCATCCTAATACGGTACAAGGAAAGTATATTGACTTGAGTGTGAGGACCTTATTCAAATCTTGCCTATTATGCTGCTTACTTATATAATGTTGGACTTAATTACTCTAAGCTTCAATTTCCTCATCTGTAAAATGAAAGGGATGGATTAGGTAACTTTTTTTTTGTCTTTCTGAGTTCTAGATAATTTAAAAAATATTCATCAGATTGATGACTTGTTTTCTTGCACAATGGATTGTACTTTAAAATTGAAAATCACCCAAAAGATTATCTAGTCTCCCTCCAAAAAGTATGTAGTATGAACATTATTTTTTTTTCCATAATTCACTTACAAATTAATCTGTTCTGGTTTTCTTTCCCACTTTGGGAAATTATTTATGGTTTGTTCACTCACCCCTTTTAAACACATATTGACTTGGCTTTTTTTTTTTAATTTCTTCTATTAATCTAAAATATTAAGCTAATATTTTTCTAAGTATTCATCCATTTCACCTTGACTGATGGTATTATTGACATATAATTTGGGGAAATGGTTCATTAATAATTTCTTTAACTTCTTATTTATTGGTTGAACTCTCTTTTTTCCTTTTTGGTACTAGTAATTTGCTTTCCTTTCTTTCTCTCTCACTAGGTAATGGCTTATTAATTTTTTTTATTTTTAATGTGCATACTTTTATTTATTTATTTTTTCTGATTTTTACATATTGATGGAACTTTTGATTTTGTTTTTCATATTCAGAAATTTTATTTTGGTATTCAATTAGAGGAACTAATTTTTTGGGAGGAGCAAGGGATTTGTTTTTGAGTCGCATTCCCAATTCATTATTCTCTTTTTCTTTTTTGATGAAAGTACATAGGGATATAATTTTCCCCCTAACAACTACTTTGGTTGTATTCCAAAAAAATTTGGTATATTGTCTTATTGTTATAATTACTTTCAATGAGTTTATCAATTATTTCTTGAATTTGTTATTTTGCTAACCCATTCTTATAGTTAAACTATTTAGATTTATTAAGCATGGTTTTCATTTTGTTGTAATCTACAAGAAATACACTTAACATTTTTGCTTTTCTATATCCATTTGTGAGGTTTTTATACTCTAATTTTTCATTTTTAAAAGAGATAAATGATAGTCTTCAGGGAGAATTTTTTGGACTAGATGACCTCTAGTTATCATTCTGATCATTTATTCATTGTCTAGTACAGATATTCTTTAAATGTTTTATTTCATGGAGTCCTTTCCTTATCTACTGAAGGCTATGGACACATTTTCAAGTAACAATTTTAAATATATGAAATAAAATACCTCAGATTTCAAAGGAATACAATTGTATTGACATAAAGGTAGAAAAACATTTTGAAAAGTGTTCACAGACTCTAGCTTTAGAATCCTTGATCTACTGGCAAAGGCAATACATAGACTAAGAATGCATGGATGCTGGGAGCCATAAGACCACGATGTCTTTACATGGTCACTTGCAGAGGCCAGAAGGTTACAAAGTGGCTCTTTGGCAGGATGGAATCACCCACTCAGCCCCCTCAGTATGACTTCTCTCATCAAAAACATCCCTTACAAATGGAATTAATATGATTATTGTCCTTTCCCTAGCCTTGGAAAAAGTAATATAAGAGCAAAATGCTTGTACACCATTTCCCCCAAAATATCACCAAAAGATCAGTCACAAAACCAAACCCAAAAGACTATCATGGGTTAACTTTTGCTTAGGTATATAATTCCTAACAAAAGGTATGCCCACAAAAACTGTACCCAGAAATCCCCCACTCCCATGCCCAAAAACTAATTCTCCTAAACCAGTACATAAATCATTCATAAGGAGAGTCCTGTACAATTTGCTTTAGTACATCATGCCTCAGTGACTTGATTTACTGACCAAAATCCTTCTTGGAAAACTCCCCAATAAACTCTGAAAAATGATTAGTCTAATATTGAATCTGAATTGTGTTTTTAGTACCACTTTGATCTTTCCACTTGCTTACTATGATTGTTAATTGTCTCTAGAATTTCTGATTATCTATGTTTATTAAAGGTAATGTGTTATTTTCCTTGATTCTTTGTAAGCTCAAGCTCCTCACAGGTTAATGAGAAAATTATTCCACCTATGATGAAATCATTTCTCTTGTGCAAAACCATTGTGTATCCTGTCAGAATCAATAGTTACAATATATGTATAGAATGATCACAGAATGTTAATCAAATGATTTGTCAAAAGTTAATATGCCACCCAATTATCTATGTTTGAACATGTATGTTTAATATAGCTGTGTGCCAAGAAAATGGGTATTAAAATAAAAACCAAACTTGGGTCAAGTAAAGCAGCCATTCCTTGCAGAGCCTTGCCCCAGGTTGATATATACACACAGCTGTCTTCCATTCATTTTCACCTATGCCTCTCCACCTACTGAGGACCCCTGGAGTTGTGAGCGGGGCTGGACCCGAGCTCGCAGCACAAGGCTTTGAATTTTGGCAACTTTGTTACTTTCTACCTGTGTGACTTCAAATAAGTCATATCACCTCTATTTTACCTGGTTTCCTCATATCCAATATAAGGAGATAGAATTAGTTGCTTTCTTAAAATCCTTCCAGATTAACATCTCATGTTCCTATGAATGATTACTAAGCAATTACTGTATGCAAGTTATTATATTTGATGCTATGGGAATCCCTAGCTCAAGCATCTTAATTTATAATTTTCTAAAATTTATTCATTGAGAACCCCATGTATAGTTATCTGACCACCATTTTGAACTACTTGGAGCATGAAAGATAACACTCAGACCAATATGAACCAAATAAATGATGCTGTCTATCTAACCTTACCTTTGGACTGATGTTATCCATTCATTAAAATATTCTTTGTCTGAGAAGATGGTTTCATAAATAGGAACTAAATAGGCCATTGGATAAACCACTGGACCTGGGGTGATACACATCTAAGTTCAAATCCAGTCTCAGACACTTCTTAGCTGTGTAACCCTGAGTAAATCATTTAATCCTTGGATGTTTCACTTTTCTCACTTGTTATATGATGATAAGAATAGCACCTATTTCCCAGGATTGTTGTGAGAATATTTTTCTAGACACCAAAACTCCTATTAATCACTTAGAACTGAGTTAAATCATTCCTGATCTTATTCAGGTCTGATGTAGATGGGGGCTGTTGTGATGTCACTGTATAAATTGTTCTGCTGGTTCTATTTACTTTATTCTGCATCAGTTCATACTTTCCAACATTTTCCAAAATAATTTCTTTTATAATTCATTATATTTTAGGCATTTGCAATTCCTGTTGCTGGAGAGGATAAGGCTGATCAATCACTTGAGCCAAAGAGCTTTGAGCTACATTGGTAAAAGCCAGTTCATGGTAGACACTAAATCTAGCATCAAATATGCTAAATTCATGGAGGAGCAGATGGCAGGATGCTATTATGCATCCTGAGGGGCAAAGCAGCCCTTGTCAGAAATAGAGTAAATCCAATCTCCTATTTCAATTAATAGTTGGAGATAATACTGGCCAGTGAGTTAGGACTGTAACTTCTCCCTCCTTAGTATTATCTTCCCCCTTAACCTGTCTCATTCTTATATCTACTTAGGTTACTATTAATTTTTATGTATTGCTAGAATAAATTCTACTTATAAATGCATTTGTTGAACATTATTTCGTGTATTTCAGAATGAGATTCCCCTTGATGTTTGCTCATTCTACTCTTTCCACTATGTTTATATAGCCATCCTTTATCCTAATTATGAGATCTAGCAAGTTCCAGCCCCTTTTGCCTTCTTTATACAATAACATATTACTTCTATCACTCTTTCTTTTTCTTCCTCTTAAAAATTCAGGAAAGAACCAGTCCACCACCCTGGTTCTCTTTTGTGCTTACTTAAGTCATTCAAAGCCCTTTTTAAAATATTTAGATTTTTTAAAACTTGGTTTTCCTCTCTCTATTAGAATATTAACACAACATTTACGGGTAGCCTTTTACAGTTCAAATAAATTCCCCTTTTTAAGACTACTTTTACTTTTATGTTTGTATTTCAAAATTCCTACTTGATTCTAGTCTTTCCGAAAGACAATCTTGAAACTCCTCTATTTTACTGAGGGTTCTTTTTTTTTGCCCTCTATACATTCAGTTATTCTTGATTGTAAGTCTATCTCTATTCTGCATTTTTGAAGAGATGACATCCTATCTTGTGTGTGATCTTGACTATGGTTCTGTGGTTCTTTGGTATAAGAACTCATTTATTTTGGATGCTTAAAGTTATGTGTGTGTGTCTGTGTGTGTGTGTGTGTGTGTGTGTGTGTGTGAGAGAGAGAGAGAGAGAGAGAGAAAGACAGACAGACAGACAGACAGACAGATTGACCAACAGACAGAAAGAGACAGAGGTCAACTTAGGGACCTCAGAGCTATGGGTCCAAGCCCTGCTTTCATCATAGCCAATTTTACAGTGACTTGCACCACTCCATGTTGTTTCCAAAGTCCCCCTGTAGGGTTTTATAACTACAGTAACTTTTCATTAGGAAGGTTCACTCTTGCCTCATCCAGATTGATTGTCCTTCAAGCTCCAGTTCATCTCTGAGCAACACTGGAAAGTGGTCAGTCTGTTTGCTTGCACTAGCCCTTGCTTTGCTGATGGCCCCATTTCCTACTGCCAGTGGTTTTTCTGGCTAGCTCTGTTGTATGTGTTCAGGTCTGATAGATTCTCTTGGGATTTCTTAATCATTGCCTGAGCTGGTAAGTTCCTTAGGTATTTGCTGTCTTAAGTGATGTGAGGCTAAGCTGCCTGCTTTTCTAAGGTAGCTATCATGGTCAGAAGTCCCCAGTGCTCTTTCTCACCACTTATTGAATATTTCAAGGCACCCTCTGAAGGTCCACTCTCCTTCTCCACCATTATATTTTAGCAAAATATATTTCAGGACAGTTGTTCCACCAGCAGTAAAGATTTTAGTGTTAGAAATAAGCATCATCCATTGGTGACTCGATTAAAAATCAAATATTTAGAAAGAGAAAAGAACTCTAATGGAAGTAAAATTTCTGCTTCACTACCCTGATGGACATTTAAATGAGCTAATCAATTTTCAGTTTCTAAAAAGAAATAAATCAATGATGGAATGTCAATTTCCCATATTTGAATTTAGCTGTTACTGAGCATTACTAATACTATTTAAGAAAACTCCATCTTTCTGTGTCTCCTTTCTCTCTGCCTGCCTTCCTCCATATTTTCCTCTCTTTCTTTCATTGGCTCCCTGCCTTAGAACAGTGGATTGTGTACTGAACTTGGGGTCACAAGAACAAAATTCTCACCTTGACCTTCTTTATGATCTTGGCCAATCATTTCTCCTTTCTATAATTTTTTTCTCCTTTATAAAAAGATGGGGTTAGTCTCAAATTCCTCTAAGATCAATTTATGCCCCCTATCTATAATCTTATGAGCTGGCTTCCGTCTCCTTTTTTTTTCTTCCTTTATCCTTCCTTCCTTTGTTCTCTCAGACTCAAGTTTTTGTTTTTCTTTTTTTTTCATTTCTTGTTGTTAATGGTGTTAGTGGTGATTATGGGTAGGAATTAATTCTAACAAGACATTTTTCATCGAATTGTGAGTTTGGCTTCTTTCAAAGCATAGACCAGGTGCCACATTCTATAGGAGAACTTTTACTTGTTAAAATTCCTATATTTATCCTAAAACAAAACAATAAAAAAACCTTTGTATTTAGACTCTCTACATATTTTGTATTTGCTTGCCTGTCTACATATTGTTCTATCCCTCCAGAAGAATATAAACTTCTTTAGAGGAGAGGATGTTAATTTTTTTTATCTTTTATTCTCCAGTACTTAATTCATTTATTTTTAGGTAGTATGCACTTAATCCATTCATATTGAATTGAAATATTGATCCACAGGGATTTTAAAATTAAAATAATAAAGTTATTTAAATGGATTAGATTTAAAATTATTTAAATGTTGTAGCACTTGTTTTTAGGTCACCCCAGCCAAAGCAAAAATAAATTCTGTGATATTTCCATATCTTTATCTGTAAACATTCACTTTGTGACCACTTTAATGCAGGGCTAATATATGTTAATTAACAACTTCTGCTTGCTAGTATAAGATGAGACAGAGAAGACATTTCTCAAATCTAAGTGGTCATAATGCTTCAATGCTAGATAGTTTAATATTTTAGACTTTCTAGTTTAATTGCACAGGCTACCTCTTCTTTTCCTTTTATTAGTAATTTGAAAACTACTTGCTACCTTTATTTCCAAGTACATTTTGTCATCCTGGTAATCATTGAGTTAATTCTTTCAAAGGATACTTAGGGAGTTATACTTAAGAAAAGTATTCGTACATTCATGGCTGCTCTAAATGATAATTAGTTAATATTTCCTTTTTCCTCAACAAATGATAATTATCATACCTATAGAGTGACTGGGCTCATTTGTGTTTAGATCGAGGGATACTATGGAAGCACCTTTTCAGGGAGGCTTGGAAAATAGATCTAAAAAAATTATTTTAGTCTTACTCTACCTCCAACTAAGAGTTATCTTCTAACTTCCCTCTCTTCACATAGCCAATTGGTTTCAAAGGTTTGTGCCTGTCTAGCATCTCTTAGAGCCTCATTGTTTATTTTTTCAAGTCATATCTAATACTTTGTGACCCCATTTGGGGTTTTCTTGGCAGAGATACTGGAGCAGTTTGTCATTTCCTTCTCCAAATCATTTACAGATGAGGAAACTGAATTAAATGTCCTGTCCAGGGTCACACAGCTAGTAAGTATCCGAGGACAGTCAGGTCATCAGGGTTTTATCTACTGTGCTATTTAGCTGCTTAATCTTACATCCTACTACTTATTTTATTAACTCAGAATTTTTTTAATTTTTCCCAATTACATAGAGATACAATTTTTACTAATTGCTATCAGATATTTTGTGATACATGTTCTCTCCCTCTCTCTTCCACCCTTCCCAAGATGTGTTCCATATTTTAATTTCCTCATGTTGTGAATAGGAACATCTCATTTATATAAGAAAAAAAAACTCATGAAAGAAATAAAGTAAAAATCGAAATACTTCAGTCTGTCAGACTCTATCAGATCCTTTTATGGTGATGGATAGCCTTTCGTGTCATCATCAGTTCCTTGGAGTTTTCTTGAATCCTTGTGTTGCTGATAATATTTAAGTCACTCACAACTTTGCGCAATGTTCTCCTGCTTCGGTGCATAACTTCCTATAAGACTTTGCAGGGGTTTTGGTGGTTATTCTACTTACCATTTCTTATGGTATAATAGTATTCTGTTACAGTCACATACTGTAAAATTGAGATTTGAACTCTGGACTCCATTCCCCAGGAGTCCTTGCTAGCTCCCAGAATGCTCTCTAATCTCACTGAATTCTCACCTGGGACGAGAGCAACATTTTATTTAAAGGGTCTTCCCCATAGGCTGGGTCTTTTTTACTTCCTGTCTCAGCTGGCAAACAGACGCGTCTCATGATGTGAGTGAAATTTGGGGTGGGCCTTATGGCCCACCTGGCACGAGCCTTTTCTTACTTGTATATTCTTAAATTCTCAACCTTTAATAAACCTCATAAAATATAATACTCCTTGTAGAGAGAAACTAATTTCTACCTGCCTCAGTCTCCCTAAATTTTAATCTTTACAGTTGGCGACCTAATGGGAGAAAAGACTCTCAATCTTCTGATTCTTTGCTGATCTTAGCTTCAGCTTTTAATAGCTAGTGCCTAGAAATTTTTTTGATCCACGTTTCTCTGGCCGAGGTTTTTTTTTTTTTTAACCTTGCAAAGCTGCTGCTCATTCCAGCCATTAGATAGCTCACAGGCTGGCTCTGGACCTGTTAGGTTTGCCACCCACCCCACCCAGCTCAGCCGCTTCTGCCTGCCTGCCGATGCCGCCAACCGCTTCGGACAGCCCCTGCTCCGGCTCCCGGCCCTGCTTGCCTGCGTTCCTGTCATTCCTGGCCTACCCCGATGCACTCAATCCTTGTTCAACCCAGATCCTTGGAGCAGATCGCTCAGGACTCATTTCTACCAGCTGGTAATTATTGGCCACCTGGGCGGATGGTAGCAGGGGAGAGACTAGAGGGAGAGAAGAAACAGATTTTTCAAGCAGGAACTTAAAAAGCAATGGGATATTTAAAAGAATACCTTTTGACTCTTCTGGTAATTTCATTGACTTCACCTGCATGTCAGGGAGAAGATTCAGCCCAAAGATTCAACTTTAACTTTGAAGTTGCAAAAGGGTGGCTCAGTGAACTGAGAGCCAGGCCTAAAGACATGCGGTCCTGGGTTAAAATCTGTCCTCAGATACTCCCCAGCTGTGGGGCCCTGAGCAGATCCCTTAAACCCCATTGCTTAGCCCTTAACACTTTGCCTTCAGACAATAGACATTTAAATGGATAATTAATTAAAACACACACACACACACCCCTAAAGAACTTTAAAGACTGGAGGTTATGATTTTAAGGCATTTCAGACTCCAATGGTTTATACAAATCTCTGTATTCTAATACATTTTTGTTTAAAGTATAACTTTGTGATTTTAAGTTCATATATTACTGGATTCAATATTATTCTGTTATACTGTTCATTTAATGTACTGTATTTTAAAATTCTGTTGTTTTCCCCTATAACTGTGCTGAACGAATATTATTGAATAAGCCCATATATGAAAAAAAAAACAGCTTTTTTCTATTTTTGCCTTTGTAAATTGTCACATAGAGGATAGATGGACTTCAGAACTGGTTACAATTGTATAACAACCTTTGGAAAATTTTATATGCTAAATATCTCAAATGATTTTAAGGGTTTTTTAAACATGATTTTTGGAATTTTTTTTAACAATCTCTGGTCATTTTTGCCTGCCCCTACCATGAGGTAAGGCCCATAGCTGAAGTGAAATACATTTTATAACCCCCAACCTTCCCGCATTTCTAAATATATGAATGGAAGTTGAGGTAGTTAATCTCAGGGCATTTGTACCCCTAAAAAGCCTCCAAAAAAGGAGCACCTCTCATTTATACTCTTCAGCTGACTACTTAATTTCCACCAGAATGATATATATATTTCTTGATTATGTTCTTAACCCAAGGATGAGTTTTACTTTGTTTAAAAAATATGTTTATTACCAAGGTTGAAAGATTGCTACATTTGTAAAAACTTGTGACAAATATCCATCAATTCATAGATTTAAAAATGCCATACAGAAACTTATGTGAAATACGAAAATGTGTTTGTTTGCTATTGTAATTAATTGGGCTATTGAGAATTTTGGGGATATTGATAACTACATATTTGTACTACTGTTGAATTCATTTGCCTTCTACTCACAGTGGAGCATGGCCAGATATTAAGAGGAAATGGATCTCATTTTTGGTGAGAAAGCCTTGCATTTTATATTTTATTAGCTGACACAGAGTGTCAATGATTATAAGCTATATTTTTTTAATTTTAAAGCTCTTTTATTATTATATTTTCTTGCATGTGCAATATACTATTTCAGTGGTTTTTTTTAAATTTTTCTCTCCTTTTTATATTTGAAGCACATGTCACCAGCATTAAGATTTTCTTTAACTTTTTTTATTTTGCAGTACTACAAGTTTAAGATATGTTTGCTAATGCATGCCCCAAAAGCTTGTGACTATAAAAATGATGCCACTAATTGTTTAAAAAGTTATGGGACTTTGCTTAATGATTCTGTCTGATTCCAGGATAAGATATACATACAAGAGCCATTGCACAGAGCCAAAGAAAAGCCAATCCAGGATGGATTGATGCACTTCTAGGCCAATACAAAGGTCTTGAACCTAGTGTGAAGACTCAAGGTTACTGTGTTTAACATGTTGTTAAGACATAGGCTTTCCTTGTGTCCACACTCACTCTGAAAATACTCACTGATGAGTATCCCCAAACTTGGCTCCTACTTGGCTTCTATAATCTGGTCCCTTTTCTGCCTTTCATAGTGTGGTAATTTTCTACGTAGTCCTGGTTACTGACTAGGTAAATGCATCATTGCTTAGGACATTTTAATTGGGCCCTGATTCAAGGACCTGTTATAGACTTATTTTTCTTTTTACTTGGAATTTTTACACATAAGACTTTGCTAGTCTATATTTTCATCCAGATTTTTTCTTTTTTTCTTTGGATTTTTCTGATATCTTTTTAATATTTCTTGCCAATTGATATACCTCAGCCATGCATCCCTAAGTGATCCTGTTTTTTTTAATCGCCCTCTTAATGGGGGGGTGTAAAAATATCATTATTTAAATTGCAAAGTTTAAATTCCTTTTGAGAAGAATTTTAGGTAAAGAAGATGCTACCTCTCTGAATCCAGAACTGAACTGTTGGAGAAGCCACCATGAAGAAGCCTCCAGACCACAAGCTGCACAAGAATGAACTTTGGGTGTAGTTGATTGAACATTTATTTGTATGTATACTTTCATGCCAAAGGGGACTGCCCCCTAACTGACTTTCTGTCAATGTGTCCAGCAATTATTGGTTTTGTTCTTTTTTTTCTCTTATCTTCAAATTATTGTAATCTTTAAATTGATTATGTTTTTATGATCCTTTGGGGAAGGACTTCTTCCCAGGTGATCAAACAGGGGGAATGTAAAATTGAGATTTGAACTCTGGACTCCATTCCCCAGGAGTCTTTGCTAGCTCCCAGAATGCCCTCTAATCTCACTGAATTCTCACCTGGGACGAGAGCAAAATTTTATTTAAAGGGTCTTCCCCGTAGGCGGGGTCATTTTTACTTCCTGTCTCTGCTGGCAAACAGACACGTCTCATGATGTGATTGAAATTTTGGGTGGGCCTATGGCCCACCTGGCATGTGCCTTTTCTTACTTGTATATTCTTAAATTCTCAACCTTTAATAAACCTCATAAAATATAATACTCCTTGCAGAGAGAAACTAATTTCTACCTGCCTCAGTCTCCCTAAATTTTAACTGTTACAATACCATAACTTGTTCATCCATTTCCCAGCTGATGAACATCCTTTCCATTTCCAATACTTTGCCACCACAACAAAGACTGCTATAAATATCAATAGATCCTTTCCCCCCACCTTTACCCTTTTGGATAGAAACCTAGTAGTGGTATTGCCGAGTCAAAGGATATGTGGAGTTTTATGGTTACAAATTGCTCTCCAGAATGGTTGTATCATTTCACAGCTCTACAACAATGCAAAAGTGTCCCACTTTCCCCATGTCTCTTCAAACATTTATTATTTCCTTTTTTTCAGTCATATTAGCCACTTTGATAGGCATAAGGCAGCATCTCAGAATTGTTTAATTTGCATTTCTCTAATTAATAATGAAATGGAACATTTTTTTCATACACTGTTAGTTTTAATTTCTTCACTTGAGAACTACTTGTTTATTTCCTTTGAACATTTATCAATTGGAAATGCCTCCTTTTTATACACAAAATCACCACTTGTATTCAGGACTTCATAACAAATGACCTCCAAATTGATCTTACTTTCTCAAGGCTCTCCTTACTCTACTTTATCTTCCACAGAATTGCCAAAGTGATTTTCCTTAAGAACAAGTTTAATGGTGTTTTTTTTCTACACATTAAACTAATTAAGTTCCAATGGGTCCCTATTACCACTAGGATAAAATATAAAATATCTGTCTTTTAAAGCCCTTCACAACCTTTTTATTTTCCAGTTCTAGCAAACATTAGTCTTTTTCTTTCGCTCTATTATCAATCAAACTAGTCTCACTTTTCTATACAGCTCTCCATGTTCAGGTCTGTACTTTTGCCAAAGACCATCTCCTGCTTTGAATGCACTCTACTTGCCTCTTCATCATATAAACAATTTCTTTCTTCAAGACATAGATCAAGTACCAATTTCTTCATATATATTTCCTCATTCTCCCAGCTGTTGTGTTCTCTTTCCATATCTTTATTTTTTTCTATATATTTATTTATGAAAATGTTTTCTCCTCTTTTTGAATATAAGGTCATTCAGAGTAGGAATTGTTTATTCTTTGTATGTATAACCCCAGTGCCTAGTGTGATGCTAATTAATCAATTTGTCTGCTATGAGAAATGTTTTCTACAGTTTATTCTGAGAGATTTATGTCTACATTTAAGATAGAGACCCAAAACTTCTTTCCATGTTAAAATTGATTATAGTATAGTAGATAGAATACCAGACCAAAATATTTGGGTATAGTCTCAACTCTGCTTCTTATTAACCTTTAAGAGGTTTATAAAACATTTGGAACTTCCATTTTTTATTTGTATTTAAATGACCAACAATTGTAATCAACAGAAAGAGTTTCCCTCCAAAGGTGAAAATTGAAGCCCACTCTTGCCTTATCATCATTTGCTTTCATGCATGTCCTCAGAAGAATCTCCCTCAGAAGTTCTATACAATGTGCCAAATGTCTGCTCTTAGGGCTCTTGACTTTATGTGGATATCCATATGGCAGGTTAGATGCTCACTCTTGCTACATGACCAACCCACATATTATTACTGGTCACTGAGGGAACAAAATGGCAGGGTGGATAGTGTTGACATTACATTTAAAAAGACCTAAAATCAAATTCAGTCTCGGATACTTAATGATTTTGTGACCCTGATGAAATCACTTAACATTTCTCAGTCCCAGTTTATTTATTTGTGAAATGGGTATAATAGTATCTGCCTCCCAGAATTACTGTGAAGATAAAATGAGAGGATGTTTTTAAACCACTTAAAACTTAAAGTGCTCTAAAAAGGTTATCCATAATAATGATGATTTTTCAGTATTTCTTGAGTTCAAATCTATATTGATATTATGTTTTGAACTATTTACAAATATCATTTATCTCTCTATTTTCTTTTGGACAACCTGCATTTTTATTTTATTTTTTTTTGTCATATACTATTATTTTCAGCCAGGTATCACCTCTAGAGAAAAAAATAGAATTTTAAATTTGGGGTTTTATTTTATTCAGGAACTTAGAGTCATTAGAAACCCTTTATAATAACCCAAATCCCAAAAAAATCTTTCTGAAATTTGGACCTAGTTTATTGTCCATACATATTTATGAACCGATGGACTAGCCCTCTGTGCTTTCTGTCCAACTGAATTTCTTAGTCTGGGCCACAGGCATTATGCATATCCATTCCATTTTTTGCTTTGTAGAAAATGTGGTTGAATAATTTTGAGTGACTATAGATTTCATTTAGGAACCCTGATTATAGCAGAACTTGACATAATGAGTACAATGCCTTTCACAAACATGAGCATATGGAAGACCTCACCATCTACAGCAGGGGTTCCCAATTTTGGGTCTGCATGCCATCAGGGAGTATAAAAAAATTGTCAAGGATGGAAGGAGAATATTGAGTAAATAACTATATTATCCTAGTTAAATATTCTAAAACTAATAGTGTTGTTGGAAAAACACTTAAGATAAAAAACTTTTATGTATTAAATTATGAAAAATAATATTTTATTTGAAAATATATTGTAAACTATAATTTATTCCTTTTTATAGTCTTCATTTAATAGAAGATACTATAAAGGTTTACTGCAGGGCAAGGGGGAAAAACCAATAAAAAGATTGGGAATGCTAATCTACAGGAATAGAGGAGGCTAACAAGTACAATGGAAGATGTTCTAGCCAGAATTTGAATCCTGACTCAGACTTACTAGTTCTATGATTTATTTGCCTTCTTTCTTCCTTAAACTTTTCATGGTTAAAATGGAGATATAGCAATAACTAATAATAGTGCTGACCTCCCAGAATTATTTTGAGAATAAAATAAAATAATATTTGTAAAGAATTTTTCAAGCCTGAAAATGCTATATAATAATAGCTATTACATTATTGATATTATTATTATTATTCCCTATGCAAATATTTTGGTGAATATATGCCTACATACATGCTATAATATATAATTGTTATTCTATAATATATATTTGTTATAGTGACTTCACTCAAACATAATATCCACCCAAAGAAGATACTACAAAATCTACCATTGGGAAATGGGGCATAGATGGACAAAGAAGAAATTGAAACACAGATGTTCTAAAAATATCTCTTCTTTTACCACCCATTCTTGATAGCCCTGTGATGTCTCATAAACAATATCCTTACAAAGGTTCAGTTCTAAGGAATTACAACTTTCTGGAAAAGATTATACCCTTTTCAATGAGGCAGAACATTCATTTCCTCCTTCTTTCACAGATTCCTAGAAAATTTCATGGGCTCTCAAGATTTTGTATTAAGAAACCCAATATTCATTCTCAAATACTATATTTCCCCCAAAGTCAAAGAAAATTCTCAATTATACTTTTATTGTTTATTCCCAAAAGAAAACAAAAGATTTTCTCTACTATAGGCTCTCTGACTTGTCCCTCAACATCTTCTTCATAACTTGGAATGCTTTTATTTCTCACCACTGTTTATAGATATCTCTAATTTCATTTTTATCTGTGTACAAGCAGTCCTTTTTAAACATAATCTTTCTTGATCTGACCTCCCTCAACACAAGATATAAGCACTCCTTCTTTAATTTACTTTGTATTTGCTTGAAATGTATTTAAAATTTAGTTACCTATTGTTAAATGTATTTTTTTTGAGACTGAATATTTGATTGGTGGTTTAAATTGGTGGTGACCAGGGATTTAATTTAATTTAATTAAATCCCAAAATGAATTACTAATGTAAAATGGAAACAACAGATTGAGTTAGTAGAGCTAAAAAGTGCAGCTTGGATCTACTTAATTCTTTTTCCTAGGAGTTTTTATTTTAATTGGAGATTTACCACTTTATTTACTTCTCCTTAAGAATATGCAACAATGAGCTAGGCTGTTTGAATCCAGACCAAACTGGAATATTTTGACAAAGTTTTGAAAGTCTTAAATACTCTCAACATACCGAGTGGAGATTCTGCTCAGTGTTTCTATGACAAAGTTCAGATGGGTGACGAAAGAAATCTAAATAGATAATAAATACTGGGGAGGGGAAGAAACAATGAGATCTGGAGATGAATTTTAAACCTTTTCAGACTCCATTGTTTTTTTTCCTTGCTGATCATTTTCAATTTATTACCCTTCTTAATAATACACAAGTCTATTCAGATTGGAGTAAAGGATATTTTACTTCACTGACTATGATATTGCTGATTGCTTTAAGGTTTAAAATTTTTAATTTATCTGTATTAATCTAATCAATATCTTTCTTTCATACTGAATCATTTTAAGCTACTATGTTTTGCCTGTATTGATATTTAATTTGTACCTTTACCTCTGATGAAGAACAAAATAACATTGTATAAGCCCATGAATATCTTGCCCAAACCCTTGTCATATAGATGATGATGGATGGACTTTAACAAAGTTAAAATTGTATACAATCTTTGGAGAATTTAATGAGCTAAGAATTTAAACTGTAATTTTAAGGGGTCTTCAGAAATAATTTTAGATAACTAGTGGTTTCTGAATAGATGATATTCATATATACACACACATATACACTAATAAACACACACACACATATATATACACACACACACATATATATATTATATATATATATATATATATATATATACATATATATAAGGTAGAGAACCAAATAGAAGTTCCTATCAGAGGAGGTTTTATATATAAAGTAGGAAGTCAAAAATAGCTTCTGAAAAACTCTTCAATTTAATTTACTTCCACCGGAACAATATAGATTTCTTGGTGATGTTTTAGACCCCAGAAAGGATTTCATAAACTGTTAAAAATATCTTTAATAAAAGTTGAAAGAATTGCTACTGTAAATCTGTAATCTGTAAAAATTGTGACAACTATCAATTAGTTGATAGGTTTTTTTAAAAATATCACACAGCAAGTGGCTATATAGCAACTCATGTGAAATATGATAGTGGATTGATTTGCTATTGTAATTAACTAGGCTGTTAATGAATTTTGGGGACTTTGGTACTTCTTTGAAAGTTCATTATCTACTGTAATACTGTATTGCTGTTTTATTCTTAAAATCATTTGTACTCACACAATTGTTCTTGGCCAATTCAAAAAGGAAATGGATATAATTTTTTGGTGAGAAACCTTTGTATTAAACCTCTTCTTGACTGATACTGCATCACTAATTGTAAGCTATATATTTTTGTTTTTAAAACATTTTATTATTGTTTTTCCTTGTGTGTGTAATATAATATTTGAGTTTTATTTTTCTCTCCTTATTGTATTTGAAGCACACATCAAGAGTATTGAGCAGATTTTTCTTTATTTTTTCTTTTGCAGTTATATAAGTTTTAAATACATTTGTTCTAATGTTGATGCATGCCCAAAAAGCTATAGACTATAAAAATGATACCATTGATTGTTTCAAAAAAATTATGGAACTTTGCTTAATGATTCTGTCTGATTCCAGGACAAGAGAATACAAAAAGAGCCATTTCACAGTGTCAAAGAAGCACAAAGCTAAACTGAATAGTGCCAATTGAGCATAAGGTCAAAGAAATCAACCAATCCTGAAGGGATTGATGAATATTTTGAGCCAAGACAAGAGGACTTGAACTTGTTTGGGGTTTAAGGTTGTGGCTGTTTAACATGTGTTAAAGGCAGGTCTTCCTTGTCCCACATTCTACCAAGTATCTCAAATTTGGCTCCTACCTGGCTCCTATAATATAGTCCCTTTTCTGTTTTTCATGGTGTGGCAAACTTTCTGTAGTCCTGGCTACTGATTGGGTAACTAAATGATTTCTTAATTCATTTTAATTGGGACCCAATTCAAGGACCTATTATAGGTTTGTTTTTCCTTTATTTAGAATTTTTTAGACATAAGACTTTGACATTTTGTAGTTTACCCACAAGTTATTTTTTCTCTTTTATTTGGATTTTTTGAGATTTTGGATTTCTTTTACTAATTGATTTATGTACCTCATAACTTATCCATTCATCCCTGAGTGATTCCTGTGTTTTTGTATTATTCTCCTCAGGGGAGTCTTTGTTAATGTTTGAACTTTGATTTGAATTTGGGCAATTTTAGGATAAGAAATTTGCTACTTCCCAGAATCCAGGAGGTGCCATGAAAATGCCTACAGAGATCACATGCTGCACTAAAAGATCCAGAGTGAACTTTGGGATGTGAATTGAACTATGGGGAGTTGAAATGCTTTTGTTTTGACTGTATACTGTTATGTCAAAGGGGACTACCACTTAATTGGCTTTTTGTCAACCTAGTAATTATTGGTTTTGTTCCCTTTTTCTTTTATCCACAAATTATTGCAAATTATAAGTTAGTTATGTTTCCATGATCCTTTTGGAGAAACTGGTCTCCCAATAGGATCACAGAGGGAAAGATTAGTTAGAAATTCTTCAACATCTAAAAACCATATTACCCAAAATTCCTTTCTGTATTACCTAGAATCCTTTTCCCTTTTCCTATATCCTCTTATTTATGTGATTATATTTAAGTTTGCTGTGACTCTGCCCTCAAGATGGTGGAGTAGAAGCTCAGAATCCCTGAAACCACCATGAGAATTCTCTCCAACCACTCTTAAAATAATGCCACAAAACAAATACAGGAATAAAAGAACTAGTATGAAGACAGAATGAAGCAAGTTTCATGAAGAGAACAAATTGAAAGGTAGGTAGAGAATATCTGGGATACTGGGGGGGAGAAGGGAGCACAGCCAGCAGGAAGCTACAGTAAGGAGTAAGAAGCAAGCCAACAGCAATCCCACCATCCCCATCCAATATCTACTGTTCTTGATTCTGATCCTGGGGCGAAGCCAACAACTAGACCCTGAGAACCTGCCTGGGCCAATAGTGGTCCAACCGAGCACATACCCCTTAAAGTAAAAATCAAACCTACAGCGAAGTCTAGAATTCTAGTCCATGGCAGACTGTGTGGGACCAGAGGGCCAGGAGACCCTGCCTGGCCTTGTGGCGAGTATCTAGATGTCAGTTTGGGACATTTGGTGGACCTGGTATACTGACTTCCTGGAGCCTGACTGACACTTGCCAAAGATCAAGGCAGAGATCCAGAGCAGGGCAGTCTGCTGTTTGCTGTGTGCTTGGCCTGATCAAGCCCAGAGTGAGACCAAAACCCTATACCCAAGCCTAAGGCTAGCATTTGAGCCATCATCAGTCAGTCTTAGTGGTTAATTGAAATAATAAATGTAGCCTTTTTCAGATCATAATGCAATAAAAATTATAATCAGTAAAGCTCCATGGAAAAATAAATAAAAATAATTGGAGACTAAATAATCTAATGGTAAAAAGAAGAATGAGTCAAAGAACAAATTATAGAAACAATAATCTTATCAATGAGAATGCCAGTGAGGAGATAACATATCAAAATTTATGGGAAACAGTCAATGTAGTACTTAGGGGAAAATTTATATATTGAAATGTTTACATCAGTGAAATAGGGAAAATGAAGATCAATGAATTAGATATACAACTGAAAATTGCTAGATAAAATAGCAAATTAAAAAATCTTCACTTAAAGACTAAAGTGGAAATCCAGAAAATTAAAGGAGAAATTAATAAAACTGAATGTAAGAGAACTTTTTAACTAATAAATAAAAGTAGGAGTTGGCTTTATGAAAAATAAAATAAAATGGAAAGTATTGGTTAATTTGATTTAACAAAAATAAAAAGCAAGTTTTTGAACTATTGGTCTCAACATTTTTATATGTCATATGTAAATTAAATACTGGCAAATAGGACACTTTAGACACTTAAACTTTGATTTAATACATTTTTCCTATCTGCATTTTTTATCAATCTTTTCCCTCATAGCTATCTTCCCTCCCACCATTTTTTAAATTTTATTTTTTATATTAATATGCTTTTTAATAATCATTTTCTGACATTTTGGAACTGCATTCTTTCTCTTTCTCCCACCCCTTTCATTTCCCCAAGATACAGGCCATATAATATAGATTAGACTTGCACTGTCACTTACACTACAGAAAAATCATAGAGTAAATACAGTGAAGAATAGCATACTTCAATCTGTATTCAGACAGTCAGTTCCTAATCTTGCTGTGGATAACCTTTTTCATTGTGAATCCCTTTGAGTTATCCTGGACCCTTGCTGATAATTGATTCATTCACAATTTATCATTTTGCATTATAGCTATATCTGTGTACAATAGTCTCCTAGTTCTGATTACTTCACTTTACATCACTTCATGTAAATCTTGTCAAATGTCTTTGTAGTCATTTTACTCTATACGTTTATGGCACAATAACATTCCAATACCACAACTTGCTCAGCCATTCCCCAGCTGAAAGTTATCCCTTCAGTTTCCAGTTGTTTGGCACCACAAACAAGAACTACTATGCCTTTTTCCCCTATTTTTGATATCTTTGGACCCTATAATTTTCAATAAATAAAACTGCCTAAGTCAGGGGAAAAAAAAAACACAATCTTTCTTGCCTCAAAATTACACGGCTTCATTGAAATTCAACTACTTTGTAGTAGTAGCACCAAGTGGAAAATGAACATATAAACAACTTTTATGGCTTAAATTACTTGGAATTTTGGGAACAGAGAGCTTTGGTAATAGATAGATTATATGACATTTTAAAGGAGGAAATATGGAAAATATAATTATATAAATGACCACAATATCTTGGTCAATTTCTGTTAGTGGATGCTTGTGTAGGTAATACATTTTTTCCTAAATCCAAGCTGTCTCACTCTATATGGATTATTAATCTGAAAATCTAAGGGATATAAAAAAAGGACACAGATGAAATTAAAGTTCAATACCTAATTTACTGTATATCTCATGTATAGATTGATCTATCTAATTTTGGAAATTTCTACCAATAGGATGGCCACAGGCCAGTGAACTTTTCAACCACATTGATTCACAATGTCTCTATTCTAAGATCTCTGTCAATGAAGGAAATATCCATATTGATAAACTCATTTGATCTTAAATGTAGCAAGATATCATTTCTGTTATGCTTCACTCAATTTTACATATTCTTTTAGTTCATCCAAGAGGAGAAATATGCACAAATGGCATAACATAGGGATTATGATGAGCTGCCTCTTCTTTTTATCATTTAGTTTCTTCTCGTAGTTGAACCTTCCATTTTTAGGTGATTTATAAATCCAAGGTAATAAAATCTTTACACATAGAAAGCAAATGAGGAAACCACTTTCTTTGACATCAGTTGTATAAGCCATGAGAGGTTCGTATCACTAAATATGTACCTTACAATTTCTTACATGTTGATTCTTTTTACACAGTCTAAATAATAATACCAAACAAGTAGATTTGGACGTGTAATATTAACCATACATCTAAGAAGTGAAAGCAGACTTTTCCATTGTTGATCTAAAAATGGCAAGAGAAAATACATATAAATATAAAAATTGTTACAACTTGTATAACTATAATACAATATGTTTTAGAATAATGAGAAATGCATTAAAATATGAGAAGTTGGACAGTGGATTCATGAAAGCTATAGCATTTTGCCTAAGACTGCACCTCTGCCAAGAAGTTATAACTAGCAAAGGACTAGTCTCATATAAAAATAAGAGCCAACATATGGAAGGTCCAGGTACTTTGATATTCAATAAAGTAGTAAATGGTCCAAAAGAAGGCTTCCAACGTGCTAGATATAGCCTCTATGCAGGGATGATTGAAATACTTAGACCAGAGTCACATAGGATAAAGTGCGGATGAGTCAGAATCTTCATTACTAGAGGGATTGGAGAACAATGTAAATTCTAAATAATTTACTAAATCATTTAATGTTCTCAAAAAAAGCATGTCACTTGGAATAATCTGGAAGTTTAACAACTATAACTTTGAAAAAGTAGATGAAATGTTGAACAGAAGTCCTTTCATGGTTTTGATAATGACTAACAAAAATAATTATATCTTGGTTCAAAATATATGAAATTGTTGAGAAGAAATGACTGGAAAACTCATTTTAGTTTGATATGCAATCTGGATTTTAAGAGAGCAATCAAAAGTTTCCCAGTATTCTGAAAATTCAGGTCTGTATTCCAAAAAGATTTTTTAAAGAAAAAATAGGACATATTTGTACAAAAATATTGATATCAGCTCTTTTTGTGGTGACAATGAATTGGAAATTGAGAGGTTCCTGTCATTGGGGAATGACTGAACAGTATGTGGTAAAGGATTATAATGGAATACTACTGTGTTACATGAAATGAAGAGAAAAAGGATTTCAGGGGAAAAAACATGAAAAGATTTACATGAAATAATGCAGAGTGACTTTAGCAGAACCAGAAGTGTAATGTAGATAATAACAACAAAATTGTATAATGAGCAACTATGAATTACTTATCTAATCTCAGCAATCCAATGATCCAAGAAAATGCCAAAGGACTCATAAAGATAAATTCTATCCACCTGCAGAGAAAGAACTGATGGAATCTGAATGGGGATCAAAACACATCCTTTTTTTCACTTTATTTCCTTCATGGTTTTTGTTGTTGTTGTTGATCTTTCTTTCTCCACTACATGGTGGATGTAGAAATATGTTTTATATAATAGTGAATGTATAACATATATCAAATTGCTTATCATATCAGGGGGGAGGCATGAAAGGAAAAACAGAGGGAAAAGTTAAAAATTATAGAAAATTAATGGCAAATTTTTATATGTAATTGGGAAATATAAAGTATAATTGAAGAGTAAAAAAAATTCTACACTCAATGTATTCTTTTTACCTCTAGTCAAGAAAATATATTTTTGATTAATTACAAAGCAAACAAGCAAAAACACAGAAAATTTTACTCTGAGAAATTAGCCCAGGGGATATAGTAATCTCTTAAAAATGAAATGTTAAAGACATATTGAGAAAACATCTTAATGAGAAAAAAAGGGAGCCTTTGAAAGAGACCAACGTACATGTATGGGGAACTTATCAAGGTGGATTTATAAAAGGCATATTCAAAAGATGGAAGAAAGGACAGCTTACAGTGAATGATTATAAACACATAGAATGTTCCAGTAAGACTCTTATCAGAAGCATTAAAGCCCACAACAAAATAAGCATGGTAAAGGAAAAGAAAATAATAGAACTAATGTTTTTCCTAGTCTGGAGGAAAGAATAAGTATAAGGAAAAGATGGAGCATGGATTGTGGTGGTTAGGATCATTATAATGGAAAATTATGAGAAAGTTTAGTTGTGAGATAAAGAGCATTTTTAAAGTATAAAATGAATTATTTTGATTATATTAAATTAAAAGCCTTTAGTACAAACAAAACTAATGTAACTAAAATAAGAAGGGAAACAACAAACTGGGGAAAATATTATAACAAATTTCTCTGATAAAGGTCTAATTTCTCAAATATGTAGAGAAGAAAGCCAAATTTATAAGACTAGAAGTCATTCCCTAATTGATAAGTGGTCAACTTTTCAGAGGAGGAAATAAAATCTATCAATTATCATATGAAAAAATCATTCTTTATTAGAGAAATGTAATTCAAAACAATTCTGAGGAATCATCTCACACCAACAGATTGACCAATATGACAGTAAAAGAAAGTGATAAATGTTGGAGGGTCTGTGGCAAAATTGGGACACTAATACATTGTTCATTGAGTTGTGAACTGATCCACCCATTCTTCGGTGCAATTTGGAACTGTGCCCAAAGGGCCATAAACTGTGTATACACTTTGATCCAGTAATACCACTACTAGATCTGTATCTCAAAACTATAGTAAAAATGAAGAAAGTATCAACTTGTACAAAAATATTTATAGCAGTTCTTTTTCTGGTGAGAAAGAATTGGAATTTAAGGGTTGTCCATCACTTGGAATCCATGTTGTTAATGTAATACTATTGTGCTATAAGAACTGATAAGCAAGATCATTTCAGTAAAAGCTGGAAAGATCTGCATGAACTGATGCAGAGTGAAATAAACAGAAATCAGGAAAACATTGTACATAAGAATGGCAATATTGGATGATGACAAAGTGTGAAAACTTGAGTATTTTCAACAATGCAATCAATGATCTGGGACAATTCTGAAAAACTTGTGATGGGAATACTATTCATCTCCAGAGAAAAAAACTGAAGAGTTGGATGGATGTAGATCAAAGCATACTAACATTCACATTAGTATATTTACAATTTTATTTTGGTATTTTGGTTTTGTATGAAAGTGCTTACCAAAATTTACCAATTGGAATTACTAAGATGGAAGTGTATTTTGTATAATAATACATGTATGTCCCAGATCAAATTGCTTACCATCTCCAAGAATGGGGAGGGAAGGTAGGAAAGGAGATGGTTTGGATCTTAAAAATTTGGAAAATATATGTTAAAGTTTATTATTACATGTAACTGGGAAAATAAAAGATCTTTGAATAAAAAAAAGAAAAAAGTAAAGTTGTTTTACTGTTTCTGTTGCTGCTGCTGCTGCAACTATTAAAGAATGATCTTCAGTGTCTGAAGGTTGAGATTGGGAAACTCAAAGAAAGTCAATATCTAAGAAAAACAGAAACTATTTTAGCTGTGCCCAGTCGATGACTTACTTAAACAATAAAATTGGAGAGAGTACTGGATTTCTTTGATGACTTTGAGTTACTTAGATCACATGAACTACATCCTAAGGTTCATAATAATAGATAACATTTATATCACATTGTAAAACTTGCAAAGTCTCTTTCATTACATTACTTAATTTGATCCAAACAACAATTCTGTGAGGTAGGAAAATTATTATTTTTTAAGACTCATCTAGTTGATGTAACTCATCCCAAAATAAGCATCAAAGATTGGTGTCAAACCAAGTCTTACAGATTCCAAATTAGCAATCACACCAGGATAACAAGCAGATGACAATTCTATTTTATTAATTATTATCTGTGACCTATGAAACATCATAGAGAACAGAAATTGCATTATGACTTTGGAGAAGATCAAATGCCATTTCATTTTTTTTTTAAAAGAAAAGATACCAGTCAACAAACTAAAATCTTGTGACTAAGGCTTTAATTCCAAATAACATGCTAGAATACAATGTTTTTAAAAGGTATATAATGTCTAGAAAAGAAAGAAGACAACATAACTTATGGAAGAATAGAATTTGCCTGACAGATCACTTCTGTCTTCTAAAAGTTTTGGAATGCAGAGATTAGGATACTACTATGGGTAAAAATTTTTTTTTAGTTTTATCAGAGTTTTTTTAAAAGGAACTTGTATTATTCTTGTGCAAAACATAGAAATGAATAGCCTAATCTAAATGATTGTATACTTAGTTGTTTATTTTGTTGTTGTTTTTGTTTTTTGGTGCTGAGTAAATAGAAATTAAACTAGAGAAATTTTTAATACTTTTCAATTTGGAAAGAAGTCTCTATTTTGGTGGACCAGAAATCTGATCTTTGATCTGTGAAATTTAACATTTTATCAATGATTTGAATAAAGGCTCAAATTCTTTGTGCTTCTAATTTTCAGATGGCACCAATCTGGAAGGAATAGGTAACAAATCAGATAGCGTCAGTATTAAAAAATGATTTGTACAGAATGGAATCCTAGTTATTCTCATAAAGACTTTTTAGAGCTGGTAAATAAATTATAATTACTTAATTCTCACATTATTAATATTCTCATACACATTTTGCATACTAATTCTTGTATTTGTTTTTCTCTATTAAAGTAATTGATACCTGCCTTCCTTCCTATGTCTTGAAATTTGAGTCCTAACAGTTCTCAAAATTATAGTACTTCTGGTGTGAATAGCCTCTCTCTAACTTGATCTAGTCCAACGTTATTTCTCTTTTTATCTTCTTTGTTCACATGCCTATCTCTTCATAAAGGATAAAGATTTGACTGTGATGTTTGCATATGAATGTGGTAACTTCTTTGTCACAAATTAAGAAAATAATTTTATGAGAAAAATCCTTACAGATCTCTTCCATTTTCATGTTCATGTATTCTTAAGAACAACTTCAAACTGAATATTTACATATTCTTGGGATATTTGCCTTGCTTGAGAATCTTGGCACCTTTTTTTGAGGGAGATGAGGTAAATTTTTATCTACAAGGTTTCTTGCTATTTATGATATTGTCTTGCTCACAAGCATCCATGATCTTCAATTAGACTTTATAAATGAATAGGTATTTTAAAATAGGTTTGTCTTTGGCTATGAGTTGGTGAGATGTCATATATATGCATATATATACACATATAAACTATATATAAAGTATATATAAAATGTTATATATATATCCCAGAAGTGGCTTTTTGCATCTTTACTCTCTTCATTATGAGAATTGATTAACATGAATAAAATCTTTTTTAGAAAATAATAATATTTGATTACTATATCTGTTCTTTTATCTATTTTCCCATTTCTATATCTATATGGATTTAGGATTACAATAGGAATTTAGAGTACAATATTTAGCCGTAAATACACAGTCTTCTAATAGAGAACCAACATAAATTTTATAAGCAAAAAAAATGGCAGAAAAATCAATTGTTTCTCCAAAAAAAGAAATTTTAACAGTGATATTTTAGATAAAAGAAGAAATGTGAATTTATTCTAAATTTCCAGGGATATGAGTTCCCCTGTACTTTAATCTGGTCAGAATATATTGGGAATTGTTTTAAAAATTAGATGAAATGTGTTATAAACATATTTCAAAACATTAAGAAACTCGAGAAGAAGGCAAACATAATGACAGGGATCTTAGAGGTCTTATAAACTGAGTTAAAGGAATTAAATGGCTAGCCTTGAAGAGAAAATACAAAGGAAATAGGGGTACACAATACCTGTCTTCAAGTGTTGAAGGAGCTAAGATGAAGAAAAAAAAAAGCTTTAGAGCTATTCTACTATATCCCAGAGGTCTAACCTAGCAGTAAGAAAAACAAGTCGCAAAACAAAAAAAGAAATTAGAGTTTTTCTAATATATCCCAGAGGTCTAATCTAGGAGTAAGGAATAAAAATTGCCCCCCAAATGTATAAATAAAACTAAACTTCCAACAAATGATAGTGTAAATAACATGAAAAATCTGAGAAGTAGGTTCTTTTTCACTTGTGGACTTCAAGCCAAGGCCATATAGATGGATATTTTAGTGGAATATTGTAGAAGAGATTCCCATTAAGGCACTAGTTGATATGATCTCTGAGGATCCTTCCAATTATGAACTTCTGTGATTATATGATTGTGTATGTAGTGAGAATGTATATATTTGTGTATAGTGTGCAGACCATCCTGATTGTGAGATAATAGGGAAAAGCACTGGACTTCACAATTAAGAGATCTGAGTTCTAATTTACTTTGCCATTGGGTGATCTTTGGAAGATGACTTAATTTATCTAGGTATCCTCATTTATAAAAATGGGAATGGGTGATCTCTAAGGACCCTTTTAGTTTGAACATCCTAGATCATTCTATGAATATACTGAGCTCTGTCATTCTTTTGTCATGAAGTTAGTTGGAACTAACTATACACATGTGTCAAAAAGCCCCATCCTTTTGTTCTAAAGAACTTTTAATACAGTTTATTGGGAGAACCAAATTTGTTGTTACTCTTTGTAGGAGAGAGGTAGGAATATACATAATTGGAAATATACATATATATATAATTGGAAATATGTATGTATTTGGAAATATATAATTGGAACTATACATATATGTAATTGGAAATATATGTGAAATTGGATATATATATATATATATATTACACACACATATAATTTTTTTAAAAGGTTAGTTATTCTGAATCAACTACTATCTAGTAGGAGGATTTTTAGAGAAAACAAGTAATACCCTTAGTTGATCCCAGAGCAGAACAGAGGGTTCATTTCATGCTGGATTCCAGAAGACATTAATTACACCATTAGTATTAAATATTGTGTCAGTCTGGATCTGGTCTGTATTGGAATCAGAGGTTCTCTTTAATGAATAATCAGCCTAATGCCAACCTTTATTGAGCATATAATTGAACTGAAGTCCTGTTGCCCTCAACCTACCATCTATTTTCAGTACATTTAATGGAGATGCGTCAGATTTAATGTACAAACACTTGTATTGCATTTTTATCTTTTAGGTACTTTATAATAATTAATTAAGCCTGATTACAAATGTTAGAACAAGCCCCAAGAGGAAGGTAAGGGCCATTATACTTGTTACAAATGAAAAATGTGAGTCTTGGAGAGAGTTGAAATGATGGCCAGAAGAGATGACAGAAGCTAAGTGTGCAGGCCAATTTTTAAGCCCTATTACTGTCCCTCAATTCTGTGTCTCTAACCTAATGTTGCATGCGATACTTTTAAATATATCAACACTAAAGGATAAAGAAAATGACTAGATCTGTGATTTCATTGACATAGGAAATTCCAAGGTGAAAAAAAAGATTTTAAAATATAAATTGGAACTTTATCTGCAATTTATAAACTTAGAAAGTAGCTTGGAAGATGAAGTTAGGTAGCTTATCCAGGATCACAGAGTCATTATATTTTACAAGGAAGACTGGAACTAAATTTTCCTGGCTTTGAGACTCTTAGCCATTGTTTCTAAAATCACTAAAATAAGAAAGCTAAATTAAATATTAAATAAATAGTAACTCTGAATCAATTATTGACAATCATTAGAAATATATCTTTCTAGTAAATAAGTCTTTCAATGTTGTTACAAAAAAGGTTATTGTGATTTCTCCTACCCTGGATACCTTTAGGAGTAGACACCTATTACTTTATACATTTTAGGTACAGTTATTCCTGTAAGCTGGGACAGGATTAGATAAGGATTTTTAGCCTGGAGAATTGTCTGACTCAATAAACTCCAATGGCTCACCATAGCCTTTAGGATAAAATCTAAAATCTTCTGTATAGCTTTTAAAGCTCTTTTCAAACTGACCAAAAGCTTTATTTCCATTCTAATTGTATTGTGCATCCCTTCCCACACTCTGTGGTCCAGCCAAAGTGACATTATCTTTGTTCCCCAAACATGATATTCCATCTCCCATCTCTCTGCCTTCAAGCTGGATGTGCCCCATTCCTGAAAGACATTTCTTTCTCTTTTCTCCCATCATAGGGACTCTTTCTTCTCTAAAGAGTCAACTTCAACAAATGACCTTCTCTACTTCCAATATTCTCATTCTATTTTTTAGATCCATATTTCCATCCTAAAATCAGTACTGTGCACTGGTTCCAAGGCAGAAAAGTACTTGTATTTACTTCTCTATCTCCTGGTTGTTTCCTCCTTAAGACTATATAAACTTCTTGAAAATAAAAATTATTTCATGATTTATGTTTGTATCTTCAGAGCTTAGGACAGTGAGTAGGCACCCAGGAAGTGCTGATTGAATGCTTTCTGATTGAATTGTATGTAGAGAGCATGATAACTATCTAGTTTGATGATCTGTCAAGTGGATGTCACATTAGAGTTAATCTGCTTGCTGGCTTGCTTACAAGGGGCAGAACAAGGAGGAAAGAAATAGGAGAAAGGCAAATTTCAGACTGATGTGAGGGAAAATTCTAACAATAGAGCTGTCCTAAAATGAAGTGGGCTTCCTCATGAAAGAGTGAATTCCCATTCATCTGAGGTCATCACACACACACACACACACACACACACACACACACACACACACACCAAAATGTTATGAGTTGTCTTAATGAATTATGGGTTAGGTGAAATAGTCCTTGATGTCCCCTTTGACTCTGAAAATACATCATTTATGGACTCAAGAATTGCATATATATGTACCTCTTAGGACAGGACTATGAGGATATGATTGCACATTGATTCTTGCCCCCAATATGGTCAGTAGTGAACAGAAATTCTAAACTGCAGGCTGCAACTTTTACACATAAAAGAGAGCAAGAAAGAAAAAAAATATGCTAGAAAAGACAGCAGGAGCCAACTTGTGACACACATTGCTTTTAGACTTCCCTCCCTCTTTACTTGTGTCTCTAACACTCAACTCCATTGGTTATTAGTTATATGTAACTCCATGGTATATTTCCCCCTAGATGGGGACAAAAAAGACTATTTCTCAAGCACATTTAAATGTCCTTGTTTCTAATCTCAATGAGATCCTTGGGGGAGAATTCGATTACCCCTCTTCTTGAAAACATTGTGCTATTATTAATCTCATATTTGCTCTAACTTTCTATGAATTAATAATGACTTAATATTTATTTCCACCAATAGGTGGTGCTGATGATTTCTTTAAAGAAAACAATACTTTTTCCTCTTAAAGTTCTACAGAATAAATATGAATATATTCAAGCTGAGCCAAATGTGTTCCTCAGAGCTCCTCTCCTTCGAGTCATGAATGTCTGAGAAAGGAGGGAGATTAATATAGATCATCCTTAAAAATGGGAAAATAGGACTTCATCAAAGAGAGAGAGATGAGCACCCTCATCTTGGAGAACATGCCCACAAGATGAATTTTTCCACCAGAGAGCTCTTCAAATATTTATGCACTCAGTGTATATAGCCTTCAAAGAAACTTACTCTCTGAAGGCAATCTCCTTCACTGTCACATTTTTTTATTCCTTACTACAATAATATCCATCTTAATATTGTGATTTTTTCATGTCGACAAATTTTTCTTTCTTTATGGTCTGATAACATGGCAAGCTAATGGATTTTGCAAGAGGGATGAATATAAAATGTCAACAATAGATAAATACTGTAAATATTCAAAGAGATACTCTCATCAGAACTCTGATATACATCTGTTAATATCTCACCCTGCTTATGAGACTATTGCTTTTAGGAAATCAAGGACTATTTATGTTCAGGTGACAATATCACTTAGCACTCTGGTCTTTGCTTCATATGGGACTCAATATTTCCCATTATTAGAGGAGCAGTTAATCTCTTGCTAAATGAGAGTCTTTTTAGCTTCATATCAGGGTGTAGGTGACTGATGTCAATCATTTTTGTCAATCTCTGAGATTCGATTTTCAGAATGAAATATAAAGGCACTATCCATTTCTTGTTATTCAGATTATGGTTCTAGATACCAACAGCAAAGCATCTTATCTTCCTAAGGTTAATTTTGACTCATTTCTCTGAATTCAGTCAAGACATTTTGATAGATCTGTGTTTTCAAGGCTAGTACTTTTCCATCATAGACAAAGGGCTCTAGCTTAGGTCCCACAAACTCCTGAGAATTCTGTAGATACTTAGTAAAGACTCTGTGAACTTGGGATATTTATTTTCACTAGTTTTTTTCTTCAAATTATTAAAATATTAGGTAAAGAAGGGATACCAAATAGACTTGATGAGACTGCCAAAGAGATCCATGCTATTAAAAAAAGTTTAAGAACCTTTTTCCCCCTAAATCATCTTTACATCTATTTGTGTACATGTGTGTTTATATTCAACTATTTGTTTATATAAGTCCTCTAATAAAATATAAACTCCTTGAGGAC
Source organism: Monodelphis domestica (assembly GCF_027887165.1). NCBI lineage: Eukaryota > Metazoa > Chordata > Mammalia > Didelphimorphia > Didelphidae > Monodelphis > Monodelphis domestica. The sequence goes on from NC_077232.1 coordinate 36,242,377, forward strand.
AGGGATTGCTGTTCTTTTTCATTTCCTCACTTAGCATCCTGCTTGGATACATCGTAATTATTTATTAAACTGATTAAATAAATGTAATTAATTGACTGGTTGCTTTGGTTCTCTCTGTAGCATTGCTGTTCATGACTCTTTTATGCCTTAACATTGTGCAATTCCTTTCCCAAAAATGTTTTCTGGAAGGTCCATGGAAAGACCTGAAGGAATTCCTCTAGTTATTTTAGTGTCTTGCGGGAAAACAATGTAGCCTTTGGGTTGTTCAGTCGAAGCCCCTGTAACAAAGTCCTTCTGCAGGCTCCACTCTCCTGACTACTCCCTTTGTTCAATCTTTCATCACCACTCACCTGAAGCATTGTAAAGGCCTTTTAATTGGCCTATTTATTTTCTCTCTCACATCTCCAGTGCATTCTCTATACAACCATTACGATGATTTTTCTAAATTTCAAGTTGGATGATAGAAAATTACTGAGTAAAATTCAGTGGTTTTCACATACAAACTCTTTTTTGCCATTTAAAATCTTTCCTATCTTAGTCCTGATTTATCCAGCCTCAGCATAAATTGAACTCACCAATCATCACTGAATAGGACAGCCAAACTTGCAGGTAATATTCTATCTCCCTTCTTTGCATCTACAAACTGGCTTTTTGCCATCTCTCCCACACACTCCTTCTTCAATATAAAATTAGAATGAAATAGAAAAGTAATGGAAAGGTTGTTGGGTTCTCTCTTTTAACATGAAACCCCTTCCCAGACTGGTATTCATACTAAGAATTCACAATATTATGCTCATGCTATATGCATGGTGGTAAAGATCAAGACAATAGAAAATCATGCAGATTCACTTTTCTCTTCCCTATAAAATGAATTGGCAAGTCCTGTAACAGAAAGTGGGAATTATTCAAGTAAACTTTTTATTTGATAACAGGATCTTACATTAAGAGGTAGAAAGGAACTGAAAGACTGGGTCATTAAATGCAGTTATTTTATTGATATGGAAACTGAGGCCAAAATAGATTAATTGACTTTCACAGAGACACACAAACCCTAGGTGGCAAAGGCATGATTTGTGCTGATAGCTTACACAATTCAGAGTAGGAAATATAAATAAATGCATGCAAAAGTGATTTATTTTGTATTCATTATGTCCTCCTAGAACATAATACACATGGAAAATTACATACATGGTACATAGTATATATACATATATACCTATATAGATATGATACATCCAAAATATATGTTTAGAAATATATATTTAATTTATAAAAAATCAGTGGATTGTGAGTGGTACAAGAACAACCTAATCAAATATGTGACAGCAGATAATCAATAAATAGTAGTGATTTTATTTTAACTTAACTCATTGGCTAAGAACATATATTCCCTAAGGATAAATTCACTTTCTCTCCCCCCTTATCCACCACATTCCCTGAAAGAATAAAAGAGCCTTCAAGTCCCAGAATATGTTTTCACCAATACCCCATTCTGGCTCACTTCACTCCCTACACTTCAGCACTTTTCTCCATAAGTTTGACAATTTTGATGTGTAGTTACACTTCTTCCCATCCAGTTTCTAGAAGCATTAATCATGATCAAAATATTCTCTGCTATTATTTTGAATCTTGTGTGTAAATCAATTTGCCTATTTCCCACTCATCATCCCTTTAACTTGAGGACCAATGTGTCACTTCTTGACTTCTCTTCTGTATGCTTTCTCTCCAAGGACATGAACTGTCTTTGCTTTTGTACTTGAGTGTTAAGCATGATTCTTTCAACATAATGAGGACTACATAAGTCATTTTTTCATTCATTCATTCATTCATTCATTCATTCATTCATTCATTCTTACCTCCTGGTCTGGATCATGTAGCTTAAATATCTGTTCAAATCATGCCTCTGTCACACCATTTGTTTGCCTCTGAGCAAGGCACTTAATCTACTTGAACCTTCATTTCCAAATCAGGAAAATAATTACCAAACTATGGGTATCTAAGCTTCTTTCTTCTCTTAATTTAAGATCCTATTGTCAGTTAAGCAGTAAAATGCCATATCCCCATTTTTCTGTGATAGGACTTGCCATGCCATTTCCTGGAGAAGAGCAAAGTGAATTCATATGATGCCCTGTTGTACTGATTCTTACTATCATTCATACAATATTGGCATAACATAGCCAACACCTATCATCAATGCAAGCTGGAAAGGGACTTAAAGAGAGAATTTAACAATCTTTCCATTATCTTTCTATTTATTTGCCTTTAAATGGTTAGAAATCAGTCAACCTTGAGTTCATTACAGCCTTCATTACAACCCATAATTGAACCAGTTCACCTTATTGAAAATAGGGAAAGAACAAAGTGATGGATGGCTTGCATTGAAAGTTCAGTTTAACCTTTCTTTCTTTCTATTTTCTTTGTCATCTGAATGGAGAGGGGGAATCTTGAGAAACATGTGAACAGCACAAAGTCACCTATGTCTTCTCATTGAAGCTCAAGAGGGGTTCAGTGATTAAATATACATTTTCCCTTCAGGTTCCAGACATAAAGCCAGGAAAAAGATGAAAAAATGAAAAAAAAAGGCCAGGCTCACATTTTACACAGTAAGGATGATAAAAAAAAAATAAGGTTTTAGTAACAAAATCCTTTGCAATCTTTTCCACTGGATGGTAATATTCCCTCTTGAAAATTTTGCGAATGTTCATATAGGATTAAAAATAACTCAGCATTACTATTTTCTGTAAAGTTAGTGGTTTAATCCATTTTCTGGGGATAACAGGATAAATTATAAGTTACAGTCTTCCAAGAATGTATACATAACAATACTCAATGGATGATCAGATAACAAATGCTATAGGAATTGAGAGGAATTACCATGGAGATAATGTCATGTAGGTTTTTAAGAATCGTGAGGATGGGAAGGTAGAGATGGATATCAAGGAGCATAGGTTAGTGTGAAGATGCATCACAGATTAGTTTAGTCAATTGAAAGGTTCATGTGGAATAATAACAAGAAGTCAAAGGAAAGCCCACAATTTGGACCAATTCTCAAATTGTGAGATCCATAAAAGACAAGCTAAGGAATCTGAACTTTATTCTGTAGGTATAAGAAATCACTGAAAACATTATTTTTCTAAAATTTATTAATTTTCACATTATTTTTAAAAGCCATATGAATAGTTCAGTTTTAATGTATAGTTTTTTTTTGGGGGGGAGAGCATTTAAAATCTAGGTCTATATGTTTTGGAAACCACAAATATGTCATCTTCAGAAATTCGTTTAAAGAGTTCTTAGTCAAGCTTAAGATGTCTTCACAGAGATGTAAAAGATATGTATCAGTATTGATATCAGTATCAGATTTAAATTGAATAATATTGACATGAAAGAAAAGAAAAAAAATCCTCTGGTCTCTTTAAATTTGCCACTAAGTTCTTTCATTTGTCCATTAATTAATTTGTTTATTCCTTCCCTTGTTATTACCTCTTTCCCTTCCTTCCTTCCTTCCTTCTACCTTCTTTTCTTTCTTCCATCCTTAATATTATTCTCTATTTTTGACCCTCCTCCCTTCCCCTCTCTGTCTATTTCCTTTATGAATACCATATTTATTTTAATCTGCCAAATGTCTTCCTTTGTTTAGGTGTCTGCTACATACAATAGCATTACTGTCCTGCAAAAATCTGGGCCCAGCCCTGCCAAGCTGATAAGAATTAGACTGGCTTTTTCTTCTCATTACATTCAGCCAGCATGTATTAATCCATTAAAGTACCTAATCCCATTCAAAAGCTGCTAGGCCTCTATCAGTTGAGTAAATGAACAAAATCACCCAATAATAATAATAATGGTTTAATTTCCTTTCATGGATAACTAGAGAGCCAAGCAGATATTGTTCTACAAAGACCCATTTCCTTTTAAATCCTGAAAAAAGACACTAATTTATGAAAAGCAGGGTAATGCTAATGACATCCCAAGCTAAAACAACTTAAATTCTCCCACAATCTATATTATTGCTACAAGAGATGGGAGGAAGGAAGAGCAAGGTCTTGGAATTTTAGGAACATCTAAATGAACAGAACTAGAGGAAAGGACCAAAATGTGTCTCCAGCAACTTGAAATGAACTTTTCAGGAAACCTAACAAATATGCTTATTGTTGTCCCCTTTTCCCTCTCTCTTAATACCACCCCTCCCCAAAATGTTTACACATACATATTCCCTTAAAGTGACAACAATGTTTGTGGGTCAGAGAAAATGTGTCTCTGTAAAATTGTTCTTGGAAAACTAGATGGTACAGAAGATAAAGTTCCAGTTCTGGAATCAGGAAGACTCACCTTCTTGAGTGCAAATCAAACCTCAGACACTTAGCTGTGTGACTCTGGGCAAGTCATTTAACCCTGTTTGCCTCAGTTTCCTCATGTGCAAAAATAGCAAGTAATTCCAGTATCTTTGTTCAAAAAAACTTCAGATGGGGTCATGAAGAGTTGGACATGAATGAAAGAGAACTAAAGCACCAGCACAACAAATGTAGGAAGGTTGAGAAGACAGACAACATAGTGCCTGGGTTCCAATCCTTGTGGGATGTGTATATGTGTGTGTGTGTGTGTGTGTATGGGGGTGGTGGTAGGGGATTGAACTGTGAGGAGCTGAACTGTGACATACCGTAATTTATACAATAAATGAGGTTCTATAGAAGTGTCCAGAATATAGCACCTTAAGAATTGATTAAGTAAATTTCTCTAGCTCAGACTTGTGGAAATTGGATTTGAATTCTATGCAAAGAAGATCTGAGAGATCATGGCAAGATAATGATTTCTTAGGTTATGCCCTAAGAAAACATAACTTGCATTCACTAGTAGAATTCTTAGATGACATCTACTATGTGCCTGACATTGTGCTTTACAAATATTATCTCATTAGTTTCTGTGCAGTAGGTACCATTCATATTCATTTTACTTGGAGGAAAGAGAGGCAAATTAGTTTATAAACCCCCAAACTACCTTTCCCTTTTCCTAAACTAACATAAGGTGGGTAAATATTAGGATACTCCTAGAGATCCTAGAATCACCCATTTGTAAGCTGAAAAAGACAGATCTCATTACTGATATAGTCTAATTAGTTCCCTAACCCCAACTCCTACCAAAATTAGATACTTAAAACTCTGAGGTCCCTTCCATCTCCAGACACACTTTGTCATGATTCTATGATTCCTTCTACTGTATTCCCAAGGAGTCATTTAGTCTTAGACTGAAGATGTCCAAAGAGGGGCTCACCACCACCTGCAGAGGCACCTACTTGAAAGGGGGAAAATGGGTTTGTTTTTAAAAGGGTTAGATTTTATATTTTAAGAGTGTGGTCACCAGGAATTGAATTAATTCCAAAGAGATTTTATTTATAATTTCATTACAAAATGTAGAAAGAGTAAAGCAAGAAACCAGAGAGAGTATAAAGTAAAATATCAAGCCAGAGCACTAAGTATTTTATCTCCACCTCCTCATCCCCAGACAGGGGAAGTTAGTTTCAGTCAACCTCAGCAAAGCCGAGGACCTGGGGAGGTCTCTCTCTCGAGTAGGGTTTTTCTGAGGTTAGTCTCTTCAGAGAAAAACCAGCAGTTGAGAGTCAGCCTTTCACTTACCACGTGTCAGTCCAGTAAGCAGATTCTTTATCAGCCGCACCAGGAAACAGGGTCTCAGGTCCAGTCAGCATGCCAAGGAATGAAGAATTGTCCTACAGGAAGTAGCAGCTCCTTTTAAAGACACTTCCATTGCATCACTTCCTGTTTCTTCCCCTAATTTTAACATCTACCAATCACAGTTGATGCTCTGCTCTAGGACTTCCCAGAAGGCAGTCAGTCGATTCTGATTCATGACCCACTATTGCACACATGAGTCACAGGCCTCCCCCAGTCAAGTGTGAATGGGGTGTTTGTACCTTTTGTGATTAAATCTAAAATGGGTAGATGTTTATACTTAACTTTTAAGCATAGTATTTACACTTAGTGATTAAAATCTAAAAATAGGCCTGGGTTACAATTTAAATCTATTTAAATCTTCATAATCAGGGGAGAGTTAAGTATTTTCATTGTTATAATCAGGGGAGTATTAAATTTAATCTTCACATACTTCAGATCTGGGCAGCTCACGTGGTTAACATGTCTTTTCTGACATTTATTCTTAATCTGTCTTTGAAACTTCTCCCCTTTTCTCCTAATTCTGCCCTCTGCAGCCACGGAAAACAAGTTTGATTCTTTCTTCCCTATGGCAGTCTCATCTGGAAGAAAGATGAAAACAGATACAAAATAATTGGATTAGATGGTCTATGTGGATCCTTCTCACCCTAAACCTGTCATCCTCTAGGCATGTTCTCTAATTACTTTAAGATAACTATCCTGTTCTATCCAAAAACAAAACAGATAAGCAATGATGCACTTTTCTTCTCCATGATAAACATCCTTGTTTCTTTCAAATAATAATCAATTATAGTATGAATGAGGCCCATTATTGTTCAATCAATCAGTCAACACTGATCATCCTCCTCTGAGCTCTCTTTTCTATTGACCAGAACTGAATATGGTAGTCTTTATGTGTCTTCATCTCAGTCTTCTTAGACATAAGCCTTCTCTTAATTCAATCTAAGCCTCAGTGGAGTAGAAGCTTCATTTTTTGCTAACCACTCCCTATAAACCCTTATCACTCATCAATTGTGAATGAATGAACTATTATCAGCAGGGACAACTCCAATGGACTCTTGATGAAAAAAGCTCTCCTCTGCCAGGGAAGATAGAAGTATACCATTCTTCACTTTATTTCCTCCATGAATATTTCTCGAATTGTTCTCTAATAATTCTCTAAGTAGCATGTCTTCTTTTACAATATGACGAGCATGGAAATATTTATTGTATGATTACACGGGTACATTGTGCATGACCTGTTGTCTTGAGGAGATTGGGGGGGGGGTGGGAACGAATGAGGGAGAGAACATGGATTACAAAATTTCTGAAAAAATATCTTAAAATGTATCAATGTATCATTTTTTTATAAAATAAATCCTTATCACTATTACAAAAACACATATCCTTCCCCCCAATGCTCTAATAGAATACTTTCTCTTAGAGGGAAAGACTAGACTTTCATTTAGGCAACTGGGTGTTAGAGTGGATAGAATGACTGACCTAGACTTAGGAAGACTCATCTTCTTGAGTTTAAATCTGGCTTCAGATGTTTATTTGTTATGTGACTCTAAATAAGTCACTTGACCCTGTTGGGCTCAATTTCCTCATCTGTACAATGAACTGAAAAAAAGACATGGCAAACCAGGGCACTATTTTTGCTAAGAATGCTCCAAATGGGATCACAGTCAGACAAGAATGAAATGATTGAATACCAGAGGGTAAAGACTATTTAACGTTTGCCTTTGTTTCCTTAGTACTTAGTTCAATGCCTGACCCATAGTCGTGATTTAATAATTCTCATTGACTACATTTAACTTTGGTAAAACTGACCTAGGCTTGTTCTCTTTTTCTTTCAATTCCATTCTGTTTCCTTTTTCTGATTCTTTGTGGGCTCTCCTTTTTAGTGTTGCTGTTCAAGGCGAAAATGAGGTGCTTTTCATGGTAAAGCAGTCCTTTAGCTGTTCTTTAGGGATGAATCTTTATGATGTGGGTGAAGGAAGCCAGCTAGTAAATCTCCAGATATGTTCTCTTTTACTTAGATTTTTAAGACTGAAGCTAGTATGGGGTGGCAGGTTATTAATATTTTTGATGACCCTGTGCTACAGTTTGTTTTTCAAGAAGTCCAAGGAGCTCAAAATTACATATACTAAGAAAACAAAAACACATCATACAAAGTAGTTATGTGATAAAGTGGAAAAGATATTGCCTTGGAATCAGAAAAAACAGGGAGCCTTTCATTTACGATCTCTATGATGTAAACAGATCATTACAAGTCTGAACTTTGTTTTTCTCAATCAGTAAAACTGGAATCATAGTGCTTACCTTAACTTTTTCATAAGGTTTCAGGAGAGGATAGAATAGTATAATATGTGTAAATCTGTGCAGTGCAACATAAAAGTCACCTATTTAGGGGAAAAGAACTACCCACAATAAAAACAAACAAACAAAATAAAACCCCCCTTATTTATCAGGAAAGTATCATGGTGGCTTAGATGGAGAGTCACCCTCAAAGTTACAAAGACTCTAGCATTTTATGGCTGTGTGACCCTGGATCAGTCTCTCTTTCCTCTAAGTAAAATGAAAAAGTCACCTATTTAGGGGAAAAGAATTCCTCCCAAATAAAAACAAACAAATAAAATAAAGTAAAATCCCCTTTATTTATTAGTAAAGTATCATGGTAACTTAGAGGGAGAGTCACTCTCAAAGTTACAAAGACTCTTGCATGTTATGGCTGTGTGTAGATTAAAAATTAATATCTAAAATACTCCTAGTATCATATTTAATAAGATTTATTAATAATAACTTGAAAAAGGAAAATAATAGGCTAGAGAAACAAAGAGAGATCACCCAGTCAAACATATAGGAAAAGAAAGTGAGGAAGGAGTTACACACATCTTAAAAATAATAACATAACATTATTAATGTGAATGAAGGGAAAAGAATTCTTGAGACAAGAAAAGAATTCTGAGAAGTAGAGTCCAAAGGTCATTTTTTTCTATTTATAGACTGTGTGACCCTGGATCAGACACTTGACTTCTCAATATTGCAGGCATTCCTTAAGGACTATACCTTGAAGTACAGTACCTGTCCAACATGACTCCAAGGAGTCTTCTATAATTCCGGATGACAATGAAATCACAGGTCTAATCCCTCTACCTTCTCCTATTGCTTTCCAAAAATTTTCATGTATATACCCATAAGGTAGTTTAGGATTTCACATAGAATGATGGACTTGCAGTCAGCAGGATCTGCTTTTAAAATATTGCCAATGGTGCTATCTGGCTATTATGTGATATTGTTCAAATCCTTCAATGCTTCTGGGCTTCAAGGATCTCTCCAAGACTTGGCATCCAAGTTGTAGATGGATTTAAATATGGAATATATCAAATGAGTTTCCATACCTCAAAATCAGGAGTCTTTGATTATGTACATACCTATACAAAGTCATTTAAGTAAACAACATTTTAAACAAATATTTAAGACTGTTAAATCACTTCTTTTTAATTTTTTTGTTTTGATTTCAAAACAAGTTACATTCCATCTTCAGGCTTATCAGTTTTCTCTTTGTAATTTACCAGACTGGCTAGGTTTATTAGCTCTTTATATTTCCAGACCTCAGTTTCCTCATTTGTAATATGAGGAAGTTGATCTAGCTTTCCTCTAATGTCCTCTCCCGTTCTGTATTCCCATGATCTTAAAGTCCTTGGTACTGAGGATTCCAGAGAAGCCTCTTGAAGGATGGGTCATGGACACTGAGTCCTGAAGATAGATGACACCTCTGAAGTAGAAATGAGGAAAGAAAATACTAAAAAATCAGGAATAGATTGTGCAGAATCCTAGAGGCTCAAGATAGAATGTATAAAGAAAGTGAGTTTTGTTGGAAGATAAAGTATATAAAAGGGAATAAAAAATAATTATCATGAGAAGATCATCTGGAATAAGTGTATTAAATGTTTTAAGTGACAAAGGAATTTACAATTGATCTTAAACATAACAGGGAGGCACTGGAGTTCCTAGAGTAAGGGAATGGCAGGGTTAGACCTACGCTTTAGCAATATCAGTTTTGAAGTCCTATGGATGATCCTGAATAGTTGAGGATAACTCCTAGATAATAATGAACCTGGGCAAATGGGAAAATGGTGGTACTCTCAAAGAGGAAAAAGTGACTTAGTGAGGGATAGAGGAAGAAATAATGAGCTGAACTTTAGATGTGCTGACTTTGAGATGCTTATGAGAAACGATGGTAGGGATGTCCAGTAAATACTTGGAAACACAACTAGAATTCAGGGTGAGTGAAGGATGGGTGCACAGATTGAGAACTCATGTTTGTAATCATTTATAACTACCTTGCAAACATTTCAAATATCAGTTTCTAGATCAAATTGTAATTGAGAGTGGACAGAATAATTCAATAGAGATGTGCTAGTAAATGTTTTACAGCCAGCTCTTTGTAAATGAAGGATGCTTTTTTTTTTTACTTTTTACCTACATTATTTACATTTTAATAATCATTTTCTTGTCTAGACAATTAACAAAACAAAAAGTTAAGTCATGGTTTGTAGCCTATGCTTATTTGGGCAGGTACAAGTGTTCACAAACAAAATTTAATAGTTACAGGTCAGCTAAGTGGCTCAGTGGATTAAAAGCCAGGCTTAGAAATGGTGGTCTTGGATTCCAGACTGGTTTCAGAAACTTCCTAGCTGTGTGCCTCTAAGCAAGTCACTTTACCTCCCCCCCTTGCATAGCTTTTACTATTCTTCTGTCTTAGAACTAATACACAATATTCATTCTAAGTGGAAGGTAAAGGTTAAAAAAATAATCATCATTTTCTTTCAGGGATCTAGTATGAGTTGGCTCCAACACACCCCTGATAGTGACTTAAATGCTAAGATTTAAGTCTTTAAGGCCTGGATTTTAATTCCTCTCCTACTTTTTATGTGCCATTTTAGGCAAATGACCTAATTTCTTTGAGATTCAGTATCCTAATCTCTAAAATGGGGTGATTAAATATCTAGTTAGATAACAGAAAGGTGCAATGAGAATGTTTCCTAAGAATTTATTGGCAAACTAACCTATGCTTGATATGTGCAAAGCCTTTATTTCCTGGGTTGTTTTAAAGGGTAGTAGACTAACACATGTTGAGCATGAGCAGACTGTGTCATTACAGATAAGGAATTATATAGAAGAAATAAAGAATGTCATTAGGAACAAAAAAAACCTACAGGGAGGAAAAAGAAGATTGAAGGAGAATACCTGGTAGGCTGCCCATATGCATCACTAGAATCCATACAATGTCAAAAGAATGTAAGGAAGCATCCTCTACGCTAACTCTAGGCATTTTATCTGAGTCCTGAGCAAAGAACTTTAATGATATAATTAAGCATCACAGAGGATGAAGCACGGAGATGGTTTAAAATGGTGCATCATTAGAGAAAGGACTTACATTAGAGATAAATAATCCATTGGATTCTTGAAATATCTGTCCTAAAAGTTATGTAGTTCTAATGAAATTTTATATACAGATATAATATATGTGCCTTAAAATTTCATAAAGGTCTATTACATTATTATCCCATCATAAATTCCAAAGTATGATTTTTTTGTAGAAAAGAGCATTGGCCTTGGAGTTCTGAGATATAAAACCTGGGTTCAAATTTCAACTCTTCCACTTCTCTGACTCTCAGTTCCTTAGGATGGACTATCAAATCAAGCAATAGACAGGCATTTGTTACATACTCAATATATACCAAGACCTAAAGCAATGAGGTCACAAGCAAAACCAAAATTATTAATTCTTGCCCTCAAGGAACTCATTTTGATTCCATTCAAATAAAAATCCAGACATTTCTAAAATGTTCCAATGGGGGGTTATTATTGTTTTCCCACATCCTATCATATGATTTCTGTTTGTTGGTTCATTTATTTGTAATATGGCTTAGAATTATCATAATAGATTTTTAGAGACCATCTGGTCCAACACCTTAACTTTAAAGAGAAGGAAATGAGAGCTCAAAGAGAGGAAATTACTTGGATAAAGCTCCAATGGTAAGCAAGGAACAAATTTAGAACAAGACTTTGGGTCATCTGATTCTGGATCCACTGTTTTCTTGATTAAATCAAGTGTTCATTTCTAGACAAAGACACTGAGGCCCCACAAAGTTAAAGACTGACTCCCCCCCCCCCAAATCCAGGATGAGTTAAGTAGCAGAGGACAAATATTATTAATAGAATCTGATATCTCAGAGTTAGAAGGGGCAGAAGAGTCCACCATACAACATTTGAACAAGTATTCCCTCTTCATTGTTTAGTCTTTTTTAAGTCATCTATCTCTTCATGAGCCCATTAGTGGTTTTCTTGGCAAAAATACTAAAATGTTTGCCATTTCCTTCTCCAGATGAGGAAACTGAGACAAATGTGGCTAAATGACTTGTTAAAGGTCGCACATGTTCACATGTGAGGCCACATTTTAGCTGAGGATCATGAACCAATGTCCACTTAACTGCCCTTTACAGCACCTCTAAAAAAGGTTATCTGGGTTCTATGATGATGGATATTGTTGGAAAAAAACTTTCTCTATAAATGTGACAGTATTACTATTTCTAAGAGTCTTGATAATGCTAATTCTGATGATGTAAATGGGCACAAATAAAATGTGATTATCCCTGAAAAAAATATAGCAACTGTTACTTTTTACTCTTGTTCTACCCCTTAAGTACAAATACAGTAAGACTAGACTTTTAGACAACTCCTTTAAGTACTTGAAAGCATCCATCACATATCCCCTGAGTCATCTCTCTGTTAAATATTCCCATTTACTTCAGATGGATTCTATATAGCATTCCATGTTCTCTAATTCACAGAACAATGGTGTTATGCCCCCATCCCCTCTCCATCACACACACTTATGCTTTATTGTCTCTTGAGTAAGATCATGGATATCAGTGGCTTCTCTGACTTGCAGTTGAATTCTAATGCTGACTTTGAACAGGAGGGGAGAAAGAGAAATGATTAAAGATGTATCTCCACCCCCTGGACAGTGTGTGTCCTTTAAAACTGTCTGAGCTGAACTTGCTCCTGGCTCTTTGCAATTGCTGAAAAGAGATACTTTGCGTACAGAGTTTCACAGAGCTTCATATGCCTTGGATCTTCTGCTACTCTCAGTTGGGTAGAATTATGAAATAGTACTTGGGTGATCTCTGCTGATAAATTTGATCCTTTGGAATTCTTTAAACTAGAGGTCAAAACTAAATATTCTTTCTTTCCCTCCCAATCTTTTCTCTATCTTTGTTGAAACTTTTTTTCTTTTTCAGTGAATAACTTGAAATGATAAGTAGGTGGAGAGCAACAATGCTATCTGCCTTAGACAGATTTATCAATAACATTCCATTAATTTCCTTGAGGTCAGAAACAAATTGTTTATACCAATTCAATACCAATTAACTCCCACATAGGTTCTTAGCATACCCCAATCTTCCCCTCCTTTCCTTCCTGCCTCTACTTCTGGATCCTTGTTAGCCAAATGAACTTTCATTAAAAGATGATGGAGGGTCATGAATTAAGCTGATTCTCCTGACTTGAAATTTAGACTTCTTTCCATAATATCAAGATCCCAGGTATGTAGGACAAATAAGATATTTCAGTTATCAAATAATCTCAACCACATAATTTTGAAGATCTATCAATCTATCAATAAATAATGATTAAGCTCTTACTATATCCCAGATATTATGTTTTGTGCTAAGGTGAAGAAACTGAGTTTGAGAGCATATGCCTTCTATCAGATTAAATCCATCATAGAGTTTGGATGCACTGTCTAGTCACTGATTACAAATCTAAGCTACTTCTTTTCTTCCATATATTTTTTTAAATTTTATAATATTTTATTTGATGATTTCCAAGCATTATTCATTAAAGACAAAGATCATTTTCTTCCCTCCCCCCACTCCCCATAACCGACGTGTGATTCCACTGGGTATCACATGTCTTCTTGATTCAAACCCATTGCCATGTTGTTAGTATTTGCATTAGAGTGTTCGTTTAGAGTCTCTCCTCTGTCATGTCCACTCAACTGCTGTAGTCAGGCAATTGCTTTTCCTCGGTGCTTCTACTCCCACAGTTTGTCCTCTGCTTATGAATAGTGTTTTTTCTCCTAGATCCCTGCAGATTGCTCAAGGACATTACACCGCCACTAATGGAGAAGTCCATTACGTTCGATTATACCACAGTGTATTAGTCTCTGTGTACAATGTTCTCCTGGTTCTGCTCCTCTCGCTCTGCATCACTTCCTGGAGGTTGTTCCAGTCTCCATGGAATTCCTCCACTTTTTTATTCCTTTGAGCACAATAATATTCTATCACCAACATATACCACAATTTGTTCAGCCATTCCCCAATTGATGGGCATGCCCTCTTTTTCCAGTTTTTGGCCACCACAAAGAGCGCAGCTATGAATATTTTTGTACAAGTCTTTTTGTCCATTATCTCTTTGGGGTACAAACCCAGCAGTGCTACAGCTGGATCAAAGGGCAGACAGTTTTTTATCGCCCTTTGGGCATAGTTCCAAATTGCCCTCCAGAATGTTTGGATCAGTTCACAACTCCACCAGCAATGAATTAATGTCCCTACTTTGCCACACACCCTCCAGCATCCATTACTTTCCTTTGCTATCATGTTAGCTAATCTGCTTGGTGTGCGGTGAAACCTCAGAGTTGTTTTGATTTGCATCTCTCTGATTATAAGAGATTTAGAACACTTCTTCATGTGCTTATTAATAGTTTTGATTTCTTTATCTGAAAACTACCTATCCATGTCCCTTGCCCATTTATCAATTGGAGCGTGGCTTGATTTTTCGTATAATTGATTTAGCTCTTTATAAATTTGAGTAATTAAACCTTTGTCAGAGGTTTCTATGAAGATTTTTTCCCAATTTGTTGTTTCCCTTCTGATTTTAGTTACATTGGTTTTGTTTGTACAAAAGCTTTTTAATTTGATGTAGTCAAAATTATTTATTTAACATTTTGTGATTGTTTCTATGTCTTGCTTGGTTTTAAAGTCTTTCCCCTCCCAAAGGTCTGACATGTATACTATTCTGTGTTTACCCAATTTACTTATGGTTTCCTTCTTTATGTTTAAGTCATTCACCCATTTGGAATTTATCTTGGTGTAAGGTGTGAGGTGTTGATCTATTCCTAATCTCTCCCATGCTGTCTTCCAATTTTCCCAGTAGTTTTTATCAAATAGTGGATTTTTGTCCGAAAAGCTGGGATCTTTGGGTTTATCGTATACTGTCTTGTTGAGGTCGCTTGCCCCCAGTCTATTACACTGATCCTCCTTTCTGTCTCTTAGCCAGTAACAAATTGTTTTGATGACTGCTGCTTTGTAATATAGTTTAAGGTCTCGGACTGCAAGGCCCCCATCATATATGTTTTTTTTTTCATTATTTCCCTGGATATCCTTGATCTTTGTTCTTCCAAATGAACTTTGTTATGTTTTTTTCTAAATCAGTGAAGAAGTATTTTGGTAGTTCAATGGGTATGGCACTAAATAGATAAATAAGTTTGGGTAGGATGGTCATTTTTATTATATTGGCTCGTCCTATCCATGAGCAGTTAATGTTTTTCCAATTGCTCAAGTCTAGTTTTAGTTGTGTGGTGAGTGTTTTGTAGTTGTGTTCATATAGTTCCTGTGTTTGTCTTGGGAGGTAGATTCCTAGGTATTTTATTTTGTCTAAGGTGATTTTGAATGGGATTTCTCTTTCTAGTTCTTGCTGCTGAGCTGTGTTGGAGATATATAGAAAAGCTGATGATTTATGTGGGTTTATTTTGTATCCTGCAAGTTTGCTAAAATTGTTGATTATTTCAGTTAGCTTTTTGGTTGAATCTCTAGGATTATTTAAGTAGATCATCATGTCATCTGCAAAGAGTGATAACTTGGTCTCCTCCTTGCCTATTTTGATGCCTTTAATTTCTTTTTCTTCTCTAATTGCTACTGCTAGTGTTTCTAGTACAATGTCAAATAGTAGAGGTGAAAATGGGCATCCTTGTTTCTCTCCTGATCTTATTGGGAATGCATCTAGTTTATCCCCATTGCAGATGATGTTAATTGATGGTTTTAGATATATACTGTTTATTATTTTTAGGAACGACCCTTCTATTCTTATGATTTCTTGTGTTTTTAATAGGAATGGGTGTTGTATTTTATCAAAGGCTTTTTCTGCCTCTATTGAGATAATCATGTGGTTCTTGTTGGTTTGCTTGTTGATGTGGTCAATTATGTGGATGGTTTTCCTAATATTGTACCAGCCCTGCATCCCTGGTATAAATCCTACTTGATCATGGTGGATGACCCTTCTGATCAAATCTGGAATCTTTTTGCTAGTATCCTATTTAAGATTTTTGCATCTATATTCATTAGGGAGATTGGCCTATAGTTTTCTTTCTCTGTTTTTGACCTGCCTGGTTTTGGAATCAGTACCATGTTTGTGTCATAAAAGGAGTTTGGTAGAACTCCCTCTTTGCTTATTATGTCAAATAGTTTGTATAGTATTGGGATTAACTGTTCTCTGAATGTTTGATAGAATTCACTGGTGAATCCATCAGGCCCTGGGGATTTTTTCTTAGGAAGTTCTTTGATGACTTGTTGGATTTCATTTTCTGATATGGGATTATTTAAGAATTCTATTTCTTCTTCTGTTAGTCTAGGCAGTTTGTACTTTTGTATATATTCATCCATATCACCTAAATTTGTGTATTTATTGCCATATAATTCGGCAAAGTAATTTTTAATGATTGCCTTAATTTCCTCTTCATCAGAGGTGCTGTCTCCCTTTTCATCTTTGATGCTGTTAATTTGCTTTTCTTCTTTCCTATTTTTAATTAGATTGACCAGTACTTTGTCTATTTTCTTTATTTTTTTCAAAGTACCAGCTTCTCTTCTTATTTATTAAATCAATAGTTCTATCACTTTCAATTTTATTAATTTCTCCTTTAATTTTTTGGGATTTCTAGTTTGATTTTCTGCTGGGTGTTTTTAATTTGATTGCTTTCAAGTTTTTTTTTTATTTGCATTTCCAATTGATTGATCTCTGCTCTCCCTTGTTTGTTAATATATACACTCAGGGATATGAATTTACCTCTGATTACCACTTTGGCTGCATCCCAAAAGGTTTGAAAGGATGTCTCGCCATTGTCATTTTCCTCAATGAAATTATTAATTTTTTCCATGATTTCTTTTCTAACTAAAAGATTTTGGAGTATCATATTGTTTAATTTCCAATTAGTTTTTGATTTGGTTTTCCATGTACCATTACTGATCATTATTTTTATTGCCTTGTGATCTGAAAAGGCTGCATTTATTATTTCTGCTTTTCTGCATTTGTGTGCCATTTTTCTGTGACCTAATGTATGGTAAATCTTTGTGAATGTGCCATGTGGTGCTGAGAAGAAGGTGTATTTCTTTTTATCCCCATTTATTTTTCTCCATATGTCTATTAATTCTAATTTTTCTAAGATTTCATTCACTTCTTTTACCACTTTCTTGTTTATTTTTTGATTTGATTTATCTAAATTTGATAATGGTTGGTTCAAGTCTCCCACTAATATGGTTTTACTGTCTATTTCTTCCTTCAATTCTCCTAGTTTCTCCATTAGAAATTTGGGTGCTATATTATTTGGTGCATACATGTTGATTAGTAATATTTCCTCATTATCTAAAGTCCCTTTTAACAAAATATAATTACCTTCCCTGTCCCTTTTGATCAGGACTATTTTTTGCTTTGGCTTTATCAGATATCATGATTGCAACTCCTGCCTTCTTTCTGTCAGTTGAAGCCCAGAAGGTCTTACTCCATCCTTTAATTCTGACCTTGTGGGTGTCAACCCGCCTCATGTGTGTTTCTTGAAGACAACATATGGTAGGGTTTTGGATTCTAATCCATTCTGCTATTCGTCTACGTTTTATGGGTGAGTTCATCCCATTCACGTTCAAAGTTATGATTGTCATTTGTGGACTCCCTGGCATTTTGATATCCTTCCCTAATGCTAACCTTTCTTCTTCAGCTCTACCTTTTAGTCCAGTGATTTTACTTTGAATCAGTCCCCCTTGTCCCCTCCCTTGATATGTTTCCCTTTCTAGTCCCTCCCTTTTTGTTCCTTCCCCTTTCCCCCCTCTTCTTCCCTCCCTTTTTTGTGTTCCTTCACCCCCACCCCCCTTGGTTTTCCCTTCTCCCTTCCCTTGTTGGGTAAGATAGAATTCAAGATCCCAATGGATCTGGATTTTTTCCCTCTCAGAGTTGATTTCCCTGAGAGTAAGGTTTAAGTAAAAACTCTCTTCCTCTCCTTCTTATAGGAGTTTTCTTCCCCTCCCCTTCCCATGTGAATCTTTGTGTGAGAAAGATTATTCTATTTGGTCTTTCTTTTCCCCCTATTTACACATTACATTTTCCCCACATGTTAGTATATATAGATTGATATAAATGTAGTCCTTATAGAAGAGAGTTTGAGTAAAGAAAAAGATAACATTTTTCTCCTTTTCCTTTTCCTTCATATTTACCTTTTCAGGTATTCCATGCTCTTTGTTTTTCGATATCGAACTTTCCACAAAGCTCTGGTCTTTTCTTTGCAAAAACTTGGAAATCTTTTATTTTGTTGAATGCCCATACTTACCCTTGGAAGTATATAGTCAGTTTTGCTGGGTAGCTGATTCTTTGTTGAAGGCCCAGCTCTCTTGCCTTTCTGAAGATCATGTTCCATGCCTTACGATCATTCAGAGTGGAACTTGCAAGGTCTTGTGTGACCCTGATTGGCATTCCTTTATATCTAAATTGTCTTTTTCTGGCTTCTTGTAAGATTTTTTCTTTTGCTTGAAAGCTTTGCAATTTGGCAATTACATTCCTGGGAGTTGTCTTTTGGGGGTTTAGTGTAGAAGGTGTTCTGTGAGCTCTGTCAGTGGATGTATTGCCCCCTTGTTCTAGAATCTCTGGGCAATTTTCTTTGATTATATCTTGTATTACGATGTCGAGTTTGCTGTTTATTTCCGGCTTTTATGGAAGTCCAATTATTCTTAAATTGTCTCTTCTCCTTCTATTTTTTAAGTCTATTACCTTGTCAGTGAGATATTTTATGTTCTCTTCTAATTTCTTGGTCTTTTGACTTTGTTTTATTAATTCTTGCTCATTGTCTTCGAGTTGCCTAATTCTGACCTTTAAAGCCTGGTTTTCCTTTTCACTTTGGTCAAACTGGTTTTGTAGATGCGTGAATTTCTTCTGCATTATTTCCCACTTTTTCTCCCAGAAGGCTTCCATCTTTTTGATCATTTCCGATTCAAATTCTTCATGGTTTTGTGGAGAGTTTCCATTTCCTTTGGAAGGTTTCAAAGCATTTGCTTGTGTTTCCTCTTCTATCTCCTCTGTATTTTGTATTTTTGCTCCATAAAATGTGTCCAAAGTCACCCCCTTCTTCTTGTTTTTCTTGGAATTTTGAGGCTTTTGTGCTTCTGTGGAGTTTGCCATCTCTATCTGAGTGGGGAGGACTGGCTTTTATTATCTCTGTCTGGTGTTCAGAGGTTTTAGCCCTAGGCAAACTGTCAGTTCTATGCAGTTGTTGTTCTGTCTTCCAGGGGAAGCCAGGAATTGCTGGTGTTTCCGTGTTACTGCCCTCCTCAGTTCCCTCCCGATACTTCTCCATTGCCTTACTTCCAAGCTCTGAGCCTGGCTCAGCATTCTCCACGAGGTGTTTTAATTTCTTTGCTGGCCAGAAGACCCAGCACTCTGAGGGGGGAGGGGCCATGGCTTCCTGGGGCTCCGTGGGCTCCTGATAGGATTAGCTTTCCCTGGGTTGAACTGAGGCAGGGACCTTCTGTGAGACTCGGATGGAAGGATTCAGCCAGGGGGCTACAGGCTTCCCCCCCATCTCTCTCTGTTTCCCTGCTGTCTGGGTGCCCCCGTGACTGGGTCAGGTTGTTTTCAGGAGGCAGCCTTCAGGATAGCTGGCCCTGAGGCTCTGAGGTTTCCTCTGCTGCCTTGGACTCAGTACTCTGGGTTGGGGGGATGGGTCCTGGGAACTTCCTTCTGCCTACCCCTTAGGTCTGAGTGATCTCAGGTTCTGGCTTTTTTTGGGGGGGAGTACCTTTTGATCCAGGTCCAGGAGGAGGATTCCCGGGGTCTATGCTGTTTTTTTTTTTTTAATTTCGGTGCCCTAGGAGAATATAGTTTGAAATCGGTAAGGAAGGATTTCCGGAGATCTGAACTTTAGCTTTCTCTAAGCCGCCATCTTGACCGGAAATCTCTTCCATATATTTTTACATAATAATTTTATATTGCCTTTAGTAATGAAAATACTATTTAGTAATTTATTGTTAGAAATTTAGTAATGAAAATTACTGATGAAAATAGTAGCAATAAACAACAAATTTATATGGTGCCTTTACATACTACTTATAATTACTTATTGGCTTAAAACTATTGCTATTAAAAAGACAGAAACAGACATATTTCTTAGGTTGTGAATCATAGTTAAATAAATTTGAATCCAAGTTAAAAATAGTGCATTGCCATCGGGTCCTTTAAAAAAGGAAATCTTTTATTGGTTGACTGAATATCACTGTAAAATTAATATCAAAATGCTCAATTTCAAGCTGTTGCTATTGATTCTCTGAGAAGTTCAGATTCTTGCAAAGGGCACCTTGAAAATCCTTACTGAAGTTTGGACCAAATCTTGTGATTCTTGTCTCTCTTACTGAGTTCTCTAGCTACTGTCATGGGATATGTCAAGTAATAAATATCCCTTAGCCAGAAGGAACTTTAAAATGCCACAAAGGCCAAATGGTGGTAAGAATCTAAACTTCTGTGTCAGAGAACTCTGTGTTTAGCTGTCAGATATTTCTGAAGAACTCATACAATGATATACTTGTATAGGGCAGCTGAGAAAACCTAATGAGATCATAGGTTGCATATGGGGAGGCATTTTGTCCAAGACTAAGGAGTTGTTTTGTTTTTTTTTCCCTGTACTTTCCCCTGGTCAAGATCTATCTGAGATAATGTGTTCATCTCTGGATGCTATATTTTAGAAAAAAATTAATAAGCTACAGTATCCAAAAGATACAAATAAGTAGAATATCCATAAGAGGAAAAAAATGGGGTGGCAATAAGACTTGTGTTAATGTCATTTTGTTAATTCATTTCAGTCATGTCCAACTGATTGTGATCCTATCTGGGTTCTTTTGTTTCTTTGTTTTTTGGTAAAAGATAACAAAATGGTTAATCATTTGCTTTTCCAGGTCATTTTACAGATGAGGAAACTTAGGCAAGCAGGGTTAAGTGACTTATCCAAGATCATCCAGATAATAGAAGACTCAGGTTGGATTTAAATTCAGGTTCTCCTAATTTCAGGGCCAGCACTATATCCACTGTGCTTATTAGTTACCCTGATTATATCATGAGAAATGGTCTAAATTGGGTATTTTAACATGGCCAATATATTTAACATGGCACAGGAAAGATATAATAGTGGCATCAAAGCAGTCTAACTCTGTTGATTATTACCTCTGTGACCCTTTAATATGGTCTTCTAGGAATCATTTTTTTCTTCTTTTAGTGGGATTTGGGAAGGGAATAAGACTCCTTTGATCCTTTATAGTTCTAAATCTATGATCCCATGAATTAGAGTTAGTGAAAAACAACAGGTTCATTATAAGGTGCTCAGTTGACTTCTTAACAAAGTGGTCATAATGAGAGGTGAGTAAACCAAAGCTCGGTCACTATTGTCTGGAAATATTGCAGAAGTAATTCTCCTTCAAGTATGGTTGGACTAGATAGCTTCTGAGATTTCTTCTAACTTGGTGATTCATTAAAAATTTAGCAAGTAACAAAATGAAAAGGAGATTCACTGTTTAAGTATAAAACAAGAGAAAATAAAGAGAAAAATAAAATGAGCAGAAAGGAAAGAAAGGGAACATGGCAGAGCAGGTAAGGAATCAGGCTTGGAGTCAGAGAGTTCATTCATTTTTTTCTCATGATGAACCCTTTGTGAGCTCTTTTGGGGTTTTCTTGGCAAAGATATTAGAGTGGGTTGTTCATTTCCTTCTCCAGATCATTTTATAGGTGAAGAAACTGAGATAAACATGGTTAAGGAACTTTTAAGGGTCACACAACTGGTAAGTGTCAGAGATCAGATTTGAACTTGTAAAGATGAGTTTTGCTGACTCCAGATCTGGTGCTTTATGTACTATGGTGCCATGAAGTGTCCAGGAGTCAGAAAGTCCTGGGTTCAAATCCTATCTCAAACACTTATCTGGTGCATGTCCCTGAATAACTTATTTAACTTATCAGTTTCTATGGCTCCTTCATCTGTAAAATAAGGGGGTTGAATATGATGGATGCCATCAAGTTTTAAATATGTTTTGATTTCAAATTTTTAAGAGAATGAACAGATAGTTTGAATTCGTTTTGGGAGAAACATAGCATTTATAAGCTACATTTTGGAGATTTTGGAATTTTATTTCAGTCAGTAGACCTCTGATGGAAGACTGTTTTGTATATGCAAGTAGAGGCTGGTTTTCAATTTAATTCTCAATATTAAATAATGATTTTTATTCATAACAATCTCAGTGAGAAAGGTTACGGAGATATATTTACATCCTTTGTACTCTACAGGGAGAAAAGATGATTTTCAGAAAGTCTATGTGTCATTATTATTAGTATTTCTTTATTTGTTTAGTAGGTATGGGAAGAGTATTTTTTAGGCTTTTAAAGGGAAATCAAGGGATGACTACCTATGAACAAAGGGAATCTGTTCATCATAGCCATGTATTTTTTCCATCATATGTTTGCTTCAGAATTGCTTATTGAAAGACAGCATTTTGTTGTTATCATTGTTGATGCTACTATTATTGTTGTTGACTCTGATAAATAGAAGTCAGAACAAAAAAGCATGGTTTTACTTGAGTATTTTCTATATTTAAAATTATTTACACAATCTATCAATAAAGAGTTATGAAGTATGCTAGGAGATGGGGGTACAAAGAAGTAAAAGACATCCATTGTTCTCAAGAAGCTTTCATTCCATTGAAAGAAGTGACGTATATATTTATAAGAATGTGTTAATTATATTAAAAATAAATATTAGGTAATGGATGTTGGAGACTGGCAACTGGGGAGGTCAAGAAAGGGCTCTTACAGTAGGTAGCTATGAAGCTGACTTGATGAATATTCTATGGCACAATATTGAGGGAGGATATTCAAGGAATTCAGGAAAATCTGTGTAAAAACCAAGAAATGAGAGAAAGAGACAGACAGATGGACAGACAGAGAGGCAGAGGGACAGAGAGACAGAAACAGAGACAGAGACTGTGACAGTGTGAGAAAGGGAGTGAAATATATCTGTAAAAGTAGAAGGTAGAAGTGGAAACAAGAGACATGATGTTCTTCCTATGTGTGCACCACCATTGAAATGATTCTGTTTGCTTATTAAAGCTCTTCCCTTCCTTCCTCCTTTCTTTAACTCCTTCCTTCCTCTTTTTCTTTTTCCTCCTTCTTTTTTTCCCTTCCTTCCTCCTTCCTTCTTTCCTTCCTTCCTTCCTTCCTTCCTTCCTTCCTTCCTTCCTTCCTTCCTTCCTTCCTTCCTTCCTTCCTTCCTTCTTTCCTTCCTTCCTTCTTTCCTTCCTTCCTTCCTTCCTTCCTTCCTTCCTTCCTTCCTTCCTTCCTTCCTTCCTTCCTTCCTTCCTTCCATCCTTTCTTCCTTCTTTCCTTCCTACCCAAATCAGGTTTTAGAGACAAGCAAAAGGAGCATCAGAGAGATGATGACTTATTCAAGGCAGAACTGTTAGTATCAGAGACAAAATTAAATCCAGTTCCTAGACAGCTCTAATACTGTGCTGCCCCTAGACTAAAGGTGAACTATACAATCCAAATAAACAATTACAAAGGGGAAAGCTTAAGTCTGTAACTGTTGCAGACCAGTTGTGAACATTTTCTTTTGTGCCAGTGAACATCCTCAACATGAGTAAAAATGGGATTAATTCTTGGCCAAAGGAGAGCAAGCAATCTATTTTAAACACTCAGTTCTCTTAAGTTTCCCCTCCTTGCCTCCAGCATTTCTTCGGACTCTTCACTTCTCATTAGCAACCCCCACTAAAGAGCAAGTGCAAAAAGGCACAAGGAAAGCAAATATGGAAACCTGTTAGCAACTCTTAAAGATTCCTGTGAGTCTTGAGCTTAAAATTGATGGCTATAATAAGTATTTTTCCCATTGTCTGCAAATTTTCATTCCCTTTTGTGAAATCTTTCCTCCCTTTAGCAAAGATAATTAAGATTTGGCTGTGATACTTTGCCCTGGTTTAGCAGCTGTCCTTCAAGGTTAGCAAGGTCCTTTTGGAATAGAGCATATTTTGAGTTCTCTGCCATAAAGTATTATTAATATACATTTATAGTGTGGTGGAAAGAGCATTTTGCCAGGAGTCAGGAAGCATATGAGAATTCTCACTTTTATTCTATAGCTACCCATGGGGAAATCACTTTGCTTTATTTGGGACTCAATTTCCTAATTTATCATTTGTTTTTCAGTCATTTTTCAGTCATTTCTGATATTCCATGATTCCATTTGGGGTTTTCTGGGCAAAGATACCAGGGTAGTTTGTCTTTTGCCTCTCTAGCTCACATTATATATATATATATATATATATATATATATATGTATATATATATATATATATATATCTCACATTATAGATGAGGATACTTAGTTAAAGAGGATTAAGTGACTTGATCAGGATCACACAACTAGTGCGTGTCTTGAGACTGGATTAGAAGTCAGGGATTTCTGATTCTGGGCCCAGTACTCTACTATGCTACCTAACTGCCCCAGATGACATGTCAAGGCCATTTAATCTTGATAAATTTCAATTTGGGAAGCTAGTGGCTAGAGCACCAAGTACTGAGTCTAAGAAAACCTGGGTTCAAAGCCAACCTCAGACACCAGCCTTGTGACTATAGGAAATTTGCTTAATCTTCTTTGCCTCAGTTTCCTTAATCTATTAAATAAGCTAGAAAAGGAAATGGCAAACCAACTCCAGTATCTTTGCCAAGAAAATCTCAAATGGAGTCATGAAGAATTCAATATGACCGAAAAGAATGAATAACAACAAGGGGTCATATAACTCTCAAGTTGTGCCAGCCTTTGTACTTGAGAGACAGTTTGGCATATTACATTGAGAGATAGTCTCTGATCCATGAAGACTTGAGTTCAAGTCTCATTTCTGAAACATATTAGCTATGTGACGTGGGATAAGTCACTTAATTTATCAATGTTCCTGGCAAGATTATAAATTGCTTGAGAAAGTTTTAGAAGAATATCTTTTATCACATCAGGTCTCCCTACTTTTTAAAAAATCTAGATCTGTGCTTTCATCCCTTTAGGTTACACTTTGCATGGAAACTGCCTCCACCATTGAAAATCAGAAATTGAATTTTAATTTATTAAATTTCAGAATAGAAAAGGCAATGAGAGATTATTACTCTCCCATTATCATGGAGACTGTATCTGAAGTAAGACTAGTCTAGGCTTTCTCCACTCTAAGTCTATGTTCTACATAATATTCTACTTATTTTAGAGTATCAAGAAAGTTGAGACCTAGTAATGATATAACTGAGAAAGCCAAATGAAATAATAAATGGATAAAATGTATAGCCCCAGTGATTATATGATAACTCAACTCCTCCATGCTTCTGCATGAGATTCATGAATCCTATAGCTGAGCTATCTCCATGGCTAGAGCTGACTTTGGAACTTTGGATGGTGTTGGTGACACCCTAAATAATCAATAGGAAAAGGCTCCCTTCAAACATATGGTAGGCCACCTGGAACCAGTTACAGAATATTCATCAATATGATTCTCTTGAAAGCAGTCTCCTAGTCTACACATGTGACAGTGACCCATTATACTAGCATGTATCAAGTGTTTTAAGGCTTACGAAGCACTTTATGTATATTATCTGAATTTATCATGATAGCAGTCCTACAAATTAATTGCTATCATTATCCCTACAGGCAGAGTGCATAAAGTACCAGGTCTGGAGTCAAGAAGGTGAGTCTTCCTAAATCCAAATCCAGGCTCAGACTTTGATTGGCTTTGTGACCTTGGACAAATCACTCAGTTCTGTTTACCTCAGTTTCCTCATCTGAAAAAAAAGATCTAGAGAAGGAAATGGCAAACCTCTCCAATATCTCTGCCAAGAAAACCCTAAGTGGGGTCATAATAAACCAGACACAACTGAAAGGACTGAACAACAACAATAACAAATTATTAGCCCTCTTTTACAGATGAGGAAACTGAGACTGAGATTGATTAAATGACTTGCTCACAGTCAACAACTAATAAATACCTAAGGACATATTTTAACTAGATTCTTTTTTACTTAAAGCCTAGTGTTCTCTATATATAATACCAATTTGAATATTAAGTCCTGATTATTTATTAGGAACTGCAATACTAACTGGTTGGTCAGCTAATTTCCTCAAACACAAGATGATTCTATTGATAACAGCTGCCACCCAAAATATCTCAAATGAATGCCTCTCTTGAGTTTTAAATGTTTTCCATCTAAACTCTGGCAATTTTAGGTATACTTCTAGCGTGCTGACCAGAGGGTTAGATTTGGGGTCAGGAAGACCTATAGTCAAATCCCATCTCAGATACTGACAAGCTGTGTGACCATGCAATACATTTAAAACTCTCTAAACCTATAAAATGGAACTAATAATATACCCTGTGTTCCTGTTCAGTCATGTTTAACTCTTCATGGCCCTGTTTGGTGTTTTCTTGGTAAAGATACTAAAGTCATTGACCATTTCATTCTCCAGCTAATTTTATAGATGAGGAAACTGAGGCAATCAGGGTAAAATAACTTGCCCAGTGTCACAGTTAGTAAGTATCTAAGGCTGGATTTAAACTCAGGTCTTCCTAACCCCAGAAACCTGGTGCTCTATCCATTGTACCACCTACTTGCCAAATACCCATTATATCTACATCAAAGGCTTTGCTGCAAGGTTAAAATGAAAGTGTGTATAAAGTACATTGCAAAATGTTCAGACATTCCATGAATATTAGTTATTATTTGCTTCGAATAAATATAATTTTTAATGCATTTAAATCTGGGGAAAGCAGTGACTCCTTTTCTAATATTGTTGACACCATGAAGTAAAGGGGAAATGGCAAAACCAAGAAATGTCTCTAACTCCTAATGATATAAAGCATCTCCCCACCCCCATTCTCCTTTTTACTATTCTTTTCCATTTCAGCTGCAGGCAATGAAGTTAATGACCTCAGGTGTTTTGAAGCCCAAGAGTGTGAACCCTGGGAATCCAAATCAATGGCAAGTCTGTTGAGTATCTGAGAACCCACAGAATGACCATGTGGGATGATTACCAGATTGCACCCCAGAAGAAGCTAGCAATGATACTTCCTTTGGACTCCAACTGGGTAGGACTAAAAATATGTGGGAACTGAAATGTTCAAAGTACATTATCTGGGAGTCTGAGATTGTCTAGGGGATTGTTGGGAAAATATTTCTACTTTAGTTTTGTTCTATCTTTGAAGCAAATATTTCTTTGTAAAAGCTACTCTGTGTTAAGTTAAACGGACCTGGTGTTTTAGCTACTTATCCTTTAAAATGGGTAATTGAGATGATGGCAGTAGAGAAAAGAGATGCTCTTCTCTCTAACACCTTGGGTACCTTTGAACTCTTTAGGAAAGAAATATGACTGTCACAGAACCACCAAAGATGTTACAAAAGAACATGTCTTTAGTCAGTGTAAGGGAGACAATGCTCATATGGCCAGATACCACAGAGCCAACACACACACCACATAGAACCAATCAGCTCCAAGTCTCTGGAAACATTGTCTCTGGGAAGAAACAAAAAGAATGGGAATTTCTGTAAAACTAAAGAATTTGGAGCTATATTTATACCTTAAGGGAAAAACCAAATTGAAACAATGGACTAGTTACATAGTGGGACAAAGGGTCATTCTGGGAATTTCTTGAAGGTAAGTATCCATAAGACAAAAATGAATTTGTGGGTTCATAAAACAAGATCTTCCACTGATTAACTGATGAACCACTGATTAACTGATCAGTTAACAACTCAGTCAAGTTATAAAAGCCTTTTTGTGTGTGCCCATGTATGGGTGTGTGTTTGTGTACGTGTATATATGTGTATTTGGGTTTACTATATGATAGACAATGTGCTAAATTCTGGGTATTCAAAGAAAGGTAGAACCAGTCTCTGATCTGAAGATACTCACAATCTAACTAGAGAGACAGTATATAATATATAAGCATGTATGTGCAGACTGGCATATATATATAAATATATATATATATAAATATAAAGATATATGAGACAAATTAATAGGCATTCATTGAGTGCCTACTATGTGATCGCTAACTATAAGGACCTGGTGATTGATACAGGGATCAAAATGAAAAGCCCCTGCCCTCCAGGGGCTTATATTAATACTTGTCAGAAAGTAGCGTTTTTGTTCCAAGTATAGTACTGAAAAAGAGAGGGAGAGAGAGACAAAGGCAGAGAGATGGGGGTGTGGGAAGAGGAGGAATCTGAAGAACTGCCAGTCCCCAGATAACCCATTTTAAGCCTTATTCTATACAATAACTACCCTTATCCTTGCCTTTAAAAGTGTTAAAACTTCCACAATGGAAGGGAAGCTTGCTACAAACTAAATGCAATGGCAGACTATGGGCGCTTTCCCAAGAGCTGAGTGCTGAAGGTTGTAATTGCCTCGCCTCTGTTCGGAATCTGGCTGTTCCTCTCTAAAATCAGGCTCCTTTCTTCCCCTTATTTTTATTTCTCCCCCCTTCCCTTTTCTCTTTGAGATAATTTTATACAGAACTCCTACATAGTTCTGTGCCATCTCTGAAGCTCATACTACCCCTTTGCTGGGGGCTTTGACCTGATCTGGCCCAACCAGAGAGCAACTAGTGATCGCCCTTCCTTCCCAAGGCCTTCTAGACAGGAGGCACTATCTGGGGCATTTTCCTAGAGAGAGTGATGATGACTCATGAAACACCTGCTGGACATGGTTCTGGACCTCCTGCAAGGAGGCATGATTAACCTTCAGGTCTCTTTTGCAGAATGTGGAAGGTAGAAGTCTGCACTGGGTGCTCGGCTCAGAACAGCTATACAATGTTTCCCTGTATTCCTCCTCCCCAAGAGCTGCTTAATGTTTGTTCTTCTGACTCATTCTTTGGAGAGAACCCTGCTCTACTGCAATTATTTATTTTCATCTGCCACTTGCTTTCTGACTGTTCCACTCTCCTTTGCAACTATATATTTTATGAAAAAACCTACCTAATTATTTCTCTTTCCACCTGGGCTTTAAAGAGAGGTGAATCCAGAGTCACAGCTCCTGTGCTCTAATCTTGGAATTGATACTCGATAAACTTGTGAAGACTTGAGCAACTCACTTAATTATTTTTGATCCTTTGTCTCTTCATCAATAAAATAAGATGACTTGACTAAATAGTTCCTAAATATGCTTCTCACTATAGTTGTATGGAGGACATCTATACAGGTGAGGGGTAGAGCTGGTGAAAGCAAGAAAAAGGGAAGATTCAACCTCCAGAGGTTTCTGATGCCTTTTGAGTCTCTGGACACTGAAACTGCTTTTAGTTTGTCTGGCTTCAAGCTTTGAAAGTGAAGATAGAAGGTGCAAACCACACTTCAGGTTGCTGAAGGTTAATAAGACGAGGAAGGAAAATACCTCTAGAGGAGACAGCAGTTTCTGTCATGTTTCTATCTCCAAATTGCTATACTAGAGATTTTAGGGAATTTCCTCTCGTGAGAGACATACATTCATTCTCTTCCCCTCTCTCTTTTTCACCTCCCCCAAATTCCCTTCCACTTCATTGAGCTGAATTACCTTACTCTGAATAGAATAGGTCTATTGTGTACTCTTTTATATGTTCTCCTACACACAATTGATTTGATTTCTGTTGCACTACTGATTTGGATAAATGTGTTTATGTGCTGTTTCCTATGTATCTTCATTATGGAACTGGTATTTGATGGGAAGGAAGTCAAGTCTTGCATATAAAGTTTGGTGTCTCCCTTCCCTCTAAGAAATGGTAATCAGAAATTTAGCTTCAACTTGAAAACTATATCCCCTGGGTTAACAATATTTGAAGTAGCAACAAAAACAGCAACAAAACAGCAACAACAACAATGTCAATAACAGTGTCATCAATAACACTATTAATGTCAATAACAATATCAACCTCAACAACAACATCATTATCAACATCATCTTCAATATCAACACCAGCAACCTTCAACAACAATATAAATGTCAACACCAACAACAGCAATATCAATGTCAACATCAGTGACAATAGTGACATCATCAATAACATTATCAATGGCAATATCAAAAATATCAATGTCAACATCAACAATATCAATAATATCATCAACATCAACATAATCATCAGCAATGTCAACAGCATCATCAACATCAGCATCAAACAACAACTTATTGTCTCCTTTAAGGGCTAGGCAATTTGGTAAATTGACTTGCTCAGGATTACAGAGTTAGGAAGTGTCTGAAGTGGAATTTGAACCCAGAATCTCCATCTTCAGACCTGACTCTCCATATATTGAACAACCTACCTGCCTCTTGTATTAGATTTTTTTAAAAAGGAGACCTTGGACCACATAAGTTATATCTGATTTAAACTAAATTACATTTGTAGATATCAAAAGTGCAGCTAGGCAATGATTTTAGTACAACAGAGATTAACTAATGGAATTCAGATACTATCTCTAAAGCTCTGAATTGTCTTCCAATTGCTATTCTCTGCCCAGTTGTCCTAATTGATTTATTGATTTGTTCAATAAAGCAAATGTTGAGCATAATGAGTAATAATGGCATAGTCAAATGGAATCAGTCTAGCTATAGCAAAAAATAAAATGAAACAAAAGCCCATTGCTGAATTTAATATATGAGAAAGGTACTCAAAAAAAAACCCAGAGTTCTTTGGTTAACAACCACCAAGAATATGGAAAAAATATCTGGCTAGAAGTATTCCTTTGTTTATTTCTTTGTTCAATGGGAAAGTGTTTCAAACCATATGTACCTAAAAAAAATATAAGTGAAATTTTTAAATGCTCAGATTGTAATACAAGGGATCTTAGTAATAATATTCACAGCTATCTATTTTATAGCTCTTTAAATTTTACATTTCACTTTACAAATAGTATTTCCTTTTATCTTTACAACAAACCTGAAAAGTAAATGGTATTACAATCCTGATTTTAAACATGACTAAATTGAGACAGACATAAATGAAGTGAGTTGCATAAAGATATGTAGTTGTTAACTATCTGAAGCTAGATTTGAACTTAGTTCTTTCTGATTATAGGTCCAGAGCTATATACACAGTAAATCCACCCAATTGACTCTTAACCTTTGTGGTTTTCTAAGGACCTCTTTTCAGAATATTTTTAAACCCTTGCCTTTTGTGTTAGTGTCAATTCTAAGACAGAAGAGCATCTACAACTAGGTAATTAGAATTAAATGACTTGCCCAGGATCACACATCTAGGAAGTATCTCAGGCCATATATAAACTCAGGTTTTCCTGACTTTAGTACTCTATCCATTGTGCTACCTAGCTGCCTCCAGAATAATATTCTTTTTCTTAATAATAAATTTTAATTTTTTTCTAGATTACATGTTAATACAATTTTTAAAATATTTGCTTTCTGACATTTTGAAATCTGTGCTGTCTTTCTTCTCATACTTCCCTTCTCCTAAAAACAGCAGCTAATATGATATAGATTATATTTATATATATTCATATAATATATATTTCTATGTTTTTCATGTGGTAAAAGAAGGTGAATATTAACTACATTAGAGAAAAATTTATGGAAGAAATTAAGTAAAGAATAGTATATTTGAATTTACATTTAGATCTGTCTATTCTTTCTATGATGAAGGATATCCTTTTTTGTCTCAAATCTCTTAGTTGTTTTGATTGATTGCCTTGTTGATAATAATTATCATTCACAGTTGATCATCATATATTACTGTTGTTACTATGTACAATGTTCTCCTGGTTCTTTTCACCTCACTTTGCATCATTTAATATAAATATTTCTAGGATTTTTTGGAGCCATCATATTTGTCATTTCTTATATAGCACAATAATATTCTATTACAAGAATATACCACAACTTATCCAGCCATTTCCCAACTGATGAACGTCTCCTCAGTTTCCAGTTCTTTGCAACCACAAAAAGAGCTATTATAAATATTTTTGGCACAGGTACATTCTTTCCCATTGTCTTTAATTTGGGATAGAGACCTAGTACTGGTATTTCTGGGTCAAAGCATATGCCCAGTTTAATTCCAGATTGCTCTCCAGAATCGTTGTATCAGTTTGCAGCTTTATGGGAAGTGTGTGTGTATGTGTATGTGTGTGTGTATGTGTGTGTGTCCTGATTTTTCCATATCCCCTATAACATTTATCACTTTCCTTTTTTGTTATGTTGTCCGGTCTGATGGGTGTAATATGGTAACTCAAAAGTGTTTTAATTTGAATTTCTCTAATCAATAATTATTTGAAGCATTTTTTCATATAACTAAAGATAGTTTTAATTTCTTTATCTGAGAATTGCCTGTTCATATCCTTTGACCATTCAGAATAAGATTCTTAATGAATAAAAATAAAATAGAATATTGCAAAGGTAATCAATTTTAGTGAAAATAAAGATATGATTTTACCCCCTTTAATTTCATGGACACTTTACTCACAGATTTCTTGTGAATCTGTGAACTCTTAGTGACAAAACATGGAAAAAAGATGTTGATTGTGTGCCAGTATGATTTGCACATATTTACACAGACACACAATATAGGAAAAAATTGGGAGAAAAGAACTGCTTACCTTCAGCCTTTGTAGAAGTAATTATTGGTGAATATTTTTTGACAGCATGAGCCATATATTATTTATTCACTGGCTTTGGAATTTTGAAAAACTCATGTTTAGTTTTATCCACAAGCAGATATAATATCAAAGGGCACATTTTGAGATTGAAGGGTTTTTAGAGATCATCCAATATGGTAGCTTACCTTTATGAATCAGAAAGCTGCTAAATTGACAGTCAGAATGCTAATCTGAATTTTATACACCAAATCCATTGGCCTGTTGATACCTTGATTGCCATTGTTACCTGTCAACAGATGCCAAAATTATCATAGTAATAGAAGTAATATGTAGTTGGAATTTATATAGGTCTTTAGGTTCTTTATATACATTATCACTTTGAGTATAAAACCTGAGAAGCAGGCACTAGTAATATAACCATTTAAACATGAGGAAACTGAATGGGGATAAGAGAGAAGAGTTCAAAGAGTTTTCAGTCACTCAGACATGTCCACCTCCTCATGACCCCATGGACCATAGGACCATGGTAGAAATGGTAGACCAGGTCTTTCTACCCTCTGCTATTTTCCTGAAGTCTATCCAAGCTAATGTCAGTTTCCATGGCACTATCTAGACATAGTATTCTTAGTCATTCACTTATTCTTTTGTCTTCACTTTCCCAAAGTCAAGCTCTTTCCCAGTGAGTCCTATCTTCTCATTATGTGGCTAAAAAAAATTCAATTTCAGGATCTGTCCTTCAAGAAATAGTCTGAATTATTTTTTTTAAGTATTCACTGGATTGAACTTTTGCTGTCCAAAGGATTCTCAAATGTCTTCTCCAGAACCACAATTTGAAAGCTTTGATTTAGCAACCTTCTTCTTTCCTTATAGTCCTACCCTCACAGCTATATATTATTACTAGAAAAGCCATAGCTTTGACTAAATAGATTTTTGACAGCAAGGTGATGTCTGCTTTTTAAGTATGCTGTCCAGATTTTCCATAGCTGCTCTTTGAGGAGCAAGAGTCTTTTAATATCATGACTGCAGGCATTGTCTGTTGTGATCTTTGATCCCAAGGAAATAAAATCTGACACTACTTCCATTTCTTCACTCTTTATTTACCAGGAAGTGATGGGACCAGTTGTCATGATTTTAGGATTTTTTTTAAAATCTAAAACTTCAAGCCAGCTTTTAAGCATTCTTCTTTTACCGGCATCAGGAGACTTCTTAATTCTTTTTCACTTTCTGCCATCAGAGTGATATTTACATATCTGAGAGTTTTGATATTTTTCCCAGCAACCTTAATTCCAGCATTTGATTCATCCAAACTGGCATTTCACATAATGTATATACACTGCATATAATTTAAACAAGATGATATATACAATCTTGTCATACACCATCCAGGTGTTCCATGATCAGTTCTAAATATTGTTTCTTGACATACTGACTTCTTATTCTTCAGGAGACAAAATAATTTGGTATACCCATTCATTGAGGGCTTGTCAGATTTTGTTGCGAATGCACATAGTCAAAGACTTTAGTGCAGTCAACAAAGCAGAAGAAGAAGCTTTTCTGTAACTCCCTTGCTTTCTCTATACTCCAAAAAAAGTTGACAATTTGGTCTCTACTTCCTCTGTCTCTTTAAAAATGAACCTGTCCTACTTGGTTCTCATATTACTGAAACCTACCTTGATGAATCTCAAGAGTAACCTTTCTAACATGTTAAATGGTTCCAAGACAGAAGAGCCATATGGTTAGGAAGTGTCTGAAGTTAAAATTGAAACAAGGACCCTTGGTATCTCTAGGCATTGGCTCTCCATTCACTGAGCCACCTAACTGCTTCTCCTTGCATGTTTAATGAGCACAATTGTTTGGTAATTTGAACATTCTTTACTATTGCCCTTCTTTAGGATTGGGATATAAATTGAACTTTTCCAATACACTGACCACTTCTGAGTTTTCCAAATTAACTGACATATTAATTTCAGAACTTTAATAGCAGCATCTATTATGATTTTTTTGACTTTTTTATTTTTTAAATATATTTTATTTGATCATTTCCAAGCATTATTCGTTAAAGACATAGATCATTTTCTTTTCCTCCCCCCCACCCCCCATAGCCGACGCGTAAGTCCACTGGGCATTAGATGTTTTCTTCATTTGAACCCATTGCTTTGTTGATAGTATTTGCATTAGAGTGTTCATTTAGGGTCTATCCTCTGTCATGTCCCCTCAACCTCTGTATTCAGGCAGTTGCTTTTTCTCAGTGTTTCCACTCCCATAGTTTCTCCTTTGCTTATGAATGGTGTTTTTTTTCTCCTGGATCCCTGCAAGTTGTTCAGGGACATTACACCGCCACTAATGGAGAAGTCCATTACGTTCGATTATACCACAGTGTATTAGTCTCTGTGTACAATGTTCTCCTGGTTCTGCTCCTCTCGCTCTGCATCACTTCCTGGAGGTTGTTCCAGTCTCCATGGAATTCCTCCACTTTATTATTCCTTTTAGCACAATAGTATTCCATCACCAACATATACCACAGTTTGTTCAGCCATTCCCCAATTGATGGGCATCCCCTCGTTTTCCAGTTTTTGGCCACCACAAAGAGCGCAGCTATGAATATTTTTGTACAAGTCTTTGTGTCCATTATCTCTTTGGGGTACAGACCCAGCAGTGCTATGGCTGGGTCAAAGGGTAGATATTCTTTTGTCGCCCTTTGGGCATAGTTCCAAATTGCCCTCCAGAATGGTTGGATCAGTTCACAACTCCACCAGCAATGAATTAATGTCCCTACTTTGCCACATCCCCTCCAGCATTCATTACTTTCCTTTGCTGTTATGTTAGCCAATCTGCTAGGTGTGAGGTGATACCTCAGAGTTGTTCATCTATTATGATTTTAAATAGAATACCTAGAATTCTATCACCACCACTAGCCTTACTGTTAATGCTTTCAAAAGCTCTCTTGACTTCATTTTACAGGATGAATGGCTTTAGTAACCACACTATCAAGGTTATCAGTGATGTTAAAGATTTTGCTTATGTAGTTCATCTGTATATTCTTGCCACTTAATCTCTTCTACTTCTCTTGAGTGCCTACCATTTTGCCTTTTATGTTGTCCATTTTTGCATGAAATATTCAATTTATATCTCTTAATTTCTTGAAGAGGTCTCTTGACGTTTCCCATTCTATCATTTTCTTTTATTTCTTTGCTGTTGCTCATTTAAGCATCTTATATCTCCTAGATATGTTCTAAAATTCTGTATTCATTTGGATATATTTTCCCTTTCTCCATTCCCTTTCTTCTCTTTTCTTTCCTCAGCTTTTTGTAAAATATCATCAGATAGTTATTTTGTCTAATTGTTCTTTTTCTTTAGGATTTTTGTTGATATTGCTTTTGTCTCCCGTTCCATAATGTGAACCCTGTTAATAGTTCCTTAGGCATTCTGTCTACCAGATCTTATTCCTTAAAATATATCATCTACTTTTCATATTCATAAGGGATAATACTTAGCTCATCCCTAGACTGTCTGATGATTTTCCCTACTTCAATTTAAAGCTAAATTCT
The DNA here is from genome assembly GCF_027887165.1 of Monodelphis domestica. Classification (NCBI taxonomy): domain Eukaryota; kingdom Metazoa; phylum Chordata; class Mammalia; order Didelphimorphia; family Didelphidae; genus Monodelphis; species Monodelphis domestica. The sequence continues at coordinate 36,278,543 of NC_077232.1, forward strand.
GCAATAAGAAACTCATGAGCAGTTAGGTCAATGTCTTGTTTTAAGTGAGTAGAGAAATTCTTCATCTTTGGTTGCAAAGTAGATAATCAGTCTGCTTTCAATATTGAACATTTGTTAATGTTCAAGCTTAAAATTACCTTTTGGCAATTGTTGTTGGTAAGGTGTTGGAAAAAAAGGTTTTGCTATAACCAGTAAATTATATTGACAAATCTCTATTTGTCTCTGCCCTGTTTCATTTTGTACTCTAGGGCCAAACTGGTCTGTTATTTCAATGATCTTCTGATTTCCTGCTTTGGCATTCTAGTCCCCTATGATGAAATGTGACAGTTTTTGCTAATTATAGAAGGTGTAGGTTTTCGTAGAATTGTGCTACTTTGGCTTATTTAACACAAATGATTAGAAGATAGACATATTCCTGTGATGCTGAGCAGTTTGTCTTAGATTCAAAGAGATCTCATTCTATCATTTTTTAGATTATACCCCATTATTACTTTTCTCACCCTCTTATTAGGTATGCTATCTTCCCCATTTCTTATAAAGGGATTCTTGCTCAGAGCAATAATCTATGATAACCTGATTTAAATTTATCCATTGCGAAGCTCATTGACACCCAAGATGTAAATTTTTAAACTTCCCATCTTTTATTTAATATCCAGCTTAACTTGTCTTATAGATCTTACATTTCAGGTTCCTATGCAACATTCATCTGTATATCATTGGACTTTCCTTTTTTCACCAGCCACATCCATATCTGAACTTTCTCTCACCTTTGTCATAGATGCTTCATTCTTTATGGAGCTTTTGTAGTTATCCTCTGTTCTTCTCCAGTAATATACCAGACACTTTCTCACCTGATGGGCTCATCTTATGATGCCAGGTCTTTTTATCTTAATTCTGCCCATAGGTTTTACTTGGCCACAATAATAGAGCAGTTTGACATTTCCTTCTCCAGTGGATCACCTTTTATATGAACTCTCTACTATGACCATTGTCTTGGGTAACTCTGCATGTCATAGATCATAGTTTCATTAAGCTATACAAGCCCCTATTCCACCTGGTGTTAGATGAAAGATGCTCATACATGTTGAAAAATGCTTAGTGTCTCCCCAAAATCTCTCCATAAAATTCAATCTCATTTGCCTGGTATCCGTGGTCTTTCACAATGCAGTACCATCACAGCTTTGAAAGGATCATCAGTTTCATTGTGACTTTAAGGACCATTGCTTTCAACTGATTAATTTTATGGAAAGAAATTGAGACCCAAAGACTTTAATTGACTTGCCTAAGATCTCAAATATAGGTACATAACAAAGGTATGATTTGAATTTAGGTCTTCTGATGCTAAAGCCTGGGCAAGTATTTGGCTCAGTGAAGAGAGTACTTGACTTGAAGGCAGGAAGAATTGAATTCAAATCCCTCAAATATTTTCCAGCTGGGTGACCCCAAACATACCTGTGAGTCTCCATTTGCTCCTCTGTAAAAACAGGGACAATAGCATCTACCTTCCAGAGTTTTTGTAAGGATCAGTTGAAATAATATTTGTAAAAAATTTTAAGACCTTAAAGTACTATAAAATGCTAGTTGTTATTATCAACTGTAAGACATTTTCTACTATCAGGCTATCTCATTCTTACCTCACATATGCTTCAGACAAACTAGATTAAGTCTCTTGATAATACTAGTGCTTTCCTAATTCCATTGTTTCTTTTCTCTAATTTTTTTCATTTTTTTAAGATTCCTACTCATTCTTTAAGACAATTTAGTGAGAAAAGAAGTCTTTGGGATTAAAAAGAGGGGTTCTAATAAGACATCTAACCCTTAATATCTCTGTGATCTTCATTAAGTCACAAATAATCTTGTCCTCAATTTCCTCACATGTCTAATTGAATTGGAAGGATTGAACTAGAGAACTTCTGATATTCCTTCTAGCTTTAGACCTATAAGACTCAATGTGAATTCTAGCTTGTCCCTTGGTAATGATATTTTTACTTCTTTAATTGTCATAGAGTCCTTTTATTCTCACCTCTTTATTAACCATTAATTAGAATTTCCCCATAGATTACATCCCTTTATTAAACCATAAGTGTCACAAGGATAAAGATTTTCTTGAATAATAATAATAATTTCTTTCCTAATGTCTAGCATGATACTCTTGTCACAATTAGGTCCATAATGAATATTTTGTAAATTTAACTTTTTTTTAACTGAATTAAGTAAGTTTCCCATGATGATATAGCTAGTAAGTGGTAGAATCAAAACGTCAACCAAATTCTCCCCAATTGGTCTGTTACCCAATTGGTCTGTTCTCTTACCCCTTTTCAGTCCTATTGACTTAATTTCTCAAGTGAAATATTCTATATGACTGCAGAATAGGAATATTGTTAATTTTTTTCCATTTAAGGAGATATTAAGTCCTTGAGCAGGTGGCTAGATAGTTCCCTAACTGTTGAAATAAGCCAATAACATATTGGATGTCTGGTGCGTGCAAAGCAAAAGATAGAAATAAAATACATGGTCCATGCCACAAATGAGTTTACAGTCTGACAGAGGAGTCAGGAAAAGCAGAAATATTAACATAAGTGTTAGAAACATGGACATAAATACAGTGACAGAAGGAAATGAACCAAGGACATGTGTAGATTGAGAGGAGGTGTGGAGGATGTAATCCAAAACATCTTATTAAAGCAAACTTTATCAAGTATTTACTAAATGTGAACCATATGCTCTATTCTGAGGATAAAATGGCAAAACCAAAATAGTACTTGTCCTCAAGGAGTTTATATTTTACCAGATCTGGCCATATCTATTTGTAGAGATGAGAGACAGTTTGTGCAATGTGTAAAGCAATGGGCATGGTGTCAGGATGATTTAGATTCAAATCCTGCAACTTAAATATATTAGTTTTGTTATTATAATCAAGTTGCTGAACTTTGCCAAGCCTCTGTTTTCTGCCCATGAAATGGAAATATTAATACCAGTGATGACTGCCTCAGTATGGTTGGGAGATTCATATAAGTTAATATCTGTAAACATTTTTCAAAATAGATCTTACAAATGTCATTTGTAATTCCATATTTATTAAAACCAGTCATAATTCATCTGGACATGTTTCCTCAGATGTAAAATGAATGAGTCAGAGAATAGATTAAAGGTTCCTCAATATTTTTAATCGCATTATTAATTTTAGTACCCTACAATAGTTTATTATTTTCTTAGCAATATATGTGCATTTGGTACAAATAATTGTTTATTATAAAGTTTTCAAAAACAATGGTAAAAAAGGAATAAATATAGAATAATATCTGATTCTATAGTGAACAGCACAACAGCAACATGGGCACAACTTTTAGGAAAGTTACATTGACAACTATGTAGAGATCAGAGAAGAATACAGTTAAGAGCAAGAGGATTATGACCCTCCATGTAAGAGTTTTTAACTGCTTGAATTAAGGTGGAAATTGAGAAAATAGGCAAAGATATGGATATTACAAAAGTCGTACTGGTAAAACTGGCAAGATTGAGCCACTGTTTATGTAAAGTTAGGGAAAATGAGAAATCAAGAATAATACAAAAGAATGCAAACCAAAGTATCTTGAAGAAAGGCAGTAGAACCTACAAGTGTGTTCTAATCACAAATCAGGGCTCAGAAGCTTTGAGGCATGGGCAAGGGAGACAACGATCAGACTTTGTGTTTAATCAGATCACCCTAGCACATAACTCTCCATGGACCACTTTCATATAGCTCTCACCACATAAATTGACTCAATACAGTATGCTAGTCAGCTCTTTCTGAGGTGGTTGAAAACCCCAGCAATTATCATTCAGCCACAATAAAATATAGACTAGTATAAAAGAAAAACATATAATTCCTCCCTGAAGTGAATAGTGACTATATAGGACACAATGTCCTAATTAAGGAAATAAAATTTAAAAAAATAAACAGGAGAAATTTTTGAAAAATATTAATAATTTTATTAAAAATTTTATTAAAAACATGAATCAAAAGGGTTTAAAATAAATATTGAAAATCAAATTAGACATCTGGGCAAATAATTTAAAAGGAAGTGCAAATTGTAGAGGAAAGAATTAGAAGAAAAATAGTTTAGTAAAAGTGGTTCAAAACATTCAAATATGAAAAACCTTCAAAATTTGACTATTCTAGAAGAAATCACTGAATCCTGAGACAAGAATGGTTAAAACAAATTTGAAAAATTGAGAGAGAAAAAAGAAGAAAAGGTAAGATATTTCCTACCTAAAACAATTGACCTGGAAAACAAGACAAGGAGAAATGATCTAAGCATCAACTGACTTTCTGAAAACTTACTTCTACATAGTTTGGTTATTATATTTATTTATTTTTTAATCCTTACCTTCCTTCTTCAAATAAATACTCTGAATTGGTTTCAAGGCAGATGAGTGGTAAGGCCTGGGCAATGACGGTCAAGTGACTTGCTCAGGGTCACACAGCTAGGAAGTGTCTGAGGCCAGATTTGAACCCAGGACCTCCCATCTCTAGGCCTGGCTCTCAGTCCACTGAGGCACTTAGCTGCCCCCTGTTTATTATATTTAAAGAAATCATGAATTAAAATAAAGAGAAAGAAGGAAATTTTGAATGATGTCTTTCCAAGCCTATTACAGCCAGAGGCAAAGTAAAAATAGAAAGATTTTGCTGGTCAACTCCTGAAAGAAATTCCAAGATGCAAAACTTCAAAAAATGTCATAACTAAAATCTGTAGCTTCCCATCAAGTTTTTTTTTTTTTAATCTTGAAAGCAGGCAGAAAAAAAAAACCTCAAGGAACCAAGCACCATAGTCTGGATATCATAAGACCTAGCAGTTGCCACATTAAAAGAAAGTAGAACTTAGAATAATGTTAAAGAAGACAAAGGATAAAGAACCAAAAATAACTTACCTTATAAAACTGAGTCTAACATTACAAGGGGGATTGGATTTTTAATGGATTAAAGAACTTGTAAAAATTCCCAATGAATAGATACTTTAAATGCATATGGAGGAGTCAAGACAAACATTAAAAATATGTGAATTCATTTGGTGAATTGGAAGGGAATATATAAAAATGAAGTGTTTAATATTATAATATGGAGAGAGAAAAAAAATTACTCTTAGCATAATCCTAACATTCTCAAGAATCATGAAATGAAATAT